>NW_009970716.1:3958232-4009844 GCF_000747805.2 Chaetura pelagica
GGGGACCCTTTCCCTTTTTTTTTTTTTTTTGTTTTTTTTTTTTTTTTTTTTTTTTTTTTTTTCCGGTAGATGTGCCTCCTGTCACCCCAGATTGGCTTATCTGTAAACTTTCATGCAGAGCTGGGATTCACGCCCTTAAACCAAACCAACCCAGCTATGTAACTTACACAATCAGTTCAATCCACACAATTTAATTAGTGAATAAAAACTCCATTGTTGTTTTTTTCTGCAGCCCTCACAGTATGAAGAATTGTGAAGCATCTGACAGATGCTACATACACATTATGTGAGAGTGCAGCCAACAGAGGCAGCCAACTGGCACTGCACTTTGTGCAGCAGCTTCTGGGCTTTGCTTCTTTGAGCTCTTGAGCATCTGGATACTTTGTCTGGGATTACCAGGGGACTCCTGGGAACCTGAAGGTACTGCTACTGGCAGGTAAGACTGAGGCTGTGGTAAGGGTAATTCTGGCAGCTTCTAACCAACTCTTGTCAGCTGCACTTGATGATGGGGTGGCTGTAGCCTTTTTTCTAATTGATCCTTGATTAGGAGTGCTGAAGGTGAGTGCATCTTCAGCAAGTCTGCAGATGATGCAAAGCTGGGAGGAGTGGCAGATGCACCAGAAGGTCATGCTGCCACCTCAACAGGCTGGAGAAATGGACTGACAGGAACTTCATGAAGGTCAGCAAAGAGAAGTCCAAAAATCCTTTGCTTAGGGAGGAACAATCCCATGCAACAGTATATGCTGGGGGCCAGCCAGCTGGAAAGCAGCTTTCTTAAAAGGACCTAGGGATACTGGTGGTAACTAAATTGAACATGAACCAACAATGTGCCCTTGAAGCAAACAAGGCTTATGGTATCCTGGGGTGTACTAAAAGGAGTACTGCTAGCAGGTCAAGGGAAGTGATCCTTCCCCTCTAATCAGCACTGGTGAGACCACACCTGGAGCCCTGTGTCCAGTTCTGGGCTCCATAGTACAAGAGTGACATGGACAAACTGGAGAAAGTACAGCAAAGGGCCACTAAGATGATGGACTGCAGCATCTCCAGTGAAGAAAGGCTGAGAGAGCTGGGACTGTTCAGCCTCATGAAGAAAAGGCTCAGGGGATCTTATGAATGTGCACAAATACACAGTGGGGAAAAATGAAGACTGAGCCAGGCTCTTCTCAGTAATGCCCATTAACAAAAGGCAATGGGCACAAATTGAACTACAGGAAATTCCACCTAACAGAAGAAAAAAAATATATTTTATTGTAAAGGTGGCCAGACCCTGGCACAGGTTGCCTAGAGAGGTTACAGAGTCTCCACCTATGGACATATTCAAAACCTGAGTGAATGTTGTCCTGGTCAACCTGCTTTAGATGACCCTGCTTTGAAGCAGGGGGGTTACAACAGATGGTCTCAAAAGCTCTCTTTCAACCTCAACCACTCTGTGATTCTGTGAACAGAGACATTAAAGGCTTCACTTATAAAGGTGTTTTTTTCCGGAAACTTTTCCAAAAGGGGATATTTTCATTTCTAGGAAAAAAAAAACAAACCAACAACCCTTCCTCCTATCAGATTTCCCCTGTGAAATAACTCAGTGGAGAAGAAATTTGAATACTTCTTTTGTTCTAGTATTAAATGAAGCTTGATTTCTGTTGCCCACTTGTGAAATACCACCCCACCCTTTAGCTCCGGGAATGCTGCTGGGCTGCTAGATAATATTAGAGCTCCTGTTTCCAGAAGACAAAGCCCAGGGCAGAGCTGCCATAGCTCATCACGTAGGACACTGGAATTCAGTTTCTGAACTAGGCTGTCACAGAGTTGAACATTACAGAAGAAATATTTCTAGCTTCCACATGAGAAGGAGCTCATGTTCCTTTGCAAAGGAAACCTGTGTATGAATGACAAGTTATTACAGCACAGTCTAAAGGCAGACCTGTACTGCCTCACTCATGTAGCAATGCTCCCTTTCATATAAGTCATGATGAAAAGTTACAAGCTGAGCAAGAATAAAAATGCAAAGAAGTTCTAATAAACAGTAAATTGAGAAAGAACAGAACTGCTAAACTCACAAGCTGATTTGTTTCTGAGTGCCCTGGTGATGACTTAACTAGGAGTTTTACCTTTTACTCAGGAATGAAAAACTCTTGGCCCTGCTGAAAAGAGACTCTAAATAAACTGTGATACCTTAAGATCACCAGAATGAGAAAGTACCTACTGCTTTATTTTTGAAATGTAATAAAACAAAACATACTTTACTACTGTATTTAGCAAACACTTGGTTTCCTACATTGATAGCATCTGGAAGTCACTTTACCCTACTTTAATGGGACAAGAAATCATCTACTGAGCATGACTTTGCTGTTTGGGGGCTGAAATCCCCAGTGACAGCAGTGGTTGTGCAAGTGGGGCACAAAAGGAAACACACAAAAAAGCCTTCAGGGAATTGTGGCTTTGTTCTTGTCCAGTTAATGAAATAGCACTGTGACACATAAATTGGGCTAGGAAGGCAGCTGCTGTACTTTACCTCTGTATCCAGATGCACACTGCTGCCTCATGCTTGGAAAGCACTATTTACAGCTGAAGATGCATCTTTTCAACCAAGTGTATGCAATACTATTGCAGCTTTGGCTAACATTGTGTTAGCAAGACCTCTTCAACTTAATTTGAGAAAGCTTTTTTAATATCATAACCACATGTTGAAAGAGCTTAGGTTTTTCTCTCAAGGGAGAAATGCATGCTTTCAGAAGGATTCTTGAAGATCTAAGAGAAAATGCTTCCGATAGCCTGAAGGAAGACAAGTCAGAACATGCACTTTCCTTCTAGCTGTCTATCCAGTTATGCTATCTGTTACTGTGCAGCACTACTCTATTTCCATGTGAATCACTAGGAAGTCTTCAGCTTTCTAGTTTCATCTTGCTGAAATAACAGGGCCCAATCCTTCACTCAGCTAATGGGTTAGCAAATAGTTCCCTGGCAAAAACATGTTGCATGAAAAAACCACCATGAAGTTACTGATTTGCCAAGACATGCAGTAATTTCTACAAGCAGAGCACACAGCTAAGAGGAGACAGTGTTCATATGTAGAACCAGACAGAAAGAAAAGCTTGGTATCTGTCCAGGAATTGTCTCACCCGCTCCCCTCTGCTGAAGGTGTTCAACTTACTAATGCAGCACAAAAATACCCACTCCTTACTGAGGAACTTCAGTGCAACAGAATCCAAACGTTCATTGCCAGGGGTATCAACACCCGCTATACTGACTTCACTGATAGGTACTTGCTAGTGAATTATCTCTGGTTGCACACACATAGCTCAAAAACAAAAGACTGCTTCTGGCACTGTGCCATCCAGGTAAATTCCTAGAATTGTGTGACAAAATCTGAAGGGAAACAATTTACCTACATTGCAACTGCCTATTCCCAGCTGGCACAGTTCAGTGTAAGATTATCCCACATACAGGAGCTTTTGAAAAACACCAGCTCCTGGCTTCCCAGACAATAAACTGCATTAAAATATTCAAGGAACGAGAAAACAGTATCTTAAAAATATCCACAACTGTATTTTCATAAGGATAATTTGTAGATTATCTGTAAAAACCTTCTAATTCAGCCATATACCAGTAAACTGTTACAGGCTTGCATCAGATGGCTTACATTCAAACACAAATACTTTTTGCAGGGTCAAAGTTAGAAGTGTAAACATCTGACTCAACAATGGTATATATTTGAGTAATTACTGTCATGCTAGAAACGCTTTAATGACTGCAACAGATTCCACTGAATACTTAAACCAGCAGAGGAGCAGCCATGTGCTGCTTGGGGACAGGACTGGAGAGAAAAGGGAACAGCCTTCATGAGGGAAGACAGAAAGGCTGGCAAGAAGTACCTCTGTGAGGTCTGCAAAACAAATGGCTGACTTGTGGGAGCTTCTCAGATGGAGAGGTCACTGGTATTGATTCAGAGCTTAACAAAACCATCTGGGAGCAGTAGGAACCAGAGACAGTGACAATGTTTACCAGTGATGCACATCTTACAGAGCAGACTGACTTTCAGTCTCATTAAATATTTCCAGGTTGTGTTATTGCCTTAGTCACTGTCCCTAAATCAGGAGCCAACTACTGCTTAAAATTAGGCAGTGTGAGTAACCTGCCCTAAAAAGAACTTATTTCAGAATTGTTTTATTACAACTACAAATATCAATAGCTAGCAACTACCTCTTAAAAAAGGAAAAAGAAGCAAAAAGCAAAACTTCTGCATTATTTCAAGTAAAAGTCTTTGGCAGAGACAGCAAATATTGGACATGAGGAATTAATAACACGTTATTCAACAGCCTGCACTTAAACACTGACTTTCTTCCTTGACAATTTGTATTCCATGAGCCTGTGGAGTTCACTGTCAATATCATACAGGTGCATCACAGGTGCATCTAGTGACCTCTTATTACCACACATTGCAAAGGACCTCTGTGCTTGAAATGCCTGTTTTTAATTTTCCTAATGGTGTCAAGTAATAGTTCTTGCACCAGATCAAAAGCAATTCTTACTAACGTTTTCTTAAATGGTGAGAGGCTTTTTTTGCATGTTAGCTTCTTTTATTTAACTGTCTTCCAGAGGTTATAAACCCCTTATCTTAATTTCAGATGACTACTGTACTTACCTAGGTCAATAAGTATTGCATGTTGCTGGGAAGTCAATTGTTTTAGGAGCTCTTTATAAGGTATGTCCTTTGGTTGTTGTTTACTTGGAAACTGATGTTTAAGATGGTATTGCTCTGCTAGAAATTTCCAGATCTCCCCACGATGGTGACGTGGTACTCCTGAGAGAAGAAAGTAATTAAAAGTAATTTGTACTCATACTGAAAGTTCAGCTGTAGTTGAGCTAACAGGGTTGAGGAACTGAAGATCCATATCTGCTAGATATGTAAGCAGATCCCAACCTGCTAGATCCATCCAGCTCCAGTAGACCATAGAAGCAGATCAAACTACAGTGCTTATACTCAACCAGTGAGACATCAGCATCTTAACAGGGGAGTTTTAAGGTAGAAACAGAATGAGCTGCCAAAGTCTAAGGTTACCACTTACATCCAGTCTGAGAAGAGAAGGGGCAGCAAAAATTGCCATACTTCTCTCTGAAAGTTCTATGCTTATCTCCCATTTTTCCATGTAAAGTACACAATAAAGCACTTCAATAGAACTAATGAACATTTTTCACTACTACAGCACTGACACTGTTGTCAGGAGTGTGTTTTAAGAAAGGAGTATGCACATACACCTAAAGAATAAACAAGAAAAAATGAGATTTGATCTAGAGACTACAACAGAAGGCAGACAACTAAAAAACAGGTTTTTCTAGTTTTCCTGTTGGTTTGCTAAATGACCAGTACAAATAAAAACGTTTTAAAGCTTGACTTTCCTTCTCTATAAAAAAGGATTACTCTACTTAACTATTTCACATAGGTAATGGCAGCCTTCATTTGAATCTATATGCAAAGCTCCAAAAGTAACAGAAGGGTTATTATTACACACATACATACCTTATTCAGCACAAGACTGGAACTATTACAGTTTAAACTAACTAAAATTTTTTTGACTACTTTTTTCTTTTGGTATATATGTAGCACATGGATGACAATAACAGTAGGATAAACCTTACCCTGCCCAACAGCCGAGTGTATTTTTTCCACATCAAATTTAATTTTTGATCTTCCAGGTGTACTCAACATTTTTTCCCAAATCAAAGTTACGTCTTTTAAGCATGGTGTGATTTCTTCGTAGTCAAGTTTCAGACGTCTGTTCTGTAAATTGTTTTCTGAAGCTGGGAAGTGACATAATGAATACAACAGTTAATATTGTTTGCTATTTGTAAAATGGAGTAATTTAACTTAGAACTTACTCATCCAATCCACCTAAAATTAAACCCTGTAATTCTGACACACTTCATGTCTAAAATGCTCTGATTGTGGTGTTTGGTTTTGGTTGTTTGGTTTGTTGTTTTTTGTTGTGTTTTTTTTGTTTGATTGGTTTTTTTAAGATTTCACATGCAATATTAACTGTGTTTGGCCTGTTAAACTAAGCTCCTTACAGCTGGTCAACTCTTAAGTGATGACTAATAAAATAAATGCAGGATTTTCCTAACAGGAGTTTTTTTATTTCCGAGCTCTTAAAGAAATTATTGCAGAAGACCTACACCAAATGAAGATACAAAGTCAATAATGCAATCTATTTCTTATGCATACAGCTCCATAATAGTAATGACAAAGTAAAAGGATTTCTTCAAAAGGTTCACATGTTCATTTTTACAGACCACAAAAAGAACATTCAAGTATAGAAAATTTCAGAACTCTAAACACAAATATGACAATAAACACAACATATACACATAAGGCTCTCGTAAGGTCCCCGCTAAAGAAATCAGAACAAGGGTCAACAGCTGATCGTATTCAGTGTTTAATCACAAAACCATGTAATTACAAGAGCTGATGGTTTTATTGTAGCTGTGTGTTCACACTGAAAGTGATTTTGTGTATTTAAGCCATCAAC
This sequence comes from Chaetura pelagica, assembly GCF_000747805.2. Classification (NCBI taxonomy): domain Eukaryota; kingdom Metazoa; phylum Chordata; class Aves; order Apodiformes; family Apodidae; genus Chaetura; species Chaetura pelagica. The sequence goes on from NW_009970716.1 coordinate 3,964,754, forward strand.
TTTACATTTTCTTCAGGTCAATTAAAATTTATTTATGTATTAGAATACAAAACATAAAACACAGGTGGTATGGCATGAAGATACCTTAAAAATAGCATTTAAGTTTCAGGTTATATGAAAACAAATAAATCTTTTTAAAATCTTTTAATGCTCTGCCTTTTGCAAACAAGTGTTTTCTGGTGCTTGACAACTTTTCAGTCTTTTCAGACTTTTCTGCTTTATTCAGTCTTCTTACGCCACATGCAAAAATGTGACAGCGGGAGTGACAGTTAAGGACTAAGAAGAAGATATGCCTTTATCAAGAAGCCTGTTTTAGATACTGACACTACTCAATATCACACTTAAGCATTATCAATAAAGCAGCAACATACTGTTAATTTAACGGTAGTATTTCGTTCTGTATTGAAACAGGAAAGCTCTATTAGGCAGAAGCAAATAGCCAACAGGTGGGCTAAGTGTTCAGGGAGGCCATAGCCAGTGTCTGAGAGAGGTGTTTTCTCCTTCCAGCCAGGAATCTCTGCCCAAGTCTAAAAAAGGGATTTCATGTTTGGCATACTGACCTCTTCATACAGCTGGGCCCTACACAGAAAAAATCCTTCAAGTATACACAAAGGCAAAACAGAATTGCCATTTTCATGCCAGATACCTCAACCCTTGAGGATCCAGGTGCCTACTCCCTTTCTGAATATTTAAAATCAGCCACATAAACACTTCTGTCCGTTTGTATCTTCAAAGGAGCAGCTCTCAAGGGCAATCACTTGTAATTCTGTATGCAGCTGCTATGTGTGTTCTTGATCAGCTCCATTTTTTCACGTAGAAACTGCCACCACAATGGATTTGTTGAAGTTATGCATTCAGCACAGGAAACTTTTGGTTAAAAACAACTGCAAGCTCTAGTTTCTCAAGCTCCTTCTCAGCACCCTTCTGACTGATCTAAGTCATTACTACTCCATACAAACCTTGCTGCACAGTGTGTGTACACAGACAGGCAACCCAGAGAAGTCCACAACCAGCTCCTTAAGAACTTCAATTCAACTTCAAGACTGACTAAACAGAACATTGCAATGACCAATACTTAGACAATGACCTATGGATGCAAATGTAGAAAGGAATTCAGTTCACAATAGTGATTATGCTAATTCCTTGTCAGAGCTTCTAGATACCAGCCTAAAAACAATGAGCCATAGTAAAATTAAGAGTACAAATGGATATCAAGTAAACAATAAGGTGAAGTGGTTAAAAAAAAAAGGTGTAAATTGTAACCTATCCTAATCAGAGGTGAGGGAGATGATGCTAAACTGATTTACCTGGCTGTTCCAAAAATGTTTCATTCAAGCTTGGTCCAATCCAGTGCCAAGGCCACAGGGCAAAGTGAACTTGTATTAAAGGAGGATGTAAGCAAGAACTTCACCAACCTTGTAACTTCTGGTTTTCTTTCTCCATTCTGAGAAGCAGTATCTGCTGAATAATGGCTTTCTTCCACAACTCGCGAAGCTCACGGGGTGTCCGTTTCCTTTCTTCTTTCACTGGCCCAAATGGACCATCTTCACAGACTGGTTCCAATGGGGATCTTGGTGGAAGTTCTCCCAATTCAGAGTAATCTTCAAAAGAGAGAAGCTGTTGTGAACTACTAAGATTTCATAAAACAGGTGAATGAAGGGACATGTTTTCAAAGACTGCATGTACATACATACATATATACACGCACACACATATATAGGAGCAATACCAAGCAAGGTTTCTCAAATGACAGTTTCAAGCAAATTTACAAGCTGTTGCTAAATAAGAATCATAGATGTTAAAGCCTGCAACGTTGTTTTTCTATAACCTGATAAAAAACATTGTACTGTACACCAAGACAATGGTTTGTCAATTACACCTTTCCAAAGACAGACCTTAAAAGAAAAAGGAGAGTCTGAGAAATTGCAAAAATACAACCTACAGCTGAAACCTGACATGACTCAAATAGCAGATCAAATCAAATATAGCACCCACATAACTTAAAGAATAATCTCTGAACTGTGTTTAACAAAGAAAACACACACCCTTCGCTGCACAAACACAACATCACCTAAGGACATACAATCGGATAATTACCAGTTCTTAAAGTAAATATGCAGAAAGGGAGACAAGCACCTAAGACATGTTTGCTTTAATTTTTAACCATATCATAACCTTCTGCACTTTTCCTTTTGGCTTCAGCTGCTCTACCACAAAATGTATCTTTTCATCAAACAAGCAAGGTAATTCTAAGAAGACTGAAAGCACTACAAATGAAGGAGAACATTAAATATATCTCAAGGAAATTGAACAATCTTTCCTTTATAGAGAAAGCATAGGCAATAAGTTCTTATTCTTTGCTTTCCTAATACCTGTTGCTGTATCACTCAATATTTTTTTTTGTTTTATACAGCTTCCCTGAAGGCTCAATAGTCTTTGATATAACCTGTATCTGGAAGAAAAATTACTCAATTCACCACCTTTAAAATGCATGGTCAAACCCATCCATCTCTTCCTACTAAATCCCAGCTGGAATGCCGTCACAACAGACAAACAGAAACACTGTGAAACACCTCCCTAAGGACAAGCTGACCAGTTATGCATGCAAGAAAGTGCTTTAAAATCAGTGCAACAAAAACCATTCCCTGGACTCTCCAGCCGAGGACCAATACACCTCTGCATACTATTTCAAACAGCTTCTGGAGAAGCTTCTGTACCCCTGAAACAAGTATTCTGTATGGTAGCTCAGCAGTCCATTTTTTTACCATTGTTTAGCTCGGTGATAAAGATTTTGAATTAAACACTGCACACACAAAGTATCTCATCTCTACAAACTAACAAAAAAGGAAGGTTTTCACCCCTTCAGAATCTGCTCATAAAACCACCATATATTGACTCACTTGGGTTCATGCAGCTATTCTCGTTTGTTGAAAGGCACATGCACAACTAAGCTCAGATGACTAAATAAGAATGGAAACATTCACAGCTGTTGGCTTCCGCTTTTCTAAGTTTTGCCACTGCCAATCTTCTCCTCTCAAGAGTCAGAGACAAAAAAAAAAGGGTGGGTCCAAATCCACCTATTTCCTTATACAACATTTGCTTGTTTGTTACCACTGTTAAATTCAAAGGCTAAAATACATATATAAAAAAAGGCAACAATTTCAGCCAGTAGCACAAATTAAACTTTAACAAACTTGCACTCTGGATATAAGTATGGATACTCAAACTTTGAGTACATACAGAATTTCAGAGAATAATGAACTTCACAGGAATATGAATTAGGTAAAGGACAAGTATTTTATGATTTAATGGCAATCACCATTGATTGTAAAGTAGGAAACACCAACAGAAAAATTCTAAAATACAGCTGGTTATGAAAAATATCAATACAACGAAGAAAGTATATTACATCCCCTAAATGAAATGGGGAAATATTAATTTTATTCTTTACAGGTAAATGGAAAGACTTTTTTGAGCAAAGATGTGCAATTATAGAAGAGGTTATGGAAAATGTCACCAGGTAGAAATAAGAAACAGGAAATAAGAAAGAGAAATTAATGAAAATGGTCACCAAACAAAACGCACCCTTCTCCATTGTTTGCTGTCCATAGTCTACTTGCTTCTTACAACACTCTTAGAGCATCCAATACAGAAGGCATGTACATCTTGGGGGAAACAAATCTCTTCTCATCCTACACATCATCTCAGTGGTTTATGGATCTCATTTGGAGTCATATATATTTTGGTTTAATGCATGTGTATATGCATGTATATGTTAGAAAATACAAGACTATCTACAGGGACAGTTTATGGGTACTCACTTGAAAAAACACCAGGCTGCCAGTACACATGCAGGGAAATGGGTTAAACACATTGCATTCTTAATGCAAGAATGAACATATCCAAGACCTAAAATCCTCCTGTTTTAAACAAGTACATTCTACTTTCTCACTGCAAATTTTGTGGATTGATTTTCCAGTACTAACTTAAAATATTGCCTTATAATTTACTGGAGATATTACCGAATTCTCATCCTCCAGAGATCAAACTCACTGTGGCAAATAATTAAGCATTAACTATTCAAGGCCATGGTCCTACTTCCATTTAGTCTGAAATTTTATTGACTAATCTAATAAGATCAGTATTCACTAAAAGAAATTTAAGTCGCAATGGTTAAGGCTACACAAGAAAACAGAAGGGTTACAAAATTCTATAAGCTGAACAATTATTATTATCAACCCTACCTCTAATTCTTTTGTGGAAGTGTTCTAGGCTTGAATTTTCCTTTCAAATGGCAGGTCTTTTTCTGTCTTCCTTCTTATCACTTGCAGACATTTAACAGGAAGTCTAAAGTCTACTCTGATAGAAAGCACAACACATTCACAACCTGCTTTCCCTCCCATCTCCATGCTGGCATGTAACAGGATGTATCGAAACCAAATTGAACATGTTTAACTGCTCAGGTGGCCTGTCTGAAATTTGCAGAATTACATCACCTTTAGGCTGGTAAAGGGTGGGGGGAGGTGGAATATGCAGGTAATCCCTCGAGTCAAAATAAAAAACCAGACATTTGGTAAATCAGCACTAACCCATGTCCACGAATATACAAGGTGATTGACAGACATGCCATCTGACTTCCAGAACAGACATGAGTAGAAATACTGTAACAAGAAAATGAATATTTCTTTATTATGCACAAATCACCTGGAGGGCAGCAAAGAAAACACAAAGATAAATAGTAGAGCAATTCAACTGAACATAACTGGGAGCTCATGTTCCACCAAATCACACTGTCATGTGTTAAAATCCAAGTAATGTGTAGCATTCAAAACTTTTATAAGTTAATAAGTGTACTTAAGCAGGATCTGAACACTTCAGCACACACTGAAAGACTGCTTCCCTGTTCATCTGCCAACTTTGTTGGCTTTTGTTAACTACTATTCCATGTTTAACCTGCACTCCTTCCAAATATGTTGCTCCCTTCCCTGTAGCCTCCATATAAAATTCTACTACCATACATGCTACTTCTACAAGCCTACCATACTTCTACTCTTTTATGTTCAGATTTGGGCAAGTTGACTCAATAATTATTATTACATTTTAACAACATAGAGGTTATTTTCCATTTGAAGTTCAGACTTGGACTACCCCTTCAGAATTAACCCTTCTGCACAATGCACTTCTAAGAGTCTGTGGATCCAAACTAAGTACTCCTCGACAATGAGTGTACTTCATTAGGAGAACTACTGGTTCTCCTGTGCTTGTGAGAACTTGTACAGGTAGAGAACTGCAGATGAAACTGCTCATAAAGCAAATGGAAATGTACTAGTACATCCACGTGTATCTCAGGAGCATTGCTCTGACACTCCCTTAGACTACCCAAGAAAAGACAAGGCTAATATTAACAATGCACTGAGATGGAATTTTTTCAGCAGACCCATTGATTTGTACCCAGCTCCTTCGCTTTGTGTGGCAGTGCTTCAGTCCTAAGATGTATAGTGCCCCTACACTTCAAAAGGATCAACAAATGCATTAAACAAAACTCACACATGCAAAGATGACACACAAAACAAATCACAAAAGATTATGAACAAAGAATTGTGGTATATTGCTGCCAAGGAGTGCAGTAAAGAAAGTTTGTAAATACAAGCTGGTGAATGACAGCAGTAGTGATTAAAGCAGACAGTAATGGGCTGCTGGTGACATAAACAGGAAAATTCATTAGCTGCAGGAGAAGTGACAATTAATATAGAGTGTTTCTTGGGACCTATGAGAGGACATTGAAGTATTCTAACAGTGAGTTACTAAAATGTTGCCTTAAGCCTTCTTTTCTAGGAAATTTAATTTGTAACTGACTGGAAAAAAATTAATTGATCAATAGTCTCATATTCAACCAATCTCACTATTAAACAAGGCTTTCCAAAAAGAAGGAAAAAAAAAAAAAAAAGAAACCCACTATAGGAAACCACACACACAAAGTAAAAAAACAACAGAAGTGACAAACTCACCTAAAAGCCTAAATTTTAAAAACATTCTTTCAGAAGGCCTAAGTCTAACCAACCTCAAGTATCAAAACCAACATACAAGCTACATCTTTGACTAGAAACTACAATATTTCACGTAGAAAAGAAGGGCTTGCTTTATGTTTATAGGAAACTAATAGGGAGGAGGCTCAATTATAATGTATTACCACCATCCTCACTACGGAGCTCCTTACGTGCGGCTCTCTAAATGCAGTGTTTACCAGTCCCATCTGCTCTCCAGGGTTAAGAAGTCAGGCAAGATATGGTGAGAATATAGATTGAAGAATTCCACTAAGCATTTTATTTTCTTCCATTTTAAACGTTACAAAACTCAGCTTGGCAAACAAATTAGAATCTTCAGTCATGTAAGATTAAATTGCCCAAAAGAAAGGACTTTCACAACATCCTTAGATCTCTTTAGGTCTTCTATTCAGGTAGTGCAACACTTCCTTTCATACATGATACAAAAATGAAGAGGAACTGCAAGCTTCTATAACCAAGGGTATAATATTCCTATCATTTTACACAGATGTCTGGAATATTTTTACTTCATAACCAAATATGGTAACATGATCAGGAGTCAAAAAGTTTCAGATAAAGAATCACAAGAAGCAACAAGTTCTTCTAGCTTGACATACAACTTGAGTCAATGGCTGAATAAGGAATTATTGAAAAATAGTGCACTTCAGTACAATTGATTAATACCAGCTCTGAGAGATGCTTTAGAATTTGATATTTTTCTTTAAAGATTCTTAAAAAGCAATCACTACTTCCAAATTCACCCCATTTACTAATATTATCAAACCCTGAGAAATAAATGCCCTAGTGTTTCTATGTGCACAGGAACCATCAGATGTTATATGTGGTACTTTCTGCTTATAGCCAAGCTCCTATGCTGCAAATCAAGATTATGAGCATATATTCACTCTGAGAAGGATAGAACTGAGTAATCAGTTCTAACAAACTGACTTCACTACAGCATTAAAAAAAGTAGTAATTAGTCAATAATAATTTTGCTGCTAAAAAAGAACCAGAAAAAAGACACATAACAAATAATTTACATCACATAAACATTCTAAGTAGACAATGCTAAAGCAACAGTTTACAGTATTTGCAATACTACTACAAAACTATTTTTAAAATAGTTTTGCTTAAATAATGGAAGAGACAATCCTCACCACAAAGGGTGATAGGTAGATGCTAAATAAATTGGTTTTAATAAAAACAATTCTTCAAATACAAACTTCTCTTTAGCACTTAGGATTTAACAGTTTGCTACCTCTGTCTACCACAGACTGAAGCCAAATTAATTTTAATGACGGAATCAAGGTTTTTTATCTGTACAGAGATACTTGTACTTTCTAAAATAATTTTTTTTCTCTAAGTCAAGAGAACTTATTCTGCTGGGAGTTTTGGAGAATCCACAACACAGTTATCCCAGTATGACAATTCTGAACCCTCATTATGTGAAAACTGTAGTGAAAATAGTCCACTGCAGAGAGATTTGCAGATGCTGAATAAAAATATGCAAATATTCTGCGGCACTGCAGTGCAAGGTGAAGTTTCATAATAACTCTGAGTGATTATAAGTGTGTCCTGCTCCTGAGCAGCGTAAGGGCACCCACTCTCAGTATTCAGACATGGGTCCATGCCTTCCTCCCTGTGCTTGCTCTAGCACTTCTGTAATACTGTGAGTAGAACTGGAAAACTAATCCAACTGAAACCTAGTCACCTGTCTGAGTGAGCCCATACTTCAGCTGGGTTAAAATGATCACCAGGTTATTCCTTTCACCTCTTTACTGCTAAAAGACAGAGAACTAGGAAGTCCTAAACCATCTGCATAGCCATACAACATAGCTCTTGTTAAGAGAGATTCCAGAAGTATGGAGATCTGGCTCCAAGTAGGGTAGGTAAGTATAAAAGTAAAAATCAAAGAACTGAAGAAACATTTTATTATTTAGAATGTTTAAGAGTGAATAGGAGAGCCAGAGTGAATTTTGTGCACTCATATATAGAAAATAGGCAAAAAAAAAAAACCTTCAAAAAAAGAGATCAATGAAAAACTTCTTTCAAAAGAAATATATTGTAGCAGATCAAAGTGTGATCCATTTTGGAATGGACCTGTGCTCCTCTTCATGTTAAAGGATACAAGACTCATTCCATCCTCCCAAATAAATAAAAAATATCAGAGGCGGTGAGAGAAACACTGCCCCTCAGTGCTCCACACCACCCACAGCAGCACAACCACTCTGTGGGAAGTGGCTAACCACAGGAGATGTGGTTGGACATTGAACTGTAGCTTGCTGCAATGAACTAGCATAATTCAACCCTGAAAACCTCCAGCTACCACCTGAAAAGCAACACGAATCCCAACATATTTCCCCTGTGCAGAAGATCCTTCCTAGGTCCCCAGTCTGTAGCTCAGCCTCATCTCCAGGCCCACTAAGTATCACTCAGCTGTCCTGCCAGGCAGCAAATTACATAATGCTTCATTGTAAAGTTATATACAGAAGTAGGGAAGAATAGCAGGGAAAGGGAAAGCAGCAGCACCCACAAGCAGGAGGTGGCTGGAGGAGGGCCTGCACAGGGGACATGGCTCCCACAACCAGAAGCAATGGTTTCCTGTACACGAGACATTCTGCTGTCTCAGAGCACTCACCTTGTCTGAGCATGGCTGGATTGAATCCAGTCATCAGGCAAGGTAAGAATTTTGACTGGCAAGAAAGAGTGGCTTTCTAGTGCATCTATCTTCAATATTTTTTTTTAAACACTCCTGATTTAGGACTGTTTTTCATTTACTCCTGAACTAGTGTGGAACCAACACCCTCATTCATGTACATAAACTCTCCTTTTAAATAGTGTCTGCAAAATGAACAGCATGCTCTCTGCCTGGTAACACATGATATAACTACCAAAGCACAGCCAGCAGTCACTTCTCTCCAACTGAGCTACAGAAAATTCAGTTTTAGCTCAAACTACTTATGACCACCTTCTAAAGAAGTAAAGGATCCAGAAGTGCAAGAGACTGGGACTCAAAGTCCTATCAGCTTCATGTGGGAACTCAAGACAGCAGACATCTCTCAAGTTCAGAAATCCATAAGACTAAGCTCAAAATTCCTACAAAAGCTCTATACCAGTTGTCTGGGTTTACTTTCTTTTTTAAAAAACCCAATAAAAACAAACCCCCCATATTCTAGTAGACAAATCTTCATATCCTGCTGCATTAACCACACAGACAGTAACAATAAACATTCATCTTCAGATTCAGCTCACCACTTGCCTACAGAAATGGAGTCACAAATATCAGAATCTAGATCTTTTTGTAGCCCCAACTCCCTCAGCCTGTCTTCATAGCAGAGGTGCTCCAGCCCTTTGATCATCTTCAATGCCCTTCTCTGGACCCTCTCCAACAGCTCTATGCCTTCCCTGTGATGAAGGCTCTAGAGCTGTACACAGTACTCCAATGGTGAATCACAGCTAGTTACGTTTACTTGGGAACTGCAGAAGTTACTGAGTTAACTGTGGTGATGAGTCCAAAGTAAAATCACCTGTACAGCAGCTCACCTAAAGGCTACAGAGACTGAGTCATGAGTATCCTTTACTACTAGAAATGTTCCAGGAGATGCACAAACATCCAAATGGAAAACTCCAATACTTGCTATAAATATAAACCCCCCAACTCTGAGCTTTCTCCCTCTGTTCATAAATTGAATATGTACTTTGGAACATAAACAAAGAAAGAAAACAAGAGTGAAGAAAAAGGCCAGACATTTTAAATTGCTCTTCCTATTAATAGTACTTCCTGTTTTCCAATTTGGCTGCATGTGCTTTTCCCAACCCTGCTGCTTATCCAACTTGTTACGATTGTGTCTTGCACCTACTATGCTTCAGAGACAAAAGCTTGGATAGGCAGTTTAGGGTTTTTTTCCCTATTTAATATGGGAAGACTTTGTGGCTTTCAAAAACAAGTAACACTATTTCCAGGCACAAAAACATGTTCCAAAACAGCTTCACAGAACAGTTGAAACTGAACAGCTCCTTCATATGCCTTGAAGTAGAGGAGAGCATTTCATATGTATGTTTACACAACATGCTCTTGAGATCACTTGGTCCTGATGTACACTACATTTAAGATGTATATATATGGCAAATATATACATTTACCCATCACCAGCCAAATTATGTTGCAAGCAACACATTAATGACAGAAACACTTTTGTTAGTGTTGGACATACTGTGCCCATTTAATCAAGGTCTCTCTTTAAGAAGCAAGAAAAATGTCTCAGTGACATTAAGATGGTTACTTTTTACTACATTTACTACAAAGTACTGTTTCCTTATACTTATTTCTTAATCAATGGCCTTAGAGATCAGGCAGAAGGTAGAGCTTGCAGAGTTTGAGTTGTGAAACTCAAACTTTAAGGAGCCAGAGACCATTATCTACAGACACAAGCTTCTCTGAGGCATCCTGTGCCTTAGCACGCACTCTACTATCTGACCCACGTAAAGTGAGATGCATAAAATGATGCACCTGCATTCTCATGTGCAGTGATTTTTTCCTAGTCTGTGGTTCTTTAGCTCTACAGAATTTCAGGAAATAAATAAAATAGTGGACAACTATGGCTCAATTGACAAATGTCACAGACTGAAGCAGCATACATTCAAATTCAGTCTGGTATGAAGTACCTACTACAGAATTTAACTGAGATAGCTCATAGAATAAATTTAATTCCTTATGCTAGGCCTGGCTTTCTCTGGTCCATAGTGCTATACTCCATGAAATCAAAGCATCACCTTTTCTTCAGCGCAATAGTTGGTGATACATTTTTCCCCAGAACTCATGAAAATAGTACACACAAAACCAATTTCTTCTCTGGTTAATTAATTTGACACAATCAGAACTATGTTACATATGAAGCTGAAAAATAAAAACTCAACAGCTGAAGAGCTTGGCAACATGAAAAAGTGGGTGGGACACTGCAAAGACAGTACAAACAGAGCACAATACGTCCACTCAGCAGACAAAATGTTCCACACTTCAGGGACTCCACTCTCAACAAGGTTCACAGGAACAAATAAACACAGACTTTACCATCATATCGGCTGGGAGAATCACATGCTTTCTGAGGGGTTGCCACTCGCAGGAATATCTGTTGTCTCCATGAATGTCGTCGAGTCCTTACAGGGCTGTCTGCACCCATGGCCTGCTGGCTGTGTTTGGATTCATAGTCACTAAAATTGCAGAACATAGAATAGCCTGTGAGTACCTTACCTGAATCTGCTCCTAACAGTGATGCAGTGCTCAGTGAGTACAATAACATGAACCATAAACTAAGGAGTGCAGTGTGCTATGCACATGCTAGGTCAAGCTCTTAGTGTTAGGTAGGTGAAGATGCTTTGTGGCAGCAGGCTTACACAAAGCTGCAAACATCACTTAGGTTCACCAAAAGGGGCTGGCAGCTCTGTGCAATTTGCTTTCTGCAGCTGTAATTAATGTTCAGCTTTTTTTTCAGCAGTGTATTAAACACAATGCATTAAAGACACATACACCATAATGTATCTTTACCATTGTGGTATTTAAATGCTATCCACAAAATCTAACAGTTATTCAAAGGAGACACAAAGAACTGCTGATGCCTTTTATCAACATAAATCAAGGAGCTTTATGAACACCAAATAAACTTCCAACCTTCTGTGAATTTGGTATATATATTCCTTCACAACACAGACTTGGAGCAAAACTTTCAACCTTTGTGTTTGCAAGTCACCATCTGAAATAAGCAACAAACTTCGGAACAGTATTTAGGACCCCTGAATGTTACTCCTTTGATATAATCCACACACTAGACATAGAGGTTTTTATTCAGAATATTAAATGAAATAGTGAACAGCTGTGCTGTTTTCCTATTAAAAATCCCACCAATAAATTTCACCCATTACATCTTTAAACTTTATTCTTTATGCTTTATTCTAGCCACTGGCTAAATGGTTTAATGAGTCTTGAAGTTAAATTCAAATAGCTCTGGCAGCACCTGGGAGGAGTGTTTTACAGCCCATCCTCTCCTTCTGATTTGAGGATGCTGACATTGCTTCAGATGAACCACGTATATTCTCTTACCTGAAAAATGCTAATACAGTCCTCTGGCTGGAACAACCACAGAAGTATACAGAAGGAAGTTGCATAACCATTACAACATCAAAATGGCTAACTACTGCAATCTTAATGAGAGAGAAGTCCAGGATAGCTCCATCCTTTTGACAGCAATCACATGCAGAAAACATGCAAGTGAACTGTTGCACAAACTAGATTTTGCAAATGCAAGAAGCATTTGAAATATTTCAGATGAAGAAATATTTGAAAATACAGTTTTACCTCCAAGATTGAAGAGAGAACCCTACCTACCTTGTTGTGCTCCTAAAGTCAGAGGTGTTATTTTCATCTACAGGAGCCAGAAATTTTAAGAAATTTGGCACAGAAGAGGAAGAATGAAGCTTTTTCCTTAAGGCAGTACGGTAGGACATGCTGAGAGTGCAGTTAGGAAAAGTATAGTTTAGAACAAAGAAGTAAAAACACACAGACTAAAATTAATACAATACTGCTAACAATACTGCAAAAAAAAGCAGCTAAATCTTGAAGACCTGAATGATGAAGGAAACCAAGTCAAACCTGACACTGCTAACAAAGTGGTACTTTTAAGTAACATATTTGTTTGGGCAAACTAAAATGCTCCAATATAAATAAATGTACTTCCAGTAAAGTTTTTATTCTTTGGTATAATCCAGGATTTTTAGCGCATTTTTCAAGTAAATTTTCTTTAATCTAATAAGAACTGTCGACAAATTTATCATTGCACATTTACTTAAATATTAGTTTCAAGAACTAAAGGTTAGTTCTTGGGGAACTAAGGGAAAAGGTTAGGAAAAGCTGACACTGATAATCATGGTGCTGACAAATGAAAAAGACAACTTTGTCAAAAAACAGTTTGTAAAGCATTAACAGGGTTTTATTCAGACAATCCTGGAATTTTTAAATTAAAAGCTGAGCCTTCTGACTGATCATTTAAGATCGTGGCTGTATTTATGCAACAGACAGGAGCACTAATTAAACTTCATCAGCAGACTTCTGGCCAGCACAATTCTGCTCTTTATTTTAAAATAACAAAGCCCCAACACATTAATAAAAAGGTTAATAGAAGAAGCAAGGACAACTCAAGATAACAAAAAGTTTCTGCATGGAATGAAAACACAGATAATCACTTGGCTGATGGTACTAGAACTTTTCTCAGAAGGGTATACGAAGACATGAGAGAATTTACTCCTAAAAAATTAAGTTTAAGAAAGAACTGCTTCTGATAAACCGTGATGATACATCTGGACAGCGTTTAGTGCCATCTCCTGCAGATGTGAAAGGTATGGGGGGGATACTCTGGGATTCACTACTATGAAATGAAGCTTTTCTTTAGTGGCTGGTACTGAGCATGAAGATGATAAGGCTGTAGCATGGTATGCCCTGCAAAAAGGTTTCACCTACAATTGTATTGTAAATCCATCACAATTACATGTCAATTTCATTTATAGAATACAATCAACTTGGGCAGTTTGACTTTACTGATTTCAATTAATTTACTCATTTGATATCCCTATCAATTCCATTTTCAGTCTACTGTGCATCTAGAATCATTACCAGTTCTACCTGGAAAAAACTGCTTTTGAGAATTGAACCTTCAGTATTCAAGTCAGTCTTACTAAAATGAAGAGTAAAGAGGACACTGTAGACTCACAGTTCCTCTCCTGAGCTATACCATACTTTTGAGGTGAAGCTAAATTAAGAGAGATGCTAATTAGTACTCAGCAAATGCAACTGAAGGAATTGGTGAAATAAGGTTCTCAGTTGAATATTTTCTCAGAATCAGAAGGATCAACACCTTGGGGAAACAGGAAATCTTCGCCCAAGAGAACAAAACCAAACAATAAACAGCAACAGCAATAAACAGTGCTTGCCAATGGCCAGTGACTGTAGACAGAACTTCCAAACATATTTTACTCTTATTAGCCTCTTGAGCTAAAATAAGCAGCTTAGCTCAAGGGGTTAAGAAGGGGTTTCATGGTTAAGATTTTTAGGGAGCTACTTGTTTCAGGTTCTCAGGGAAATGATGGGTTAGTGTCTTTTTCTCTATGTATTCCACTGTTCTCAATGCATTTTTTTTCTAAGAAAAGGAGACACAGAAAGCTATCATTTGATATTACTCAAAATAACCAAATACATGAGCTGTGTTGGGCTGGGCGATTTTTGTTTGTTCTTGGCTTTTGCTAATTGGTGAGTGAGGGATGGGTTTGTTGGGGATTTTTGTTGCTTGTGAGGTTTTGTTGTTTATGGGGTTTCTTTGTATCTGCTCTCTACAGTCCTGCTGTTCCTTGCCCTATTTAGTTAACTTAGTCAATTTGCCTTTAATGTTAGGCACAAAGGAATATTAATAATGTTTCTGTGCTACCATAAACAAAGCAGAACAGAACTGAGTGTTTCAGAGGGGACAGAATGAGCTGGATCTCAGGTTCTTGGCAACTTATCCCTTACACAATTTAAGGAGTGCTGCTGTCTGCTGCATAACAAGTTGCTTTGGAGCAACTAGCTCTAAATAAAGCCATGGGTCCATTTGTCTGAAAGAGTTTCATTTATTAAAAAATAGTATGTAAGTAGCACCTCTACATTTTGTAGCAGAGCAGTTAAAGAGATCCCTCTCCCATAAAAATCTACCACCTTTGCTCTGTATTAAATTACTTTAATTATTTACACTATAGAGCTTCATATTTATGACATGGTAAAACAAATCCTACTCCAAACTACGTACAGGTACTAGCTCACCTCTTTTGTGCAAAATGCCCACTTTGTTCTCCACTTGAGTTATGCTTTAGATATTTAAAAAAGTTGGGTGAAGAGGCCGAGGGATTGAGACGAGCTAGAGTAGGAGAACGTGCAAGTTGACCAGCAGAACTTTTAGATTCGCCGACAGATGCATTCAAACCGTACCGTGGGGTTCCAACCACAGCGATGGAGTTGAGGTAGCACAAAAAACAAAACACAGTAAGACAGGAAAGAACGTGGGGGTGGGGGGAAGGAAAACTGAAATCCCCTCTCTAATCTTAGGAAGAGACCTGGCTTATACAAATGAGCAATTCCCTATGTTTTTCACAGTTAATGCAGTAACTGTACGAGGCTGGAACATTTTAACCCAATCAGCAAAGTCCCAAACACACACTTAAAGGCTTCTGCAAGACATTTCAGTGTATGACTTAATTGAAACTCCCAAAAAATCTGTCTCTGACCCTTTTTTTCCTCCCTCAAATGTAATTCGCCTCAGTCTCTATGATGAAGTCAGGCTCATGATCAAGATTTCTAATGGATGAGAAGTGAAATGCTACATAAAGAACTGAATTTATTTATGCTTTGGAAATAATTTATGAATTGAGGTAAACTGTTCAAAAACACTCATAGAACATACAAGACCTGTTAAAAGTCTATCCTTGCATTTTTGAGAACTTGAAAGTATACTTTTCTTCTAAGTTTTCCATTTCCTCTAGTTCTGTACATTTGCTATGAAAGGGAAGTAACAGTGATTTCTTTTTGGTTTGAGTTATGTGAGGGACAGGCACACTTGGGTTTTACAAAAAATTACATGTTCACACCTAAATAGAAATAACCGAGGAATTGAAAAATATGCTCAATTTTTAGCTGCATTCCTATAGTAAGATAAGAACTGATTGAACAAGCAGGTACAAGCATCAGGGCAACTCTAATGAAGATAAGAGACCAACAACACCAGTCCTAGGCTGCACTACAAAACCATTCTAGCATTTTAGAATGAAAAAGGTTCAAAGAAGGGACAAAAAGGCAACCCAGGTTATGTTTCCTTTCAGATACTGCATTTCTCTTTTTTTCACTGTCATCACCTATTTCAGGCATGTTAAGTTTACTGACCTGCCTCCTGCAGGGAAAAATGAGCTGGAACACATACAGATTTCCTACTGTCTAACTTGTGTAAACGAGCAGTTTTGGCAGTAAAACAGAAGCCTACAGACAGAAATGTTTCCATAGTAATTGGAAAAATACAGGGAGAGGGAGGGAAGAAAACTTCCATAAAGTTAAGAAGAGACTAGAGATGTAGAGACAGGATGTTGAAGGAGGATAGCTCAAAGAACACTAGAATAAAGGCAAGCAGTAAGTTGTTTTTGGAGTAAAGTCTACATAGGCTCATTGAAAAGCTAGACAGGATCCTCCCTCTATCAAACAATTTATGCCAGTTTTGTGTGTTATTTTGAAGTCACATGTGAATTCACCAACTAGTAAGGTTTTCAGCATCACAAAACCCTACTGGATTTTTTTCTACAGACAACAAATAGTATTTATTTATACTGCTTGCAAATGAAACCAACAAAAATATAATCAAACCCCTTAGGAGCAATCCTATGCTGTACATACACTTAGTTTTGTGACATATACTGTGGAACTACACATCTTACGCTTTCTCTCCCCTGTGAAGCACATAGGAACAAAAGTGTTTTTAAACAGAATACCTACAAACCTCCAAAGAGTGCCACACTGCTGCAATACATTTCTTATCCATTAAGAGGACATACTTGGTATGCAATTATCATGTCCAAGTATGCCCTCAACAAACAAAATCATAGCCTGCTTTTAATAAGTCTTACTTTCTTTTGTGAGGAGTCTCTGTGCTGACTGAGTGATACCTCATAAGTTTCCTCTGGGGAACAGATGGTGACGTTTCAACAGGTACGAGAGATTCCTGGCTTCCTGTTGGCAAGTGACTCAGTGTGTTTGCTCGCCTCCGAAAGCTTTGCTGAGGCAACACAAGAGCCTTCTCAGCAGGAGAATCATCTGTGGTGCTGGAGAGATCACCCTCTGATCCACTGGTCTTGACAGTGTTTTCTGTAGGAAGTGTGGGAAGTCTGTCTTTCTCCTTCTCGCACATCGGCGGTTCCTAGCGGCGCAAGAAACAAGGTTATTGGGATGTGGGTTCAGAATCAATCTTTGAGATGGTAGTCTCATGTCATCATTCACATCCCACAGAGACCTCCTTCAATTCTGCACATTTTTATCATGATACTTCAAATAAAGAATCTTTATTAACTTCTGTTAATAATCACTGAGGTCAACAAATCACAGTCTCCATTATATACAAAAAAAGTGATGTTGAGAGTAATTGCATTTTACAGTATGTTGAATACAACTCAGAAGAAATGGGGTCAGAACAGAATAGATGGGTCAGGTTTGGGTGGCAGCAATGAAAAAGGTGGCACTTGAGACTACTGTATTGTATGTTTAGCACCACAATTAACAATATTCCTCTTGTCTATCTGAAGATTCACACAGGAGTTTAATCCTATGACTAGATAGATGCCTGTTTCAGTCCAAACCCATACATTTTTCTTCATTTCCCATCTCATGTGTTTCCTGCAGAGTCACCAAATCATAATCATTTAGGTTGGAAGGGACCTTAAAGATCATCAAGTTCCAACCCCCCTGCCATGAGCAGGGAGCCCTACCTCTAGACCAGCTTGTACAAAACCTTGTCCAACCTGGCCTTAAAAACCTCCAGGGATGGGTCACCTATTCTTTCATAAACATAAACAGAAAGAGTAGACTCTTGATTACCTGAAGTCAGGAGTCTGTAGGTGACTAGGCACTGGAAAAGAATCAATAGTTATATTCATGCATGCGGAGTGCTAAGCTGCCTCCAGAGCAGAAGACTGGCTTCTTCTATGCTGTTTATTTATATTATTTTATTCAGACTAAAAGCTTCCTAACCACAACAAGAGGGAAATTACTCCAGTTCTTTTTTAATTTTATATTTGTTATGCATACAATCCTGCATTCAGGATATGTACTTTGAGGGCTGAAATCAAGCAGATTAGGGTGAGCAGCATGGTAATTATTGCATTTGTTTTACTACACATTGTTGCAAGATTTAAATGATGTTATATAATATTTTATTTCACATACATAGACTCACATGATAAGATACATACAAATAAAATATGTTTATATACAGTACAAGGCATTTCCAATTCAAATGGAGACCAAATTGCACTGCTTTTTTTTTTATAGCATGAGGAACAGAAGGAAAGTTCTGAAAGCAACTTGACACTTCCAGAGAATAGAAACACAGATTTACTATGACTCCCATCTTGTAAAAAAATGTTGAAATCTCCAGAAAACTCTATATATAATAGCATCTTACACCTCACCACTGTATTGACATTTGGCTGCTATTTCTTAGCCCGAATCTCTGTTACCAGAGTAAACTGGGAAATTACTTTGTTCAAGTTACCCCTCTGAGGGGGTAACATTCTAACATGTTACATTATTAAAAATTATTTGAGTAACCAACTTGCAAATTTTAGAAAAAGTAAAAATTGCTTCAAACTGCAGCAAGACTCTTACAAGTGGGAAGAAAAGGTCATACCCAGTTTCCCTACTCTGTGATACTGTTTTTGTCATACTGTTTGGCAGTTCTGTGGTTTATTTCTCTTCACAGACTATCAGTTAGCTTGTCTACTCCCAAAAGATAATCAAAACAAAATACAAGATGTTAGAACAGAACAGTTATATGAGCAGTTGATAACTGCATTTCACATCTGACTAGTCATTGCAAGGAATATTATCTCAAGTTTCACCCTTGGATTTACTTACTTTACTTGTGCTACTTAAGGTACTGGACACAGACTTGTCCAAATCCACAGCTCCAGAACTGTCCAGTGGACTTCTGGCTTTACTGCCCTGTAAAGATAAAGCACACCAGAAGTTAAGTTTATGATACATGTGACATACCAAAAAGAGATTTGTATAGCAGAATTGTGTAGTCAGAATTTGTTATTTTCAAAGGCAGTATCAACTTTAATTTCCTGAAATGCCTAAGAACAGCCTTTGGCCCCTGTGAAAAACAGAGGCTTCATTCAGGACAGTAGATGACACCTTAAAGGATCCTGTGGAATGAAGGAATTCTTAGGGACAATTGTGTGCTTTCCACGTTATGTACATAATCACATATACCAAACAGGAAAATTTCACATTAGGTATTTCTTATCAAGATACAAAGAAATTAAAAGGCTGTCTATTACAAAGGATTTAAAACCATGTAAGTTCAATAGACAGCAAAGCATAATTTTGATAGCCATTTCAATGTCTTCAAATCAGAAAGCATAAACATTGTTTGTATTATCTATTCACAATATTTTTGTATAATTTGTTCCACTAATGTTTTATGTAACCAAGAGAAATACCAAGAAACCTATTAATGGATTCTTACGTTCTAACACATCTACAGAACTTGTACTTTTCTAATCTTAAATGGCATCATTTTTTATATTCTGAAGTTAAGAGTTATGTTCTCTTTGAACTGTTATTCCAGGTAAAATATGAAATGTTATAATTATTCATAATAGTGACTATTTTCTCTTTGAAGCTCAGACAATGTTTTTCCTCATATCTGATCAAAACCAAGACTTCCACTAAAACACCCTTGACAGTGAAAATTCAACCAATGTACAGCTGTGCTTATGTGAAGTTGTTATGCCAAACAGGACAAACTGGTAAAAGTCAGAACGGTAACTTCCGTACTTAGTGTAACAACACTAATGTTATGTTTCACATCCTGAATGCATCCACAGCAGGATTTTACGAAGGTGAACTCTACAAATTCTGGCTGGGAAGTTATGAAAAGAGACATTAAACTAAAAATCCTCTCTATCTGCATAATTATAGCAGGAAGAACATGCTTTTGCCATCATTTCTTTTACAAGAACAGATTTGACATGATGTCTGAAATGAGCTTTAAAAGCCTAGTTTTGTCACTCCAAGTTGCATGTCTACGAGCCAATAAACTGTACCACCTCTTGCTTCTGTTTAACTGCTTGCTGATGAGAAATGAGAATACCCAATTTTTATTCCTTAACATTTGTTGTTTGGCATTCTGTAACAACTCGCTTTTTTAAAAAGGGAGAAGGTCTGATATTTGTAATTCTTTGTCAAGCAGAAGTCTTTCCAAGACTCCTATTATTTTTCTCAGACTTTTTCCATAAAGTGCAAAACAAAGAATATTTGAATGAGAAGGCACTCCACAGGTTTAAGTAGTGCCTAAACCTGACATCTGAATTATATTCTTATGTCAGGTGCCTAAACCTGACATCTGAATTATATTCTTAACTGCTGTACTGTACTTCCAGCAGATTTTCTTGAGGATCACTGTCACACAGGTATTGCCAGACAAAGTTTACAAAGAATTTTACCTGATGTAAAAATTTCTTCATATTCTTAGTGCCTTCTGAAGTTCTTTACACTCCTCACTTTCAAATAATCTCTACATCCTAAAAGTTCAAATGCCCCATTATTCACCAGTTTTGTATCACTAATAAATACTATCTCATTAGGAATGCTTAGTCAGTTCACTAATAATTTCCTTCTACATAAAGAGAAGTGATCAATTATAATTACTTTTTAAATTTTCTATGTCCAAAAGATAAATAAAACAATGGTTGCTTTTCAGAAGTGCTCCTGCTCACCTTTATATTAATTTCTTTAAATACCTATATAAGCCATTTCTTATCTACCAATTAGATAGACTTGGTATTCTCTTCACCAAAGCCCTTATAACATATACACTCAAATATTTTTATAATCGTGCCTTTAATAACCACTTGGTTACAACCTGGAAGGATAACAAATACAACTTCTCTGTCATTCAAATAAATAAAACAATGAAATCCTATTCAGAGGCAATAAACACAAAGATACTTACACGTGATAAAATACTTTCAAACGATTCTGTCAGAGATCTTTTTGCTTTGTTCTTTAACATATCTAATCTGAATCTTGGAGCACTGCTGGGCACCTCATTTACAGCATTCTCAGCAGGGGGCTGTGAAGTCTGCAAGTGTTTAAAAATGTAAATATGAAATACTCAACAGCATAGAGTAGAATTTCAGTGAACAATCTGATGACATAACCTGAATCTGTATTTTCTGCTGGTGTCCTCAGATTTTCATGCCTTTTCTTCTACTGATACTTACAGTATTAACAAACTATCCCAACATAAGACAAGGATCTCTGTTAAAGGAAATGTGTTGACTGTAGTAGCATGCAGTTCACCAGGAGAAACACTTCCACCTTAAAGCTAACAGTCTACTGGGAGTTTTGCTTTTTAAATAAAACTTTCAGTTTATTTTTAGTGCTTTTGCAAAAAAAAAAAAAAAAAAAAATCCAGACCACAGTTTTCAGTGTTATTTTGGGGGTTTATCTTGGGGGTGCCAGGCAACCATAGCCCCTCTACCTGACCCTAATTTCAGAGATACTTGATCTACCTATTAGTATGTGGGCAGCTGAGTAGCACATCATCACCAAATAGTCCTGTCTAGATATAATTTCAAAGCATCCTATTTCTGGCACAACAAAGTTACAGGCTTCTGTATTTTCTTTTTACTTCACTCATCCTTGTCCTCAAGGGGCAAATAAGATGTTGCCTGCTATTATGCTCTTATGAGGCAACACTTATTTTGGAGGTAGTTTTTGTTAAATAAGATCCATGTACTAGTATCACATTTCATTTTTTCCTCCTCTGGTTTAAACATTAAAAAAAGAAAAAGGATGCAAAACCCCAGAAGTGAACACCTATGCAGAAAAGAAGGGAACAGGTACATCAGGATATTGTGGGTTAATGATTGCTGAGACAAACAACCCTGCCAGAGTACACGTTCAAAGGTATCTGCTATTACATAGTTCTGGAGATAAATTATCAGAGTAAATATAAAACATTATACTAAGAGAAATGGTGGACTGAGGGCAAGTTAACTCTGTTCTTAGACCACTGGCATCTTTGCAAATGTCAAATTAACCAATTTCAGTTCCAGAAGCTGAGCAAACAGACTGCAGGAGGCCCGAGGAATTTTCAAATCATACTGAAGACATAGTGAGATATTATCTTGCTTCATACAACCCTATTTTCAAACTATTCATTATTGACAACTATTTGATAATCAGCTGGCATTATACCAAATAAAAATATTTCAGGTATGATGATAGAGGACCTCAAACAACATTTCTTAGTGTCATGCCATAAAGACAGTGTTTTTTTCTTAAAACTGTATTTCTCTTGAGATGCCCAAGACAAGAAATCTGAGGACAAAATATGCAAAGTCTTCTTCCTGCTTTCCCAGGGAGGTCAATAATTAGCCAGTAAACCATAAAAGGAGAAGAGACTAACCAAGTGTACAAACGGAAAATGAAGATCTGCTGCTATTTCCTTGATTTCTTCAGTGGTCTAAATTTGCTAGCTCGTATCACAAATGGCCAACAGCAGTCATCACAACAGAATAACTAGCCAGCAGTGGTGGGACAATCAAGATTTTTAAGAGTCAAATCATTGGAAATGAATGTTTGAAGAGAATGGGTTCTGATCTTCTTTTAAATACAGACCTCCTCAAGGTGTGTCAAGTCAGTAACAAAGGCGTCCAAAATCATTGATCCCTTTTGAAATATCTTAATTGTGCTGTAAAAAAAGCCAATGAAGCAGCACTGATGCAACTCGATAGAAAATTAAAGGCAGCTCTGCTCCTCAGAAATGAAGGACAGACTCTGCTTTTGTTTCTCCATCAACCTTCCTCACCTGCTCCTCCTTCAGGTCACTTCAAATGGTGATTTGCATACAAGAAACAACATCCAGCTAGCGATTAAATGTAATAGTCTTTATCAAGGATCAAATCTGATGTGTTTTCAGGACACTGACTCAGAGACAAACAGCAGGATGGCTAATGCTGCAGACCAGCTGAGACCTATCTATTCTCTTGCATACATTGAATTTTCATTGCAGTGAGAAGAAACAACCAACTCCATTAGTGGTCTACATTGTTTGCATCTCTTTCTCACAGGTCTGAACTCAGACTTTAACAGGTACCTCAAAATCTGAGATATCTCTGTTCTGGCATATGACAACAACCTATGAATCATAAGCAAAATCAGTGTTCACCACTGGCTACAGTTTGAAGTTCCAAAATGCCAGTGATAGAAATTTGCCTTTGGAAAGATATCAAAATGGCATGAAGGACTTCTTTTCTTAGCTCCTCCTTACATGAAATAAAACGGAACAATTACTTACCTGTTTTGCTACTCCAACATGGATGTGGTCCTTCTGTTTTTCCTCATACATGTTTCTCAAAACAGAGATAACCAACTCATTCTCTTTTTGATCGTTTCTTGGTCTTAATTTCTTTAATTGAAAACACCACAAGCACAGTAATTATACATTTGTATAACAGTTAGCAAATACTCTTCATTTTGTCACCGTCAATCCATTTTTATGTTAAGAACAAGTTTAACTTGGTTAATGCTACTACCCTAGTCCACCAGAGGACACCAGAGTCCCAGGTAAAACAAGAAAACAGCTAGAGAAACCTTTGATCTCACTTCATACATGATAGGATTTACATGAAACATAAAGGATAACTGTCGAGGTACAAACCTGCCACAAGAATACAAAGACTTAAAATATTTTTGCCAACTTCATTTTGATCTAAAGAAAACCAAAACACTGTAGCTCTCATGAAGTACTGTCTTGCAGTTATGAGGCGCAACCTATCTGGAAATCCTACTCATTAACATTTCACTTTTTGGAAAATGTATTGTTTCTGCTGCATTCTATTTAGATCTGAATTATTTTAAGGGACAATGTTCTTAAAACAATTTATTACAGAATTTAACCCCAGAAACCTGACTTGTGACAAACATATGCTATTTCAAGCCCAGGGATACAATGCAGAGGATACAGTATCAATTAGTTAATGCCAGAACAGCACACCAGATTAATAAAAATATCCTTAAGATCATGGTTACAACACATGGTGCTGCAAGAACACAGCAACTAAAATTTCAGGCATTTGAATTTTCAACTCAAAAAAAATCAGCTGAAAAAGATAGGAAATATGTACCTTACTGCTGATTTTACCAAGCTAATTGTTTGCAGACTCTCACAAGAAGCAATTAACAATTTCCTGTGACTACTAAGAAGCTTCAGACCACTCAAATGTATGCAGAACACTGAAAGGCAACCATGCCAGCTAGCTGCTGCACACTGAGACATGACTTAGCTCATGGAATTGCTCCCGCACAGTAACTTCCAAATTTGGTACTGGATGATGAACTGCCACATGGAAACACAGAAAGAGACTGAAATGACTCAAAAGAGGAAGGAAACATTTTTTTTTTTAAAGTCTGAAATTTCCTAATCTTCAATACTGTGCCAAGTCTAACGACATTTCCTACAAGGTTCATCATCTGTCTTAAAACCAGCTATACTTTCCTCTCTGATAAAATGGATTTCATTCAGAAGATAAAAAGTTAGACTTTGTTAGTTAGTTTGACAAGTACTAAGATCCAGGATAAATTTTAGGCAGGACATTTTCTGGTCTGGGAATGTTATAATGGTGTGTTTTGGTCAAAGTAAGAGCTGAATGTTCTCAACAGTACAAGATGCTGCCTTCACCCACAGAAAATGTGTGCAGTTTTACTCAGTGAAAAGTCAACATCTTCATGGAAAACAAGTAATATGAGGGGAATAAAAAAAAATATCAGTAAAATAAGCCATTTCTATCAAAAGACAAGTTTTTAACAACTCTAGAAAAATTACAGTATTGAAAGTAAAGCATGGGGTGATTAACAGTCTATTAAATAAAGATAATAATTCACAAAAAAAGTGATGTATGCAAAACATTAATGACTTTAAAATCTTGTTGGAAACAAAGAGCTTACCTTAACCTCTTCAAAAACAGAGGCCTGCTCCTGGTTACTTAGTGTTGTTAGGTGCTTTTGTAGTTCTAGTTTAGTCTTAGAAGGGTGTAACCCTACCAAAAGGAACAAAAAAGAACAAACGACAGTGTCAAATTTGTCAGAATTAATCACATAAATATGCACACAATTTAAGCCAAAGCTTGTCAGTTACTTGAGCTGATCTATTGCATTGATTTCATAACACAGCATTAGAAAGAACTCTAGGTTAATTTGAAGCTACTACTGAAGTCATGTCTTTAAAATGGGGGGCACGAACTCTGCAACTAGGAGATTTACTCAGCACAGACCAGGATTATACTCTTAGCTGAAGATTCCATTATCACACAAGATAAAATAAAACCACAATCTACTGCATTCTAGCAGACTCTTTGTTGGTATTTTATGCAGTATTGCTTGGATTTTGCTTATGGTAAAAATACAATTTCCTTTGATTTTCTCCAGTTTGTATGCCTTGGCCTCTTCTGAAAGCGAGTAGATTTATTGCATGTTAGTGAAATTCTTGCTGTGCACCTCTTGCTGAAAACATTTACTGACTGTCTAAAGAAGACTACCCTCTCATTCAGATTATTTTTCATCCTGGATTAAATTCCTTTCCTCTGTTTTCTGTGGAAAAATAGCAAGCCATCAACAGTATTTTGTACTACAGTTTCAGATCATGGCATTTCTCCTTCAGAAGTAGAAGATAAGATTAACCAGATGGCATGATTAAAGGCATTAAGAACCATTTACCTTTAAGAAATTTCTCAGAAATCATAGCTAGCTGAAGACCAAAACCGAGTGAAAAGTAGCTTTGGAAGTTCTCCAGTTCCATCAAATTACTACTAGATAGGTTTTAGTCCAACAAGCTACTGTCATGTGACCTGACAAACTGCTGTTGCCCTTTATTCACCCCAGACATTGCTTAAATGAACAAAACCTAACTGTGAAATTTGCTGAAATGCAAAGAGGGTTTTTTTGACCTGAATTTGTTTTCTGGGCAACAACTACAATTCTCCCTGCTGCATCTTCATGCAGGAGCATGGATCAACACCACAGACATGCATATGAGAATCATACTGTTCATGTTTAGCAGCAGCGCATTGCCAGTATCTAACTGGATTCAACAGGACAGCAGGTCATAGCTATGGCAGCATATATTCTTGAGAAGCTCCTTATCTATAATCCTCTGCATTTATATGGCTAATAGACCCAAGCTAGTTGCAATTCAGTAATATTTAGACTCTTTATTTAGTTTTCAAAAAATCTACTAAAATACAAGAAGGGAGTTTAACTTGTTAGAAAACTCTGACTACCTTACAGATAACTTGATCTTGCCCTCCTCTAAGTAAGAGACTGGCATTCAACCCTCCATCCCAAAGCCCACATTCTTTTAAGTACTCATACCCATAGAGCTTCACATGTAAGATTGGTCCCCAGTGAAACTGTTAAAAAAATATTTGACCAGAAAGCTTTTTAAACCTCACCTTCTATCTTTTCACAGAGTTTATGCAAGCTTTGCATAGGACATCCTTCACAGAGCTGGGCTTGTGCCTTGGAAGTTTGTTGCACAGCAGCTATGGTGAAAGCCTGTTTCAATGTCATCATGATTTCATCAACCTGAAAAGAACAGAGTGCAAAGGAACAGAATTTCACTCCTCCACTGAGCTTGTTTTCCTTAACATACACTCAACAGTCTATTAGTATTATACTGCTAGTTGTTTGGGAATGTGCTTACGATGAAAAGGAAGCTGTTTCTGTGCACAATCACACAAGATAAAACTCATAATGAAGACATTATCTCTTCCAAGTGTCCCAGTTTTATTACTGTGGTCTAACAGAAGCAGCGCAGGATGTTTGGGCTGGAAAGCACCTTAAAGATTATCTAGTTCCAACCCCACTGCCATAGGCAGGGACACCTTCCACTAGACCACGTTACTCAGAGCCCCATCCAACCTGGCCTTGAACATTTCCAGGGAGATAGCATCCACAAACTTCCCTGGGCAACCTGTTCCAGTGTCTCACCCCTCTCATGATGAGGAATTTCTTCCTCATGTCTAACCTAAATCTACCCTTTTCCAGTTTAAAGCCATTCACCCTTGCCCTATTGCTACATGCCCTAGTAAAGTGTCCTTCCCCAGCTTTCCTGTAGCCCCTTCAGGTACTGCAAGGCCACTAAAAGGTTTCCCCAGCGCCCTTTCTTCTCCAGACTGAACAACCCCAGCTCTCTCAGCCTGTCTTCATAGGAGAGGTCCTCCAGTCCTCTGATCACCTACATGGCCCTTCTCTGGACTCACTCCAATACCTCCATGTCCCTTATGTTGGGAGCTCCAGAACCAGATGCAGTACTCTAGGTGGAGTCTCACAAAAGCAGAGAGGTAGAATCTCCACCCCTGACCTCCTGGTAACACGTCCTTTGATGCAGCCCAGGATATGGTTGGCTTTCTGGGCTGCAAGCACACACTGCTGCCTCACATTGAGCTTCTCACCAACCAACACCCCCAAGTCCTTTTTCCTCAGAACTGTTCTCAATCCATTCTACCTCTAGAATAGACGTAGATAGAGATACTGCTTCTATCTAGAAACCTTTCCTTGTCTTTGATAAAAGCTTACTGCAGTTGTGATGCACTGGACTGACCTAGAGCACAGTAGCATAGTCCTGATTCCTAACAGACACACTATGAAAAAAGCCTCTTCCATAAAAGATGCATAATTTTGCACAAAGAAAGGAAGATTTACTAGATTTTAAATCAGATTTTAACTTCCACCTTAGAAAAAAACAAATTAAAAGTTCCTCTGCAGATTCCTATCTTAGTTACATTTTTGAAATTATGCTACTTCTGACTGGAGCATGGTTTAAAGACATTCTCAAAATACAGAGCATGGAGAAAGGGAAGACTTTTAGGGACTAATATTCAATTAGGCTCTTGTCTTTCACTTACCAGTGCTTCATCTGTACACTGAAACACATAGCAAACAAAGTGGAAGCCTCCATTTTCTGAAGACTCTCTGCAGATGAACCCAAAGTGATCCACATGTCTAATTCCCTAGCACAAAAACAACAGTAATGAAGCATTCATATTTACTTCCAATGTTTTGTACTTCCATTTTTTTCAGTAACAAAGGCACGAAAGGCCCAACAGCATTACAGATGGGTCATATATCTTTGATCAACTACATTAAAGTCATCTGGCCATTAAAACTCTATCCTGTTATAGAACCTATTGTTTCACTAGTCTTTTGAATTTCACTTTAGTTGGAGGTTGTTGTGGGACTTTTGTTTGGTTTTGGGATGTTTTTTTTTAATGACTGAATAATAACAGATACATTGGATAACACACAGATGGAGAAATACTCTTCCAGATGTATATTACTTAATATTGGAAATTGCAGGGGAAAAAAGCCTGATCAGTTTCTCTTCTTTTGCTTAAGCAGTCAACAATTGCTTTGCATTTGTAAAAGCAAAGGAAAGCAATAGTGAAAAATGGATAAACTTAAGGTTTTTTTCATCAAAAGAAAAGCTTGGCTAAGTAACATCTGAAAATAGTTAAATATGTTATTTAAAGATCATTCAAGGAAGCACTTGTTTCTCCTAAAATGCATGCAAATTCAGGTAGAAACCATTTGCCACAGCAAGTAAAACAGTACATCCTGATTAAATGGTAAGAAGGGTTTTTTTAATTGCTGGGAATTTTTTTCTTTTATGAAAAGACTTTCAGATGAGTAGAGTTGGGTGAGCCCAGTACATGTTTCCTCAGTGCACCATTCTTGGTTAAAAAAACCTTAAATCTTATAATGATGAATTACATGCATGTGGTAGAGCCTGTTTATGGACTATTTTATTACCTCTTGGATGTCACAGCACAACAATATTCAAGTAGGGTAAAGAAAGTCAATAAGCTGTTGCATAAAAATCATACTGATGAATCACAGTAAATCAGAAATTTCAATGACATTAAAATAATGTAAAGATGCCTAGCAAGACTGAATATTCTGTTTTTTTATAATGAAGAAAATATTTTTTTAAAATAACATTTAAAAAGCATAAAAAGTAAATACTTCTATAAAAGAGAACAGCCAGGCCCCAAAAAATAACATGTTATAGCATCAGATATTCTTCAGCAATCTAAACAATGTTCTCTTATTGTTTGAAATACCTTCAGAGAATGCCAGCTGAATGAAGGAAAATAATTTAATCTACATGGAGATACCTGCTTTGTTGAAGTGCAACAACTACACATAAATAATAGAGGCTTTATTACACAAATATCTGGCACTTATACACTACGAGAACAACACGGTCAGAAGGACACTGAAATTATGTAAAGCTTGCAACTTTTCCAACTCTAGCTCCACTGGATGTCCAGGCTAAGCACTTCAGGAGGCAGCTATAAAGCAATGAACAGTGATAAAGCAAGAACAGGCTGATGGAATATGCAGACTCTCTCCCTCCATCATCCACATCAGAGACGTGTACAAAACACACTGAGTGAGTTACAAAACACACTCTGATCTTCCATCCCGTGTTTCTCCATCTGAAAGCTCATTTCTTCTCCTGAAAACCCAAACCGGAGAACTTCCAGATGGAATCATGGCCCTGCCCACAAAACTGTGAGGTACCAGGAACTGGCAAATGCTCTTAGCTGTTCCACATTAGCTAATTCAAATATCGCTCCAGGACCACATATTCCTTTTTGCCATTATATCACTGATGGACTGGGAATTCTGGAAATTAAGATTCTGTTCTCCTTTATAATTTAACTCCAGTGCCTTCAAGGAAAGATTATTAAAATTCTTGTATGACCAAGATGAATCTGTAAGATTGTTCCTTCAAGTCTTCTGAAATGTGCATACTTGGGGGAAAAAGCTCTCTGTAGTCCAACACTGGTATTTGCTCAACTGAGACAACATCTGCCCAGTAGCACATTCTTCAGAAAGGTGGAGAGAATTCAATCAGAATCTCAATCATGCTGCTTTGAGGAGCACAACCATCTGCTGTCCTTCAGGGCAATTCACAGAGTCTACCTAACCAGCTTCTGCCTAAGGTGATGGCCTAAAGGAACACGTGGATAAAGATTTTTCTGTGATTAATGCATTCTCTGCAAAGTTCTTGATCTCACAGCATGCAAACTACTTATATTTACTCTGATATTTTCAGAATAGGTACCTGTACGTTCAGGGATGAGAGCTATCCTCGTTAAATAAACAACAACCCCAACCCAGATAAGCTAGAAGCAAGTAACGGCAAATTGTATTCCTTGTATTTAAAAATGGGTAAATAAACCTACTGACAAAAACGTTTTTGCCGCAATAGCATTAAGACCACAGCCTGTGATGCCCTGAGTAGATCTGCACTGTGCAAGTGCAGCAAAACTGGCATCATGGTATACCAGGTCTCGTTTCCATTCAAGCCACACAGTACAAACAAGCATTTGCATTGGTTTTATTCAAGGTGAATTTTTAGTTAAACTAGTGGGGGCATCCATTCCTCAATAAGTGTAAGTTTTTTACATAATTATAGTTCAGGTTAATTTCTCAGAGGTTTAAACTCAAATAATCTATAACATGTTTTAAAGGAATTGAATGTTCTCTATGGACTCTCTCCTAGTTTCATGAATTAAATTAAATTTCCCCATTCACTTAAACTGAATCAAATATGGTACACAGACAAACTATGTACTAATAATGCCCTTGTATGACAGAAAATGGCTAGTGAACGACATATCCCTGCATCATGTCACTGGTTAGTTAACAAAAGCAACAGGTCTATGAAATATCTTTATGAACTGTTGTTTCATTCTGCAGGTTGATATTTGAGCAACTCTCAAAGGAGAGTCTTCCACTCCCATACATAGGACCCACCATCAGTTAGTGCAACTGCCCATACAGAAGTGATGTAATTGCCAAGCTGTCCCATGTCCTTGATGTGACAGTGACTGTTCTGCCCTCACACTGCTGAGCTGCTGCAGAACGTGAATCACATGCCTGTGCACCCTACATGATGTCATCAGTGTAAGCTGTGTAACTTGAAAAACATCACCACTCAAGTCACTGGATAAATTTCACCCTTGCATAATCCATGCAAAATCAAAGTCAGAGTCACAAAAATGAGAGGCAGAAGGACAGGAAAGCAAACTCTGTGGCATACGGAACAGGGGTTAATAGTGAATGAGGAGGTTCTGAAACATGCTTTTGTCCTTGGTGCCTCACACGACCTACCTCCTCTGCATGGCAAAGGGTTGTTGTCTTATTTTACACACATGCAACTTATTACTCTTGAAAAAAAATGTATTTTTAAAAGTATTGTTCAGATAACTCTTCCATATAATTTTTCTCCTTTCATTATCAGTTCTTGAAAAATATGGCTTGGAGAATCCCAGATTTGCACAACTGCGAATCAATGCCCACTGAAATCTCAAACCAGAGCTGAACAGGATGTTCCTGCTAGCTCATATTACCACACACAGAAGTGAGTCCTTATCTCAGAAATAAGAAAAGAATGACAGTTCAAAAAAATTACTGACTACCTCACAACTTGTCAATAGCAATTGCTGAAACCTCTGCGGTGAAAATCCCCTTCAAATGCTAGGAGAGACAACTACCCGAGCCTTCACAAATGGAGAATATTTAAACAAACATAGAAAAGGATACACTGCAATCTTACCTGAGAACAAAAGGATATTTCTTTAAAGCTTTTTTCAAGTGCTACTTTTTTTGTGTCAGGACTGATAAGGTAAACTTCAGACTGGCCAATCTAAAAAGAACAAAAGAAATAGCAAGATGATAAAAAGTAATATTATACTTCCTCTTGTCTCGTTATAAAAATGTTTCCTGGACATATATCTCAAATATTTTTCTACCTTCATATTTAGACCAATTAGTGTATTATTGCCAGAGAAAGAGAGAATACTGAAACAATACTGGTAAGGCATTCAGAGCCCTGCACATTACTGAACTGAGTTTTAGTTTCACATTTGAGACAGGAGACTGACAATAGTGTTTAATTAGATGAGAGTAATATTATACCACAAGTAACTTACTCTGCACTGAGAAAATGTACTCACACTCTCTTTTCTTCTTTTCTGCAGTCTTGGCACATACCACATTCCCCAGAGCTACTTAATAAAATTGTTCTAAAATTGAAATCCAAATGTGTGCCTCTATCTCTATTCCACCTAATTATTTTTATTAACACATACTAATTTAAAGGCTTTAACTCAAACAATACAAATTAGCTTACTGGAGTGTATTTTCTAACTTAATTTAATCTGTAGGCCATTTGTACAGCAGTGACCCAGAAGCTGATACAAACTTTTGATGAGCAAATGGCATTTTTAAGGTAAAACTACTGTTTTAAAATTTTCAGCTGTGGCAATGTCTTTGTAAAATTTTAACAGATAAAATTTAAATTCCTCATAGTTTCAAGCACATCAAAAAGTCTGCTAATGACAAGCCTCATATCAGATTTTAGGGAAGGTGGGTAAAATCTGGATCCATTCACGAGCATGACTTCTACCTGCTGAAGCTTCAACACTACCAAATCTCAAAAGATGCACATAAAAACATCATCAGTAACAATATACCTGGAATTTCTTAAGCAAGAGGAAGGAGGGGAATCCTGTCTGTGAATGGATCAAGTCATATGTGCCACTTCTGTGTGTCTAAAAATGGTCCTGTCCATTCACTTTCCACCTCTTCTTTCACTTCTACCAGTCACAATGATTTTCCCCAACTCCCTGCTGCATTCCTTGTACTGTTCCCAGAGCTGAGCTTGCACATTCCCTCCAACACCTTCTAAGGAGCCTCCTCCTGCTTGCTGCTGCTTTCCAATCCCTGCAGTGAGAGGCTCCTTCTTAGCTCAGCCCCACATACTCCTTTCACACATGGTCCCAGGGCAGCAGGGATCACTTAAAACCAAATGAACAAGGGAAAAAAACCCCAGACCAACCAACTAATACAATCCCCATCCCCAAAACATAGTCAGGAGAAAAGCCTAAAATAACCACCCCCAAATCCAAAGAAATTGGCTACAAAAGCCAATCTTCAGGAAGAGACACCAAAATCAGGACTGCCTGAACCAGGCAAGGAGATCCAGCAGGTAACTCATCTGAATGTTTTTCACACCTTATAGACCAACCAAGCTCTGCTGCAGTCCTGAGGAAAATCCAAGTAAGAACTTTAACTGAGAAAATACAAACTTTTTTTTTTTTCCCTCTGGATATGAAGTTACTTTTAAGTGCTCTGTATGTAGCCAAACACAGCACAGGAGACAACTAATCAACAAACCCAGCTCTGCAGCTAGCAGCTCCTGGATACCAGAGGCACAAACCACAGGTACTTCACTTCCTTGTATTCAGCAGAATTTAGACTGGCTGAATTGCAAAAGATACAACTGTGCATGCTAAACAATATTTTCCCAACAAAAAGAAACTCAGGATAGAAAGCCAGATCAGCAGAGCCCTATAATTTGGAAATGGGCCTGTCAGCAGGTTACTGACATTAAAATCAGGTTGAAGCCACATGTGTCTTTGAGAATATAAATGAAAAATGCACTCACTAGAGTAAGAGGATCTGGACCTATGCAGTCCATCTATCATCTCTCTCTGTCTAAAATATGTGTCATGAATTAATATTGGAGTCAGGATCTGTTTAAAAATTAGGCATTATTATGAAGAGCACCTATATTTTCTGTGGGAAATACGTGCTCAGGAGAAGGTAAACATGTAATTGTTTTACTGGGGCACAAAATTTATTTCTACCTTCTTCCATTTATCTCTGTGATGCCAGCCTGGCACAACTAAACAGAAGTTTTAAATCAGGTATAGTGAACTACACCTCTTTCTATGTGTTACATTTTACAGACATAATACTTTAGCAACCCTTAAAGCAGCACTTCTCTTTCTCCCCTTGGAAAAAAACCTCCTGCAACTGCACCCATTCCATTCTGTCCTTAGAACTCCCAGCCCCAACAGCAGCTCACAGATCCAAGATGACCTTATGATAGCCAGCCATCACAGTTATCAGCTCCAGGTTTGCATTATATTTGCATATTTGCATTATAAGACACAAGATATATAACATATGCTATATAACTTATCATGGAAATTATAAAAGGATCAAATAATACATTCCTTCTCTGTTTCTCAGGTTTTGAAAATACCTTTCCTGGTCACATATAAAGGCAAAGACATTACTAGCCACACTAAAGCAAAGACAGGAGTGGAGGCAGGTGTGGAGTAGCCTACGAAGGTACTACACTACGCCATCATTATACATATTGGCAGCAGGAACACCTTAATGAATGCTTAATAAGGCTGCTTAAGATGGGACATAAAGTCTACTAGTCCTTCTGCTCTAGTTACAGGTAACTCATTCACCTGGAAAATTTATTTCTGCTGTTAACTAGTGTAATTGTACGTACTATTTTGCAGTTGTATAGCTACCTACTAACTTGCTGTAGCTTTTTATAAGCTGTATTTAGAAGCCAAATGTTTCAGGAAGTTCCGTTTTAAACTTCTTAATACAAACTTATTTTGATTATGTAAAGCAATTTACACTGACTGGTAATACTTTCTAGAGAAACAGACAAGTTTAAGCTCTGGTAACTGTAATTAAGTTATTAAAGAAGTAAATGCCATCTGTCAGAAAATCTGCTTTGGTCTGTGCCACTCCACACTCCAAGATGTGAAAGTACCACCAAAAGCTGCAAATCTCGTTTTACCGTAAACAACATTGTCCGGTTTTCTGCAATGTCTGTTGGCTGCACAACACTGTGTCCATAGATAAGTTGACTTTTTAGGTTCAGTGAAATTGCATCTTCTTCAAAAGACCTGAGAAAGCTGTTACTCCTATGGCTTCCCTCTTGCAAATCCTTCTTGAAAGCGAAGGAACGAAGCCCAGGCTGAGAAAAGGATTTCCTAAGTGGCCTTTTCTCCTCCTCTTCACTGACCAAGGGCTGGAAGACAGACCGAAATTTGTTGCTCAAAGAGAAGCCTCCAAAGTTATTGGCAGTTTCATGTTGTTGGGATGATGTGTTGACGTCTGATTTTTTTGTACAACTTGCACGATTAAACTTTTCAATGCATTCATCTATGAGTGCTGGAGGTGCATTTTTATGTGCAACTGTCACCCGTCCACAGAACAGCACCTCAAACTTTTTGGCAAAAGGGTCTTCAACATCTGAGAGATTATTCTGAAGCTCTTCTTGACGAGCAATTTTTCCAGCTTGTCGAATAGAGCTTATAATCTCAGGCACCTACAGCAGAGGGGAAAAAGAAAAATGTAACATCGGCATCCAATGCTTTATGACAAACAAGTTGCAACACTAAGAGGTGTGCCTTCCTGTTACTTTTCTGAAATTTGGCTTTGTTTTCTGAAAGACCAGTTTAAGTGATCTTGTATTTGTCTAATGGACACACTATAAAAGTGAAACACTGACCAGATTAATTGCTCATTTGTCGCCCTGCCAAGAGTTCACCATCTTGAACACTGTCAAAAGAGCTTGATCTCTTGTAATGCTCCATTTTCAGTATAAGTTTTGCACTTGAAGGAACCAGCATAATGTGACAAATTCAAACTCAAAATGAAAGAGAAAAATACTTCAGAGAGCACAAGAGAAACAACATCCTAATTAATTGGGAAAGTTATTTAATCTGTTATTTTTCACCCTCTTCTCTTACTCAAGCATTCATGTCATGTAGATCAATAAGTCTAAGCAAAGAAATTTGCTTTCAGCTTCATAGTAGTATATTACGTTACAGTAGTTTGGTGTTTGGTTTTTGTTGTGTTTTTTTTTTCTAATCTGTAAATAGTTGGGTTTTTTTAAGAAATCTACTATTTTAGATGTTAATTTTTATTCTACCATCCTAGATGACACTGTCAAATAATATTACTTTCACATACAGTATTGCTTGCACGGCACCTGTATGAGAGAGCAGTCTGCTACAGCCCACAGATGATGCAATTATAAACAAAGCCCACACTGCCATCTAATATATTTTAAGTGACAGTAAATGGTCACAGCTATGATATGGTTATAAGGTAAGCTTAGCTATTTGCTAAGCTGCTGCAAGGCTGATGCTTGGTTACATCCCACTGCTTAGACTGGCCTAGGAGATGATGGCTCTTCTGCAGCTCATGCTGCTGCCATAACAACAAATGCAGGGGAACCATCTATGATTACAAAAGCATCATTCTTCTAACTTTTTAATTTCCCCAAATTACTTTGAGAAAAATCCACGCTAAGTGTGCCAGTTTCCTGACAAAACAGATTTCCTCTGTTAAGCATCAATCTGAGCATGTTTACTTACAAGTACTTGATTATGGACAGTACAGAAAGAAGTCTGGGAGCAGCAGACTAAAGCAGCATCACAGAAGAACCATCTACCCTATAAGAAAAGGCATCCCTAAACCTAAACAATGCTTCAGAGACATGATCTCTGTCTTTTTCAGACCTATCTATGGTTATCTAATGCTTAAACAGAATGCAATAATGTCCATAAAACAATGCAGGAAACAGCAAAGGACTTAAAGGGAAAAGAAAGATTGAACAACAAAGACTGAATGGTTATATTCTGGGTGCTCATGAAGATTCCCTAAGATTCTTTTTACAGACAAGGAAACATAGATATGAATGAATGGATGCACAGCTGGAGAGAGAGAGGTAGACAGAGAGACAGACACACATACATATAACTAGTGGATGTAAAACACTAAGTAGCAGATTAAAAAATAAATAAGACAACACAGGAAGCATTACTTCACCCTTGAGGGCAAGGCATGAATGAGTCATCAGCTAACCATTCAGCAAAGACAATGGGGGAGAGGTCAGAAGAATAGGGTGATGACTTCAGAAGTCTGTTCCCAGCTATGTCACAAGCCAGTTGGAAAACCTTGGACTCAGCTTCATGCCTTACTTTTAGTCATATATAAGAAAAAAAGTAAGGGTCTAACGAATCTTTGTTACCTCAAATGATACGCATTTGCTCCACAGTGAGCTCATGGCTCATCTCAGTTTCATTTACCTAATATTCCTTCAAAGAATCATTTTTAATTTTTTTTGTCACATAATATATCAGGATGACACTGAAACATAAAACTGTTCTGCCCATATTTCAAGCACAAATACTTCAGCATTTTCTAATAAACACATTTTACTCTTGTAGAAGTGCCTGGACTCACCAGTCACTGGCAATTTTACTTCCCAGGTGCCCAAAATACACAGAGACCTGTGATCCCACCCCTGCTTTTGCTGAGGCTGCAGAGGTGACAGTGAAGGAGTGAGGTATTTTCTGGAAACTTCTCACTTTCTTACAGAGAAGAATACAGCTCTCGCCCAGGATAAGAGTGCCACCACCTCAACCAGGGAGGGTTAAGCTCCCCCAGCATCACCCATACTGATGACTATAAGGAGAGCCTCCAGCAGGGCTGGTGCTGCAAGGGTTATCACTGAGCTAAAGCCCAGACAAAGTATTAGGGACCCATCATAGATGTGTGGTTATTGAATTCAATTTATTCTATGATTTTGTTATCAAACACCTTGGACATGGACAAAACTGCTATTCAGTAGTGGCTGGACTCCATACACAGTAGCTAGAGAAAGTCACTACATCACAAAGCATGACTTTGCAGTAGTTAATAAAGTAATGTTTGAGGACATCTAGCAGACCTGTTGATTGAAACCAAGGGGAGTATTTATTTATTTTCACACATGCTAAGACTTGAATTGTCATTTATAACTAACAGCTGGCTTCCATGCTACACTTACTGAAAAACACCAACTCCTCTGTTCCTGCTTATTAACTTAAAAAAATTCACAGCCTGTTAATATAACTTTATTACTTGTGATTAGGCAATTGATGCAATATTGCTCTAGCAGGAGTAGCAAATCACCACCTCACTTTCCTGTGACCCTTACATATGTTAAACATTAACCTCTTTTCATTAGTAAAGACAAGATGCCATGATGTATGAGAAGAAAACAAAATGTGTACTTCCCTGGAACTGCTCTTGGGCTGATCAAGATTTGTGCTCGTTTCATCTACCTGTACCATTCCAGGCCTTTTAGGCAAGTATCTAGAAACAAAGAATCCACACACTCCTGTGTGTCCTCTGGCCCTGGTTCCCTCAGCAAACAGACCCAAATGCAGAATACACAAAAATCAAGTAAATATTAGTTTAAAAAACAACAACAACAACAAAACCTCTAAAATGCAAATAAATATATAATTATTTCAAATTGTTAAAATAAACAACATAGGCTCTATCCTAGCAAATGTTTACTAACCACAGCTGGAATTTTTCCAGATTAAGCAGCATGCCACTGGGTAAACAGTAACCACATCTCTTGCAAACCCCCAGCAATTAATTAAGATGTAAACTGAGTCAGGTTTTATGGCTCTTCAATTTGTATCAAATAACAAGGATCAAGCTGCT
The DNA here is from genome assembly GCF_000747805.2 of Chaetura pelagica. Lineage (NCBI taxonomy): Eukaryota > Metazoa > Chordata > Aves > Apodiformes > Apodidae > Chaetura > Chaetura pelagica. The sequence goes on from NW_009970716.1 coordinate 4,003,040, forward strand.
CCTGCTGTTTGAAGTTTTTTAAAGGTTGTAGACTTCTTTCTGAACATAAGAAGTCTTTTATTGAAAGGGTGGCCACATGCTGGCAAGGTTTCCCAGAGAGGCTGTAGCATCTCCATCCTTGTAGATATGCAAACTCTGACTGTACATGGCCCTGACCAGCCTACTCTAGATGACCCTACTTTGAGCAAGGGGCTGAACTAGATGACCTCCAGAGGTTCCATCCTGTCTCAGCTTGGTGACTTAAATACCGACCTCTCCTATAAAGACCTGTAGGTAACTGTGTCTACTAATCCGAACTAGCTAAGACAGTGGGGCAGGACTGTTGCACACACATTCCTTCTTCCTGCTGCGTCTTTTTTTTTTTTCTAGCTTACTTCTATTTTTAAGTATTTACTGTCTTGTTTCTCAGGATGTAATGAATGGATAAAGATGATATTTCTGTAATCAGAAAAACAACTGCTGGTGATCTAAAATTATTTCCTTAAAACCACACAACTAAGTACAGAACAAGAATGGAAGCAACAATGAAACTATCAAACACAGACCATTACCGTCTCGTCACTCACTCCTGGCCATATAATTGAAATTCATTGGGAAAGGTTTCTGCATTTAGAGTTTCTGAATTAGATATAGAAAAAGATGTACCTAAAACCACTAAACCTAACACTGGACTGTTGTAATTTATTTATTTTTTTTTAACTATGCCATGTTATTTCTGCTATGATGAGAAATGTTTATTTCATAGAGAAATAGCAGGGAATTGAAACGCTGAATATTCTTGTGACTTGACTCTTGGGTAATAGAACACAAGCCAACATCTAGAACTTCCTACTGCACATTAGTCTATTACTAGACAAACAGCTACAGCTTCTATACCATGCACCGAATCATGAGATAAGGCAATATTTTTAAGCATGCACAGGTTTGCTGCATCTGAAGAACAAGGAATGGTTTTTCCCTTCAAAGAAAGAGAAACTGCAGTTCCACTTTTTCCCCATGTAACCCAAAGTCACCCTGTAAGTTTATATACAAGCATGCAGTAAGATGTCAATACTTTTAGCCTATCAGTGGATTTGAGAAAGACTGAGAAACTATTCCAATAAAAACAGCACAGTAACAGCTGAATGCAACAGCTGCCTTTTGGTAAACAAGACCAGACTTAAAAAAAAAGATTCCCTGTGTCTTTAATACATAACAGGCAGGAAAGCAAAGCCTGCCACAGGAAAAGAACTGTTAACAGCACATCAACTGGTAAAGGCTGGGAAAAAAAAAAAAAAAAAAGTGGGACCATTTCTGATTTTAGATGCTTCACAGTGTCTATACCCACAGGATCAATCTACCAGTTTAGACCTGCCAGTCCCTTCTTTCACAATGCTTCAGGTCAGTGAAGGGCTCAAACATAGGCTTAACTATTTCAAGGGAGTAGGTGATTTTATTTAATAAAAGACAGACCTGTGTTGCCAGGAACTGGTCTTATACAATAGACTCCATACATTTTTGGAGACTGAAAACCATTAAGGTCAGATCTTGAGTTAACATGAGGCTTCAGAAGATCTCACATTAATCCAGCTGGAATACAGCCTTAAACACCTTTCACAAAACTCTTGAAACAAGCAGATGTTTTAATTGAGTTTTGCCTGCCTACTCAAGTATGGAAGGACATCTGAATTATTTTCAAGTGTTTTTACTTGCCTTTTCTTCTCACCCTAGAAGGCTTGATAAAGTGTCAAGAAGTCTAACATACTCTTTGCTGCTAATATCTTCCCTTCTCTATTTTACTAGAGAGGGCTGCTACAGGAAAAACAGAGTCCACGGCTATGTATCTTGAGAGAAGCCGTCTAGCCATAACAGGACAGATAGCAATATTTTTGTCACCCGTAAGGTATTTAACCATGGAATGCTTTGTAAAACTAGTAGAACAAAAGAAAAAAGTATTTTTTGAGACATAAACAACATACACAAAAAGATAATATAGCAAAATATTTATTTATATTTTTAAAGGAGTGCATAAAATATTTGATTTTGGTAGTTTGATATGTAGTAAAAAGCATCTGGTCGGTTTTCAGCACACTTCCAGCAACAGCTGTGCAGTAATAAAACAGATCAATGCTTCCTGTCCTTATCACTACTTAAGCCCACACTAGTGCTCAACTGACTTTTTTGAACAGTTTTCTCCACTCAATGGATTTGAGTGGATACAGTTTGGCATTTTTAGATCTAAAGCATTTCAATTTATAGATTTCACTTGGATTTTTTTTTTAAATTGAGATTCTGCATAATTTCTCCTTTCAGAAAAACAGAATAATTTAATTTGGATGCGTCTCATGATGGTGCAACACCCCACATAAAATAAGACAAACTTTCAAGTTAGATTCAACTTCAAACTCAGATGAGCTGCTGGGGATCACTCCAACTACAGGGACCCCACAATCTCCTCTTCCCTTCGAGAAATCTACCATCTTCCAGAATAAGAATGGCAAGAAACAGCTGAGATTTCTTTTGGGAGAAGTCTTGTCCACTAGTTTAACCAAAGAACAAACTAAAAACTAGCACATAATCACAGTCTTTAGTCTCTCACTGAAGTAAACAAGTTTTAAAAGTGACAGAATTTCCTTATTCCTTGGCATTCACAGAAATTCAAGGGAGAAAAGAGTAACAAACTTCTCAAGTTAATTTTAACTTCAGTGAAAGACCTCTTGTCTTACCCTCAAGTGTCTTCACAGGGTTTTTTTTTTCTATTATCTTGCCTGGAGACTTGCTCTGCAGCCTCTTATACCTTGCTGACCTTTTCCAATCATGAACTTCAATTATTGTTTTTAAAATTTTCATCCATTGATTTCCTTTCTTCCTTTGCTATTTGTTGACCTTCATTCCTTCCACAAAGCCACTTTTAAACCAAGATTTAATTCAGAAAGAGATGCAGGAAGTTTAGAGTTACTCTAGTGCCTGGATGATAACCATTGTTTGTAAGTTACTGTGATTTATTCTGTGCACAGCAAATACACCACGGGTACAGCCAAACTGAGATTCTTACCAACAGCTCCCCAAGTACTTAACATCAGCGGGTGCACAGAAAGACAGCTCACTTTGCTCCATGACTTCACACTTCAGTGCCTATAACCCAAAGCTGTGCTACTGTATCCACATTGCTCCTAAACCAACTGTGAACTATGCTACGCCCAGCACCTTCACCAGCTGCACATGTTGGTCTAGCTCATTTCTCTCTACCGTACCCCAAATGCACCAGGTGTTTCATTTAACCAGAGAACTTGTGGGTATCTTTTGAGAAAGGAGAACAAATCAGAGCACAGCTGGGGGGCTAGTAGGGGTAGTCAGGCTAGCAGCTAGCAGGGCTAGCCACACCACAGGTGTGCTGATCAGAAGGACTGTGAAACCAGACCTGCAAAGGCAAGACAGATGACATTTCAACCTTGGTAAGGGAAAACTCAGTGGCTGAATAATATTGCCATGGACCTATGAAAGGGAAAGTGACTCTACGTGTGCCTGCTTGTGGGCACAGTTTGCTCAGTTAGGTTTGAAATGGCATTATATAGAGTACTATAAGCAGGGGTGATGGGGCCAAGACTAAACTTTTGCAGGGATGTAAGAAGCTGATAAGCAATAATGTACTAAAATTCAAAGGACATTCAGCATGGGGAAGAAGAGAATAATCTGCTAAATCCAGTTCTTTTTTACTTGGAGCATGGCTGATGAGTGGAATGAGTGCCCTCTGAGATTACTCTGACACAGTAAGCACCAAGAGTTGAGCACCACGTAGCCAACAGGAACTCCTACAGTTTACAAGTTATCATAAAAAGCCTCAGAGGTGACTAGACCTCCACGTACATCAAATGCTGCATCCAGAAGACTGCTAAGCAATGTGGCTTGATGTTGCCAGTACTTCAGGCCACTTTCACAGTATCGCATTCCTTTTAATATTAAAGACATGTATCTGCTCGAGAACCTTCCTCGTGACTCCTCAGCCAGCTGGAAAAGGCTACACTTCTGCGAAGTCACGTGAGATGGAGAGCACTCTATGCAATTCAAAGAGGCACAAAAAGGTTTTCTTTCCTTTCTGAAAAAAACAATATTCACAGACTCTGTTTATAGATTATTGTAAACAAGCTCAGAAATAGAACATAATTGTACTCAGCGTTCTAGTAAAGCTGGACTGCTATATTTTGCGGTGGTGCTTCCTCCCCAGGAGAGATGCATCATGTCGCTGATACACTTTAAGGCTTTCACATGCTCTTAAGACATACCTCACTTGAAGCCCAAAATACAACAAAACCTGGCTACTCTCCATAGGTAAACTGCCATGTCACAGATTGCTGGTTACTTTTGGACTCCTCCCCAAGAAAAGGCAGGATCCAAAACTGAACTGCAGTTCAGCAGAAAGCCGCTGTGGGCTTTCGCTTCACTTCCAAATGCAGCAACACCTGACTGGCTCTGAAGGAGGTATTCCTAAAAAATCTACTTTTGGGAAGCTTATTAGTATACTCTGCCCCATACCTGGAGGGCTTATCACATGATGTTCACTTATTCATTTTTCCCCAGCTCCATTCTATCCTTATGATACAAACCATTTCTTTTCATCTTGTACTTCTTCATCAGCTCATCCATTCAGTACCATAAATTGTTAAATAACAAATGTGAAATAAAGCAAGACAACAGGTATTTCAAATAGCATATTAACACATTTTCATAGCCTTAACTTCTCCATCTTTTGTTTAAAAGTTTTCTTACACAACTTTGCAAACAAAACCAGTACTTGAAGACATAACATCAGTTGCTGGTCATATCTGCAGGATTCCTGGCTCACATTTTACAAGGTGACTATTGAACAAGTAGGCAATACCTGTTGTGAAGTAATAGCTAGAAATATCTATGCCCATTTGTTAACAACAGATTAAATACTTTTTTGGGGATGGAGGGTGGCATTGCAAGCAGCTCCCTTCACAGGATTGAAACAGGCCTGGGTCTGAGTTGGAGGCTATAGGGTGGGAAACAGAAGGAAGCCTATCAGTAGATAGTTACAAATGGAATGACAGTAAAAGCACTTGACAGCTCTCAGGACAAGGGTTTTTTCTTGTTGTTTGTTTTTTTTTGGTTGGTTGGTTGGTTGTAGTTTTGTTGGGTTGTTTTTTTTTTGGGTTGGTTTTTTTTTGGGGGGGGGGGCGAATTTGTGTTGTCTTTTTTTAAACTAAAAGTCAATAACAGGATTTAAAACAGGAAATTAGTTATTAAGAACATTTTGGGGAAAAAAAAAGTTATTTATTGGATTAAATTCCATTTGTACAATAGGAGACAAGCTCTCTCCTGGTCTCCTTTGCTCTCAGACTTCTGTCACAGTCATCAAAAACTGGTACCACTGGCAAAATAAGGGCTAGAAAAACAGAAGTGATTAGAACTTCTTTTCAAATTATACAAAGCCTGAAATTGTTCTGTCCTTTTTAGCAATATCCAACTTCCAAGAAGGGAGAAAAAGTCCATTTATGATGTGTGTCCTTGTTACAACTTAAGTTATTTCTGATATAACCTTCTTAGGCAGCTAAACCAAATACATGTCAAAATCCCTTTCCCCTCAAAATTTATTTTGAGGTTTCCATGGGATGTGGGTCCTATGAATGCTTTGGTTTGGCATGATGTATTAGTTAGCTCCACTTGCAACGGAGTAAAACACTCTCTCTCTTACTCTGACAACACAGTAGGACTTCTGAAGAAAGGGACAGTCTCAGGGTCCTTCTCCCTAGAACTGCTAGGACAAAAAAGGACTTGGACTTTTTGTGTTGTTTTTTAACATACATGGAAGCATTATCCAGTCTTCAGAAATACTAGATAAAAAATGCTCCCTGAATTATAAAAACCTACAATAAATAATTTTATATATTATTCTGCATTTTATAAACAAAACATAGTACCCATTCCACCAGCTCTGCTGGCATACAAAAGAACATTTTCCTTAAGTCTACAAAAGTCAGCCTTAGATGACTGTATGTCAAACACAGTATGTCAATCACTTCCACAGAAAGCCAAATCCCACAGGGTATATTTCAGCAGAGACTTACTCAAAATCTGAAATTCCAGCACATATTTTTGGTTCAGGTTCTGGATAGCTACCACGAGTTTTAACGACAGGCCTCTTGTACCTAATCGTTTAAAACTCCAAAGCACTTGTACAAATCTCCTTTTCCATGGCTTGCATTTGAGGGGATTGGAAGCTATAAGAAGGTCCAAAGAAACAAAACCAGGATGAAACATTTAGTGTTAACTGTCCAAATTTCCATTACAACGGCTTCGGTGAGCTCACTTCATTGGTACTGCAGCAGCAGACCAATGTCTCAGTAAATGTAGAGAGGCAACTGTTAAGATTTAATAAGATACTAGGTTACAGAGCTCCTTCAAATAAACACACAACCCCTCCCCAAAATGTTTGAATAAAAAAGAAAGCAGGTGTATAGTTTAGCTCAGCTTTGCCATTTTCAGTAGCTGGGAATGTGCTTGCTTAACTATGCACAAGTAATCTCTGCTCCCCAAACCTGCAGTTTCACAGGATATATATATACCTGAAAATCCTGTTCGGTTACTTCGTACCAAAGGCTCCCCCTGGAAAAAGACATGTTTCTGATTACAGTGATGATGCTGTAAAGGCACAAAGAGAAGCCATGTGTCCAAAGCCAGCAACTTTTTAACTGGGACCAAACTTCAGATATTTCAGCCAAGGTGATTTTTTTTTTGTTTGGTTGGTTTGTGTGTTTTGGTTTTTTTTATGTTGTGGGGTTTTTTGTTTAGATTTGGGGGGGGG
>NW_009970716.1:4010276-4017253 GCF_000747805.2 Chaetura pelagica
GGGGGGGGGAAGGGGGGAGGGGAGTTGTTTGTTGTTTTTTTTTAATCATAGAATGGTTTGAGTTGGAAGGGGCCTTAAAGATCAACCTCCCTGCACGGACAGGGACACCTTCCGCTGGACCATGCAACCACCAACAGGAGTGCTTACAGGCACACTGCCCTGGGAACAGAAGGCAACACAATAGCACTTTCTCTTCACAGTGTTTCAGTTAGTGACAGACAGAAGTCACAGAAACTTTGGACAACGTCTTTAGGCCTGAAATTCTCACAAAGCAGTAGCCAAAAAGTCAACATCCCCATGACAGAAAAATTCTCTGAGCCCACACACCTTCCATCAGGGCCAGCTACTGGAAAGCCACATGTACACTGTTTGTCCAGCTTCTCTAACTGGAGTCTCAAGCATTATACAGGTGCAACTACTTCACTATTTTAATTTGGACCAGGAAAGTCTGACAGACTGCATGGTGGAGCTCTCTCAAAGTGCCTGAACTGACATTCATTTAAACAGAACTAAATCTTTGGTTTGTGATGCACCTCACTGCAAACAGGCATTTGGTTCACAGCACCAACTTACTGCTAGTACAAAGTAAAACCCACTTCCCTGAATCAGGTACAGAGCACCAGCAGTTGCCCTTGAACAATCTGTTGCCGTATGCTACTTGCTAGCATAGATGCAGCCTACAGGTGATGTTATCCAGGCTAATAGCTGCAGCTTTCACACAACTGGCCAGCTGATCCAGAAACACTGGCCTGGCCTTTTAGGAACTTGCAAACACAAGAAAAAAGAGGTAGCACAAACCCAGTTGTTAGGCTGTAGTCCACCTCAACAGGGCAAAGGTGCCTGAACTTCCCTCTTGCTTCTCAGGAAGCAAACCATGTTTTTCAGAAAGACTGTACTTTAAATATCTTGTCTTAAAATGTTACATTTATGCATTAATTAATCTTAGGATTTGTTATTGTAACTTGCTTAAAAAGAAAGATTAACCAAAACCAATTCAGATACTACTCACTACAAATCACTCAGTGACAAAATCAATACACAGTGATTAATGTAATTCCCTGCCTCAGCTTCCACTGAGTTCCAGCTGCTCATTCCAGCTGCTTTTCCCAGCTCTACTGCCTCACCTCCCCATACAAATTAGTAAGTAAGCTCCTCTTTGGGCACATCTCATTACATATTTTTTATATTTTACTGATATGTAAAATATTGCAAAAACTGAGACTTAGATTTTTTTTTTCCCCTCAGTCATTGCCATCCATGATATTTCAGCTTGAACAGCTAAGCTGTAAAGGCTTCAACCAAAAATAAAAAAAAATTATAGCCAAGCTGTAATTCAATTAATAGCATTTCTATTGCAGATTTACATGCTAAATCACTAGCAAACCTCTGCTCCTTCAACTTAAGATTTTAAAACAGTTCAAAAGACTTCTTAAGTATTTATTAGTTGGCACAGTAAAAATGTTCCAACATCCCCTTGAAGCACAGATTTCTCAGAAATGGCACAGCTTCTATATTCAGGATGATGGGAAATCATAAACTGTAATTGTCTTGCAGCTCTGTGAGCTGATTTCTGAAGAAAGAGGTGCTTTGCCTGACTTTTCCTTGAAGATATTTCTACCTGGGGAATCCAGAGCCAAAGTGCTGCTTTTGTGTTCTCAGAAACAGCTCTAGTGCACGTAAAAGACTGTTACATTATAAAAGCCTTCCAAAAAAGCAGGCTATAATATAAAACAGTATTTTAGATCATCAAATGTAAAGCAAATACAGTTAAACTGCGATGCCCCATATATACATTTTAATCTATATATAGATGGCAAAAATCCAAACAAACCCTTCTTTGTACTGTCCATCTCTGATGGCACCTGGAGTTTTCCCTGATCCTGCAGGATTTGATAGTATTTTTTGCTATTGGTTTGGCCCATAAAGTAACTGTTAACCACATGAACACAGCTAACAGCACCAATTTCCAGAGAGCTTTTCAGCAAAGGAAAGCAAGCAGTTTTTGACTGGAGCCTAAAAGTTCTGTTTTGAATTGCAGAGGGCAGAACCTGTACAAAACAGCAAGCTCAGCTACCTTTTCAGGCTTGGCTTGTTAAATCTGAAGGTCGACATGAACCTGAAAGTAGATACTCATAAGAAATTAATTCAGAAAGGCATAAATGATTCAAGAAAACTGTGGCAAGCTGCAATATACACAGCCAGGAATTTCACTATGGAAATCCCTACTCCTTACTAAGCACTTGTAATGTACCTTATAAATGCAGAGGACGCTGTCCTACTACATCTGCCCAGTCACATAAATGCTGTGTGAGCCAGACTGTATTCTGGCCCTCTCCCATCAAGTCAGGGATGTCTAAACAGAGCGGGTACAATTCAGGGCTGGTGTGCAGAAAAAGAAATGGAAGGACCAGGAATAAAAGTGAACAGCTCTAAAGGGAATGTAACTGCTGAGTAACAGAGGGGTTTCACCACAGGACTGACTTAATTTCAAATGCTAAGCGCATATTCCTCGGTCATTGCCCAGGCCCCTGTGGAGGAAGGTGGGGAGTGACTGGCATACAGAAAACAGCATGTTTCAACTCCTGGGCATTTGGTGATAATCACCACTTATCAGAAAGCTGTCAATTGGTACCAACATTTTTCCCCCCCCCAAAAAAAAACAAACAAACCTGACCTGGAGAAACACACCGAGCAGGAAAGTAGTGATCTCTAACAGGAGCACTGTGCAAACGCAGGCACCAAAACCCAGCTCTGGCAGAAATCTGAACTTTCTCTTTGCTGTGTTGCTGGCATCTGGCCTGAGAGACAAGTGAGGGTCTGTCCCTCCAGCCCTACCCGCAGCCTCAGTGGCTTCAAGGGGATTTGTCTACAAGTGAAACTGCAGCATTTGAGCCTTCCCTTCCCAATGATTCCCAGTTCTTCCCTGACACTCTTAACTCTCTGATTCTTGACACAGTATGCAAGTGTTCACTTTAAATTCTAAAATGGCTTATTTGGGGTAAATGCCCCAGTACAAACAAGGGTTGTACACCACAGGACACCATAACCGTTTATTTACCACCCCAAATAATTTACTGTCTTAGAAGTAAGATTGGCTGAAAAGTAAGACAGATTTAATGAACTTCAGGTTTACTGGGCTTTAGACAGTGCTAAAATGTATGGTTATGAGGGTGCCTTAAGCAAATCCAGAATAACTTGGCTAAGATACTAGTCACTTGCTGAGGGATTAAAGACACCCAAAGGTGCTCAACCTTGCTGGAAGCTGTGGGGAATAAAGGAAAGAGGCATGTCGCCACAGCCAGAACAAAGCACCCTCATAAATTTGTGTGATACCCAAAAATAGACCAGGAAAAACAGCAAATTCTCTCCCAGAGGTTTACTGGGCACTCTATCATTTAGAAAATAATTGAAATAATGCAAAACATCAGCAAGATCAGTTCTAACATAGAATCCTAAAATAACTTAATATGCTAAGAAAAATAAGCAACATTTCCATTATTATAATTACTACTTCAATAATGTTTTGTGGGACAAGCCAAGTAATAAAGCAATGCTGCACTGAGTAGCATAGAAACTTTCTCTTTTGATGCCTTGAAAGCTTCCTAGACTGCAGAAAGCTCACAGGCAATTCTGACTCAGCAGTCCCTGGGGAAAAACAAAAACAAACAAACATACTTCTGCTTTGCTATTGGGAATTTCAGAGCCTCTGTTGTGACTACACCCTAAAATCTGATCTTCAGAGTAGAAGAAATCCAAACCATCAGCTTTTCAGTCTAAGGCTGAAGATTAGCCAAGCCAGCTGCAGACAGCTACATTGCAAACCCACCCTTTGCTGTCCGAGGAACCTCTGAGAATGGGCCACCACCACTGTCAGAAGTGAGAAACCCTCCTGTGCTCATTTCCTCTGAGGAGGAACATCCCCTTCCCACCTGCTGTCTTGCATGCTGGAAATGGAGGCAGCTGATCAAGGTTGACTGATCCATACCAGCAAAATCATTTTACCTTTGTTATTTTCTTAACTGGTTCCTTGTTGGTTTATAATCCTTTAGAGAAAATAAACTGAAGCTAAACACAGATTTTTATTATACACAGTACTGATTTTGTAACTAGAAAGACAAACTATGTATAAATTGCTTAACTACCTAAGAATCTGAGAACACATTTACTCAAATTCTCTATTGATACAATTTATTGCACTGTTTCTTTTTATTTCTTCAGCTATCTGTTCTTCAATTCTGGGGTTTGCCAAGCTTCTGAATAGAAACTTGCATTATAAAATGTTGTTGAAGACAACTAAGACTAATTTTTTTTTTACTTAAACTAAAGTTGTATTAAATATAATTAAACAATTACTCTTAACAACTATCGCTGTACTACTAACTCCCATTAATGAATAAATAGTATGCAAATATACCATAAATTGCATTTCTATCTTTTTATTTGCAGAATGAAAGTGTTCATGTTTTCTGACCCCCAAAAGGTTTATTTCCTTTTACTAACAGTTATTGCAGTGAACTAAAGTGAACATAGATTAAAATAACCTCTGCATATCTACAAAGTGACTGTGTTGTCTACCCACAACAGTGCAAAGTTAGTTTACACTTTCAACAAACTATGTTTTGAGGTGCTCTATCAAAGATTTCCCTGAAGTCAGCTGTCTGACTTAATATAAAATCATGCAGGAAAAACAGGTATAATTTTTTTCATTTAAATAATCTTAGGAGACTAAACCAAGATGAGTTTAAGAATTCATTATCCACCGAGTCATCATTCAAGTGGTTTACCCAGCATCTATATGGCCAATGTGGGCAACACCAACCCACATAAGACCCAAGAAGGGCTTTATCCACCAGCACAGAACGGATCCCATGACCCACCCTGGCAGCACTGCAACACTCATACCCCAAGGAGTCTGCGTGTAGGTGGGAGACAAGCTGAGTAAAACAGCACATAAAAACCTGTAATGAAGACATATTAAAAGGTAATATTTATACAAACACTAGGGACCAATTAATTATATAGCATATGGGAGTAAATTACTTGCAGGATCTGCAGGACTAGGGACTCAAATGGTGACACTAAGCACTGGATGGCAGGGTTTTTCAAGTAACAGATGCAGGTGAACAGCTTTGTTCGAGTAGGACAATTTTGTCCCCCCACACCCTGCAGTCCTTCACCATTCTTGAACAGGCCACCATTTCATAAAAACTCCATTTATGTTGAAAGCCTACAGTAGTAGTTCCTACATTTTTATTGATTAGTATTTTGGCAGGCAGGAAAGCTTTCTCCCTTAACAAGGCTCGTTTTATATTTCTATACACACTGCTTTGCTTTCCCTCCTGAATTAGTGCTCATGATTAATGGCTATTAAAATAATAAAACTAAACACTTGTGAGGAACCAGCACTGTAATAATTAGTTGTGAAAGCCCAGAAACCACTCCTGAAAGCAGTTAGAAGTGTTTCAGCAAGAGCTTCTGTTACTCTCTCTAGAAAAGTGGCCGAGTCTATGCACTACAAGTTCTGATTTGTACCTCCTCCAAGACTAACTCCTCACTGACCAGCTGCTTTGTCCCGCTGACAAGTGAACAATGGGGAGTGGAGGGGGAGTGGGACAGGGAACAGGCCACCGCTCCATGGCATCCAGAAGGATTTACTCATCACCATCACTCATTTTTAACAGCAGCCACCTGTACAGGAGATTGGCATAGATGTAAGAACTGGCATAGAAATCAACCAGTATCATTCCCTCAGATCATAGGGCAAATCACCCTCGAGACAAAGACACAGTGATGACAGCAGAGGGAACTACTTTAACAAGAGCCCTACCTGGTAGAAATTTAAACAGAAGAAAAAAAACACAGGTGGGAAGAAGGGAAAATTTCTGCTTTTCAGGGCATAGCTAAAATTAAGCAGGCTCCTTTTAAAACAGAATACAGCAAATCCTTCTATCTGAGAATCTGAACAAAGGTAACAGTCAGGCACCAAGTACTTTCCCCTTAACATCCTCCCGGGGTAGGTACTTCACCTGTTACATATTCAGGCAAAGGAATAGATAAGAGTGATTAAGCAACCGGCCACCTGGCAAAAGAGATGGGAAAACCAGGTTTTTCTGTGGTCTGCCTAAGCAGACTAGACTGCCTGTTACTCTAACTTAAAGACACAGCTGTCTTGTGTTTTTTTTTCCCCAGCAAATTCCTCTATGGAACTCCTAATTCTTGCCTGTCATACAGCTTTGCTTCACTCACCTTTCCTCTCCTGCACTTCCTACTGTGCATCATGTCATATACAGGTCATTTAAAATGCAGATTTACTGCTTAGGAAAAAAAAAAAAAAGAACATCAGCTCAAAATTATATTCTGGATTTCTTTAACCAATGCTCCTGCTTTGCACCAATATGTAGTTTCACAGTTACAGTGGAGATACTACTGAAGCCCTAGACACACAGATGTAGAAGCCAGCACGACATGCACTGTCATACTCCCCATTAAAAGCTAGCTTATTGCTCTTCATAAATTCAGAGTATGACAAAAACCATGAAAAAAGCTCAAAACAAGCAGCGGGAGTGTGTTAACACATTTCCCGAGGCACAGGAGCGTTGACTGGAGCACGCAGAGACCGCACCTTCCGTGCCGTTCCTACCAGCTCTGCCCTTCCACAGACCCGCAGCCAGGCAGGACAGCCGGCCAGCGCTGCAGCTTCGGTAACCCCTCAGCCCAAACCCTGAGCTCTATCAGTTTTCCTCTACTGCTGCAGCGCTCCTCCTTCTCCTTAGCTGCACATCGCAGCACGGCTCCGCTCCCCGCCCGGAGGTGGTTGACTTGCCTTGAAACGAACCGCGAACATCTGCAAACTCTTAGGCTGGACTTTACTTCACCCGAGCAGAGGACGGCGGGCGCGAAGCCGCCTACCTTGGCCACCCAGCTGAACAATGGTGACATCCTCCGAGCTCCGGCGAGCCCGGCTCCCGGTTCCGGCC
>NW_009970716.1:4018440-4038656 GCF_000747805.2 Chaetura pelagica
CGGGGCGGGAAGGGAGCGGGCTGGCCCTGCGGGGACAGGGGACCGCCTGCTGCCTCCCTGCCTTGCCTTTCCACGTACCTCAGCGCAAAAGACAGGATTCTCGACGATTGGGGGGAAGAAAAAAGTCCACGCGGTCCATGTAACTTTCTGGGAATAGGCTGGCATGGACATCATGCTGAATATTAAAGGATCAAGCAAAAAAAAGTCATCTGCTTGCAACCACTATGAAATGTTACACTTCCAGTCAGGCTCACCATTCATGTTATCTAATGGCATTTAATATCACACACTCTGGCAGCTCCACTTCCAGAAATAAGCTGTCGAAAAAGAGAATTAAAAACCCAGCATGGTACAAGTCAATAGCATGCTTCTGGCAGGTCAAGGGATGTTACCAGCCACCCAGACAGGTAAGGTTCCTGTTGTCACTCCAGCTGGACTGCCTGTGAATGCACACCCCTACTTAGTGGCAGTAGGACTTGCCAGAAAATAATGCCATTTTCTCAGTTTGGAGGAAAAGTACAGAGTTGGAGAAAAAAATAGGGTTGGATTTCACAGGAAATAAGCCATTGGGCTCCAACTGTCATGGCCAATGCATCACTGATAGTCTGAGGATAGAGATATCTGACTGCAGTGGATGTGTGAGTTGGTGCATGGTATATAGCCAGTCCTGGCCCAGTCTAGTGGCACTGGGGCCCAGCTGAGCTGGTGGTGGTAGTGGGACTGGGGAAATCTGCTGCCACTGGATGTTAGTACTCTCTAGCTCAATATTAGTTTACCTGTCTGTAAACTTAAGTCTTGATCAGTTTAATTTGCTTGCTCAAAGACACACAGATAATCAGGAGAAGAAATCTGATGTGTGAATTTTAAATACTTTTCCTGAACAACATTTGCCAGGAGCCACAAAACACCAACTAGTACAAGCTAATAAAACAGCATACAATATATTTACGGTGACCTTCTCATGGTTGGAGAACCCAAAGCTTACCTGGGTCTGTTTTTTAATCAACTTGCAACCTTCACTACAGTTTCTGAAATAAAACCATAACAAACACATTGTATATTTTCATAAAAGCTCAATTTTTAAGTAGTTCTACAGGTTAAACTAGAGGTGGCCAACAGCTCATTCTGTCAGTGTAATACTGGCCATGGACAGTTTGATTGCATGGATGTTCTTAGCCATAAGCCAAATGAATTACTAAATATGACCAACACTCACTTCGATAGCAGCCTCTTAATATTTACTGGCATGATAGAGGCAAGAAATTTTCACTGGTGCTACTATTCATGATGTATAGAGCACATACATAAATAAAGGACATCTGTTCTCATGGCTTTAAACTAGGCACCTTAAAAGAACACTAGAAGTCTTGCCATTTGAAGTAGGGAACTAGGTCTGCTTTTATTTCATAGAGCAACTGAGACCAAGGCAGAACATTCTCATTTTGTGCTACTTGTAGTTGTACAGTATATCCACTATTTGGCATTAGTGTTTCTCTAACAGAGACTGTGAACAATACTTTCTTTAAATAATTATTTCTTCCCTTTTTCGGAGGAGATCCTGCTGGCCTGAGAGCTTTTCCAGCTTCCCCATCCTGACTGGCACCTTTCCACAGTTTTAAACTAACAATACACACATCTCCTCTGAGTCTGCATTAAATGCTGATGTCAGTCAGGAGATCTGGCTTCTTGCCCTGACTGCAACTGGCTCAAAGAGCCATCCTCAGCATGTTAATTCATACTATTTAGCTTCTAAACTTCTTGCATACGATTGTTATAATGATGTTTGCATGATTTTAAATGCACTCTGAAAGCTTCTAAATGCCTCTACAAGACTGGGAGGAAGAGTGGTCTTGTGGTAAAGACACTACATTAGGAGATAGAGTAACAGCAGATGAATTCCATCTTCTGCTGTTAATCTAAGTTTCAGGCATGCTACTTCACCACCCGCTCTGCTTTAGCTCATCTGTTAAGTGGAGGTATCTGCCAGCGTTGAAGGAGGAAGGAGTGGGTACACTCCTTGGCATCTGGACAACAGCTGGCAGCTAGGCTTACATGTTCAGATATAAAAATGTTCAGCAATGCAAAAAATTTTTCAGTATAAAGGAAAAGGTCACTGTGTTGCTCACCTTCTGAAAAAAGAGAGATTTACCAACGTAGTAGAACAATAACTGCATTCATTTTCCAGGATGTTCAACTTTCTAAAAACAGAACCTCTGTATTTTTCTATTTTAAGTTTGGCTTGTGCAAATAACTGTCTTTCCAAAAATACTATATAACCATTTTGGGTAAATGGAAAAATTCAGGGCCAGAGAATGACATCTGTATTGCATAAACATTAAGTAGCACTTGACACCACCTTATCAAAATGTATGAACTTTTAAAAAACAAAACAAAACCCTCATTCCTATGAACTGTTCCATGTTATCATGGAAAATATTAGTAAAATATTTGTGGCTGTTTTTAAAACAGTAGCAATTAAAACACTTCAAAGCCACAACTTAAAGCTTACATTGTCAGAAAGATGATCTTTCAGTTTTACAGATGTCCTTCACAGATTTACATATACACAAATACCCCCATCATTTATTCTCCAACAAAGCTCTCTATATTAAATGAAGCCACTCGGAGATAAGGAAATAAATGTGAGATATAAGAAAATATTAAGAAGAAAGGAGACTACAGTCAACCTTTTAATTCAAAAAAGAGGAGTATTTTCTGACTTACTCTGCTCTGATTTCAGCTTTCTTTAGGTTTAATGGTTGTAAATATTTTTGAGAATCTTCACAGTAAGCCACCACTGAATGACATCTCACAAGACCTTGCATTAAGGGTATAGCCACAACTGTATTACCTGAGAACTGGCCTCTCTTGGTGCTTTTATGTTAATTGTGGTGGTGGTTTTACAGCAGACTCCATTCCCTTTTGAAGCTTTTTTGTACTTAAACATGTTTTGGGCTATATTCTTCTCATGAATTATCCCTTCTGCCCACATTCACTGTTACAAGTTTTATTTCTCTCTTCTTTCCCTGTACACAAGAAGGTCTTTGCAAATTCAGTTGAAAAAAATCCAAGAAAAGAATACACCTGCCAGTAATTACCAGTGTCCATTACTTGGCCTTTGTTTAAAAACACACAAATTTTTTATCCTCTACTACTTAGTTGTCACTGTTCATTACAATTTCTTTGAGTGTTCTCATCCCTTCCCAGAACAGGTAGTAGGCCAGGTGGTTTCTCCTTTATCAGAGGAAAAGGAGTAACTACTGGGAGAGGAGTTTGTCATATGAATTGAAAACGTAATAAAGCTTTGATTCGTAGATACAACTGTATTAAGATACCAAAGAAAGGTGTCTATTAAGGAAATCCCACACATATATGGCACCACCATTTGATGCAAGATGAAACAAATGATTCACCTGAACTCACTGATGATAAATAACAAAATCCTCTGGATTTTGCCCTATCCAAAGACTTGATCAAGCCTCACTAACTGGCTTCTGAAAAGGTACTGTGCTGAAAAAAAGAGTGAGCTTTGTTACTTCTTTTGGATAAATTATAATGAAACTTTGTTCTTCTTGAGACAAAATAAAGTAAAAGATTAATCACAAAACCAAACTACCTTACCAAACAAGACCTGTACCAGCCCCCTGATGAGGGACAACAGCAAGACCCACTAGCAACCAATGGCTGGCAGTATCTGTCCCCTTCATGCAAACTGCACAGGAGCCCAGTGTCCCGAGTTGCATATCCACTGAGCTGCAGAGGAAAGCCAGCTCTCACCAGTGAAACAAGGCTTACTTTCTTGATGGTTTCCAGATACTCAATGGAAACAGAAATGTCAATGTTTTGGGCAATCTTATTGTACTGTTGGTGAGTAAAAAGTGTAAACTGAAGTGTTTTGGCTATCTGCTAACCAGCAGCAAATACGAAAAATGCAAGACACTGGGCTGGTGCCCAGAGATAACATGCAATTCACTCCCTGCGGTGGCAGACAGAAGAGAGCAATTCCTCACCAGAGTGTTGGGCACTGACACAGCAGTGGAGCCCTTTCCAACCTTTTGGGTAGACTTTTGCTTTTGTATGATTGTCTTCTCAGCCACAAAATTTGTAACTGCTTAAATTATTCAAGTGACATTAGCATTTCCAGCTCAGGAACGCAAAGCAGTGGGGCTGATGAGTTATTGATCCTCTTCCTTGCCAGCAGGATCTATCCTCTCTCCAGCAGTGATGGAGCATAAGTGTCAGAGATCTACCATGTGCTGAGGCTCATTTGGGATCCTGGATCTCAGCAAGAGGACTGAGGGAAGGAAGGATCTATGAAGGGAAAAACACCTCCAGGTTGGAGAGAAACACAAGAGCTCAAGGGCCATGTTGCTCAGCTGACAGTGGAATTAAGTCCTCCTCGGGCAAGTGCTGTCCTGCAGGCAAGGTTAGGTCAGCTAGAGGGAAGATCTACATAATCAGTGCAACAATAAACACAATCTAGCCTTAGGGTCTCAGGGCCCATTCACAAACACTAAGGCCATCTGATGCAAAATGCTCATCTGGACTGAAATCATCTTGCCACTTCAAACACTTGCAAAAACATTGATGAGTAAACTTTGAATTGGCAAGCTTTATGCTGGATTGAGTATTTTTTATCTTCCCACAGACAGGGAAAAAAAAAAAAAAAAAAGCTTAAAGCTGTCAGGAACTTTGCCATGAATTCTGATTAATTCCGCTCAAGCATGATCATATGTCTGCATTTGTCCAAGATCAAATGTGCACTGCTGAGTGATTCAACTGTGATCAACCAATCAGATCTCTATAAATGAGCAAAATCCACAGTCTAAATCTGCAGTTAAGTCCAGGCAGACTTGTGAAGAGATCACTTCAATCTGAATAGCTGGATGCATGCAGGCCTGAAGACCCCAACACAAGAAGGATGTAGACCTGTGGAAGCATGTCCAGAGGAGAGCAACAAAAATGACCAGAGGGCTGGAAAACCTCTCTCATGAAGACAGGCTGAGGAAGTTGGGGTTGTTCAGCCTGAAGAAGAGAAAAGTCTGGGGGGACCTTATAGCAATCATCTTCCAATACCTAAAAGGAGCCTATAAGAAGGCTGGGAAAGACCTGTTCACTAGGGCATGTCATGATAGGACAAAGGGTAATGGTCTCAAGATAGAGAAGGGTAGATTTAGGTTGGATATCAGGAAAATGTTCCTTAACATGATGGTGGTGGATCACTGGAATGGGTTGCCTAGAGAGCTGGTGGAGGCCCCATCCCTGGAGACATTCAAGGTCAGGCTTGAAGGGGCTCTGAGCAATCTGTTCCAGTGTGAGATGTCCCTGCTTATTGTAGGGGGGCTGGACTAGAGGAACCTGAGAGGTCCCTTCTCACCCAAGACATTCTGATTCTATGCAAAAAATCCATAAAGATAATGTTGCAAGTGAGCAATGGGGGAGACCCAGCACATAGCAGGCAACAGCCACACAGAGACATCGGGAGTTCCACACATTTATTCTGTTTTACAATAGAGGGGTTTCTGGCAGCTGTGACTCTGGAGCAGGAAGAGTGGAGCACAAGCAGAGCAAACCGGCAAACTGCAGAAGCAGATTACAGAGCTCAAAACAAATGGAGGTGCTTCCAGTGTGCAATGATAAGGACACAGGTCAAGCCTTTGAGATCAAAAACTAGGCCTTGACTTTAAATTAAACACTCAGAAACCTCCTGTTTTTCCTCCAGCAGGACAATATTTCTTGGCCTTCTCCATGTCACCAAGCTGAGGGACAGCTAGCTGAGCTCTCCAGGCTACTGAGGTGGGTCTGGCAGAGAGAAGAGTAGCCACCAGAGGGATGACATCTGCACACACGCACTCTGACACAACTGGATAAACTATAAAATACTAATAATATAAGCATGCTTTAAAAAAAAATCACCCTGACAATGGGATGTGAAGGATGTGACAATTTAAAGGGGATTCAAGTCCATATTTGGTCATGGAAGGACTTAGTACTCCTTTCCTGCAGCCTCCCACTGCCTCCCGCCAGCAAGTACTAAAAGGTCTCCAAAGAAAAAAAACCAAACCTCTCTAAGTTTAAGATATATTTTCTGAAATGCAATTAACTAAAGGTTATACTTGAAGTGTTTCTTGATCTTGAAACTTGTATGGTTAACCCAAATCACTCATATGGGAAGAAAGATGCTTTATCTGAAAAGACGTCTCATTTCCTTTGTGGAGAAGCACTACCTCACACTGGAAAAAAAATTAAATATTACGCACTTCTACTTCCACTAATGGGTAAGTTATGTAGTAAAAATGTCTCGAAAGCATTGAGCAAAAACAGACTATGAACAAAAAGTGACAAATCTCACTTAACTGGTTAAAATAAAAACATAATTATAAAATTTACCTATTCCCCATGTGCTATGGGAGATAGATATACTATGAATGCCTATTTCCATTATATGGGCAGTCATGTTAGTTAAGATGTCCACATTCACTTTATGCTGTTAGAACACTCTAGTAACAAATAATATAAAATAAGCAATTTTTACTAGCTTTTTGTTAATATAGTTAACTATAAATAAAAAATCAGTCCTACTTCCTTAAGCATATTATTTTGTGAACTTCAGTTGCAACAGGAGGAGACTAGGAAAGAATGCTGAGTTCCACAGTATGGAGAGCCATGAAAAGAAGCCCGTCTTCTCAGTTCTCCACAACTTAATAAATCTAATCCTAACAGCATTGATATATGCCAAAAGCACATTGATTTCTCATAACAGATTTCAGCTGCCATCCCCATAGACAGTACACAGATTTAACTGGACTTTTACTGTAGTTCAGATACTCTAAAGCAACATCTATTTCAATAAATTGTAAAAAGGCAACAGAATAAAACTCCAAGTGTTAACCACTCCACTCCCAAAACATAATATTCTCAGTTTAGCTGGAAAGAGCTTAACAATAAAAAACATCACTTCAGGCTTATTTCTCAGCAGGTTTAGAGTCCAGAACTTACCTACAATCAATGCAGCTATATTGCGATTAAGATACGATGAGCATGTGGGTGTAAAAGCTATTCATTTGAGAAGGATCCAGTTCTGCCCCCACTAAAATCAAAGACCAAGTTGCTACTATATCCCCACACATCTTAATCATAGATAACAAAAAGAGGAAACTAATACCATGTTATCCTGTTCTTTTTCAGAATCAAGCTGAAGAAATTTCAATTTTTGGCACATTACCCTCATATCATGACCCTCCGTGCTCCAGTGTTCTTGGACTAAACTCTGGTGAGAGAGCAGCAGCAGCCTGCTGAGAAATAAACCCCTAGATATTTCTTCTGTAATGTGGAATTGAGAATGCTGCTGGAAACCTACTAATGTAACTATTTGCATATATATGGTATTTTTTTCTGGTGTATATAAATCTGATTTTTTATTACATTACCTGTGCTTTTTATTTTGCAGTGTTATGCTGTTGATTATGTTCCTTCTCAGCTGTCTTGAAAGTGGAAAACTTTATCAGCAGTGTTCCCTTGCACAGACTTTTAACTTACTCTTTCTTATCTGTCCCTACCGTCTTCTCAGGGTTCATTAACCCACTAAGTGTATCTTTAGCAACGATGTGGATTCTTTGCTCTTGTGGTTTTTGTATACTGTCTTTCAGTAATACCAAAAGCTAGAAAACTGCAATAAAATATATTTAAAACCATGGTTCAAATACTGTTTCTCCTGATGTAAAAAAAAACACATTCCCCACAATTCAGCTAGCTTTCCGTTCTCAGGTTCATAGCCCCCAGTTTCGCTGTATTTAGTGATTTTAAGCCAATTTTGTTTGACTCCTAAAAACATGGTGGAAAACATTTGTGAAATGTAACGCATACTACAGAAACTTATAGCAACAAGATTTCTCCTGATGGCTCTTTCGTGGTTTTGATAAAGCTGCATTGCTTCAAAGGGCTCAGGATATATTACTGTAAGACACCACTGCACATTTTGGCCACATGTGCTGACTGCGTTTCCGCTCCTCTGCCAGAACAATGGAAACCTTAGTGTGCTGAGTCAGCTATCCCACAGCCACAGATCCATGAAGACTGAACACATTCCCTCACTATGCTTTTCTTTAACCATGTCTTATCACTGAGAATGCTAAATAGCTGTGTAATTTTGCATATGACTCCTAGAGTGGGCAACATTTTTTAAATGTGTACATATTTTCAGGAATAAAGCCCAAATTTGATGTGTGGTAGACTCCTGAAATAAATAAATAAAGTTAAAATAAAATAACCATGGGCTAATTCTGCCGTCTCCTCCCTCCTGGTTATTTCCAGCACCAATAGGGAATTCTGGTATTCCAGGAGACACCTGCACACAGCTGGATGGATGGGCTAGACAGCTGAACTCTTCACTCAAGCTATATGATAAGTTCAGATAGCACTGCAACTTGTGAGTCTGAACTCAAGTATTTGGATGTGTTTACAGGCACAAAGACCCACATGAATAAGTGAACCTTGGAAGTCAGCAGGGTCTTTTATCCCAGGCTGCAATAAATTCTCATGTGTCCTGTTGGTTTCAATCATAATTTACAAGTAGAATGTATGCCAGCTTTAATTCATTTTCCCAGTTTGTTTCTAACATGCAAAAAGCTGTAAAATGCAGCCAAACTTCAAGAGCTTAAAAAAAAGTAATCAAGTATTACATTATCTCATTATGGATCCATAATGTCACCCCCCTACACCTGCTTTGATTTCACCCAACCTAGTTGGGACAGAATTCCAGTTCAGATAACTGCTTGGAAGTCTAATTCAGCTTATGTCTTAAGAAGGCATCAAGACTTCCAGAACAGACTGAAATGCCTGTGCATATGTGTGTGTAAAAGTCAGGTCACTGCAGGTTATCTGGGTTAGGAAAATCTGTCACATACATAGGTTTTATATGGTTTGCAGGAAGGGCACAATCTCAGCTTGTGGAAAGAATTTATCCTGAGACCTTGACAGTTTATATTCTATAACTTTAACAAGAAATATACCTGCAAATCAGAAATGTGTGTTTTGCTTGTTTGAGGTTCCTGGGAACTCTTCTCTCACAATCCTAGCTTGTATAGGGATAGTCCATTAAAACACAAAAACTGAAATAGAGAGGAAAAAAAAAATACTTCATTTAAAAAAAAACAACCATGAAGCATCCCTTCTGCAATACACAAATCTCCTCCGGGTAAAAAGGAAACCTGCCCAGAAGGAATACACACACTCAAAGTTTTGTTGTCACCTAGATTTATCTAGGTCATTATGGAGTTAAAAACATACATGTTAAGAATATTCTGAAGTCCTACAAGTTCTAGAAGGGAAACTTTAGTCCTTATCCAAATACAAGCATATGGTATCAAGCAGAGAACATGACTGAAAGGTAATGTTTTCACATCTATCAGATAGTCTGCTGAGGGGAACTGAGACATCCTAGAACATCAGCTGATGCCAAACACTAACCCCAATAAAGGATCTATCTTGTTTCATGAATTTTAATACCTATGAATAACCTCCAGGAACACTAATTCAGTTCTAGAGACAGTACCTTTACTTATTGTTGGCTCTTGTGCTAGCTCACTGCACAGTAAAATATCAGCTCATTACAGTACTTTTACAGGCATTTATTCCCCACGAGAAACCCAGGAGGGGAAATCCAAACAGAACTGCAAAAGGAGAACTTGGAAAAAGAAAGTAACATGGGAATGACAGTACCGAAATTCTTACTGAAATCCCACCAGAGTATTTTAATTGATTCCAACCAGTCTTGGATTAAGCATTCAGCAACTCCAACATGCGGAATTCCCCTGCTGGTGGAAAGGGACAGCAGGAGAGGTGAAAATTGTCACGGCTATCGCGGCATCTTACATTTGCTCTGGACAGCCACTAAGTGGCACTTAAACACCTCATCTTAAGCTGTGAGGAATCTGCAAACTTGCGGAGGGAGGGGGGGACGAGTTGAAATGGAGTTACCTCTGGGGACTAATCCCTTGTAAGAACAATGAAGTTCACTTCCTGCAATTAGAGAAACTTTCTAAGGGCCTGACTATGTACGAAAATGTTACTGGCAAAACTGCGGTCCCGTGCTCCACAGACGCAGAAATACTGCAGAGTGCTCTGCAGAAGCAACAGCTCCTTTCCTGAAACCTGGTGCTGCTTTGGGAATCGGAGTGCTCCGTGCCAGTAGATCAGTACCCACTATTGTGTCATTGATGTAATTTTGAAATATGCACTTCAACCAGGAAAAGGGAAGTGCCTTATCGCTGCTGGAATGCAGGTCAAACTAAAGCAGCCCTGACATCTTAAGACAACTTCTAGAAATGCCTCTGAGTTCAGTTTCAGTTGGAGATCTCTGCAGGGACCAACACCATTTGGACTTGCAGATGCACACTGGAATTGGGGTTTTACAGTCAGCAGGGAATCTGTTGTGATGAATGGGGCTTTACTCTTCTGAAGACTCCAGTACTTTATTGCTTCCTAGACATGTCATACTTTCATTAGCATTTTAATCAAAGAAACCCAGTTTTCCTAATAATGGTGTTGAATTAACTATATTATAATAATAATCCTGAACATGTTAATGCATTATAGCTATAATTTTTCTTTTCATCTGGTTTTGAAAGTCCTTCTGTTTCAATTAAAAGTCTTTCTAATTGAATGAATTACAGAAATTTGAAACAATTTTTTTCCCCTAGATGAAAAGCATAACTGTCACTGGAAGAAATCTGAAGATAAAACCAAGCAGAGTAGTATATTAGCTATTTTACATGCTAACCAAGCAAGCATTTACAAGTACATTCAATGTCATTACTGCAAGCGTTTCTGTGTCTTGAATGGACCTAACCTAAACCTAAAATGCATACAGGTTTTTAGCACCAAAGACTGAGAAGTAAGATTTAGGTACTATTTGCTTTTTAGGCTCTCAAAGAAACACCTCATTTTCAGTTAGCCACAGGTTTAGATGCAAAATACTCAACCAGTATTAGCTGCGAGCTCTATTTTTCACCTTGGTGCTGAATGTGATCTCCAGGAATCTCAAATTGTGAGCTACCAGTTTTCTTTTATTCTGTCTTTCTGTGAAAGTTCTTTATGTTAGGATTAGAAGCACAACATATATAAGCAACAAAGCAACTCTGCAAGCCACAGCACATCATGATTGCTAAGAATACAATTCTTAAGTACATTCTGTGTGTGTGAAACTAGTTATGTGAGGTTCTTCTAAAGGCTGAAGCAAGAAGCTTGCAAATGAAAAGCATTAAAACACTTATGAAGAAGGATTAAGCTTTAACCTAATGCCAGTAGCCAAGTAGCCAAGCTGATTTTATGACCAGCAGTGGACCTCAATCACTGCACTCTGGGAAAAGTGGGGGGAGGGTGGGAAAAAGAAGAAGTCCACATCAACCAGCAGTTTCATACAAAGGACAAATCAAGTATAAACTGGCATTATCCACTCAATCCTTATATCAGATCCTCAATGATCAACCTTTAGGGCAGACACACATATCCATTTAAGCCTGTATTTGTCCAGTCACACAAATCATTCTTTAGGAAAATATTTCCCACAGCCCTTCCCATAACTTGACGTCCACAGAGAGGGTAAAAAAACAGAAATATAGAACAACTGTGTCTACCCTGGGCAAGGGAAAGAACTGATTTTACGACAGTGATTTGATACCATTATTCACTTTGACATGCAACAGGATGGGAGATTGTGCTGCTAAAGTAAATACAGGAGTTATATATGCCTCTCCTGCTTTGGTTTTCTGCTCCACTACAGCCAAAGAGCCCACATCTGATGACCTTGGGGGCAAAGCATAAATGTCAGCCCAATGCAAGCAAAACTCTAAAAGAAAAACCAATTGCATGGAAAAATAAGGAGCTACTTCAGGAAGTTGATTTACTCAGTATTTTAATTTATGAATTGCCATCTTCATATTTTAATGTGAAAGGCTTGAATTTGACCATTAGGGCCATTTTAGAATCTGGAAAAAAAATGGAAATACAATTGCCTGAACATGAATGTACATGTTTAAGTAGCTTCAAGTGAAATAAATCCCAAGCTTTTTAGAGAAAATTGTGAATCAGAGAAATAGACAGGTTTTATTTTCCCTGG
Organism: Chaetura pelagica; assembly: GCF_000747805.2. Classification (NCBI taxonomy): domain Eukaryota; kingdom Metazoa; phylum Chordata; class Aves; order Apodiformes; family Apodidae; genus Chaetura; species Chaetura pelagica. The sequence goes on from NW_009970716.1 coordinate 4,030,559, forward strand.
TCTTGAGGAAAGATCACTGATGTAGGATGCAGGCCTACAATCTCACTTTTGTGCCTATCTGGAGAGATTGTGCTAACCTACATGATCAATATGGTCTCTGCTTATTTGACAAAAGCTATCTTCCCTTATGTTTAAAACCAGATTGTACATGCTTTGAATGTTCTGTTTCATGAACTACATTACACTGTCCTCAATATGCTGTTGTACTGTGTGCCACGAACACTAACACTGAATTAGCTAAGGTTTATTTTAAATAAACACTGTTCTTTGTCAAAGCAGGTTTTTCCCCCCCTCTAAAATATGCTTCCTGGTTTTAAAGTGCATACAATTATCATTGCACCATGTAGCCAGAAAATTATTTTTAAAACATCACATCAGTGCAAACTTAAGATCATTAATTAATTAAATGAAAAATAAAACCCATCTTCTGAATGTAGCTTAGACTTTGCAACTTGTGCTTGGAGCTCAGTAAGGCAGTGTTTTTCCATAAGTCCTCCAGTCTACCTTCAGCAAACCACAGCAGTAACTGCAGAAGTACATTGGAGATCCTTTATCATTAATTATTCCTCTTTGTAGTGCTGTACATTCAGCTTAATTTTCAATGCAGCTATAAATCAAACTTTATTTTCTGAATTCTTTGCTCTGAATATGCAGTCTGGGTTTCTCAACTCTTTCTCACTCAGAACTTTCCCAAATGCACAACTCACTTCTTTTTTTGTTTGCCCAGAATTTTGTGCTGGCTGTGAGTTGGCTTGAAGCTGCAAGTCAGTCTAGGCTGCAAGGCAATGAGGAGTCCTGTTCACTTACTTTGAGCATCCAACACCTTTGCAGAAGGCAGAGTTTACTACTCTACAGTAAGGTGAGTTGAATAACTTTGCTGTTACCTATTTTGTTATTGTTACCACTTGTGAAGATGGGGAATCTAACATGTCCAGTGCTGGGGTAATGTGTGGATGAACATAGCCTCTCAACTGAAGACCCATATTACACTTGGAGAACTGTGTAGATTCAGTAAGTTCTTAAATTCCCACATTCACCTTCCACGCAAAGTTATATTCAAGCTTTTCAATCAAATTTGAAGACTACAACATCATCAAACTCTTGCAAAGTTTAGGAAATTGTCACAAAGGGTTAACTTATTTCTTGGTAAGGGTGCTGCTCAAGAAAGCTGAAATAAATTCATTCCGCTCAGAAAATGAAGTAAATTAAAGCACAGGATGAGTACCAGAAAATTTGTGCCAGGGTGAGGTTGAAGCCACAAAAATGAAGGCATTTCCACATGACAGTGTTTCACAACACATTCAACTCCTCTGAGGCATGTTTGCTAGTAATTTTAAGACAATTAGGTGTAAATCATGGAAATGTACTAAAAGCCTTCCATTGCCATCACCATCACAGCAGCTGACACAAGACTGTAAGAAGGTATTTACCAGCACACAGATTGTTCTCATGTTGTTTGTCTTCTCAAAGCAAGCCTATCTTTGAAGTCATCGGACTTCTTCTCACATAATGCCAGCAAGACAGACTTCAAAGTCTGTGACACTTCAGGTGTCTAGGTGGCTCTGTGTTACCTGTACAGAGGCCAAATGCCTGTACAGATGCCCTACTTTTAGAACCTATGTCACCATTCAAAGAAACATCAGGTATCCTGCTGCACAGCCCAGTCCCTTTGGAATACCCTTGGTGCTGCACTGTATTTCCACCATCTGCTTGTGAAAGTACCAGGAAAAATTTGTCCCAAATTACAGTATGTTATAATTTTAGTTTCCAAATTTGTGTCCACTTGGAATTTGACAAAACATTTACGGTGATCTAGCAAGGTGCACTGAGTTGGTTTGGAGCAGAAAGGAATTCAATTAAAACTCCATGGTGTAAGACTGACTGAATCAGGGATCTTAAGTCCAGCTTTCTCTCTCTGCTCTAGATAGTGTGGCCTTGCTTCTCCTCGACTCTCACAAAGGTGCTCATTAAACTGTTCTGTGATCATGTTAGGATGCTAAGTTAACTGAAACTGTATCGTTTCTCCTTTTGGAATATTTAAATTGGTCTGAATTGTTTCACTGTGACACCACAGCATAATACGAGAGTAGGGGAAGAGGTGGGAATGTGCAAGGGAGCGCAGGATGACCAAAAGTTACTTTCAATATGGAATAAGTTGAAAAATACACAAACAATATCATCTGATACAGAATACTATACCTTTGAAGTCACAGCAAGAGTGCTTATTCTGGAGCTGATACTTCTGTCTGATTTAAGAAACTGAAGAAATCACAAGAAAATATAATTTTTTATGTTGCTGCTGCTGTAACACTGTATTTCTCTGACTTAAGTCAGGAAACAGCACTGGTACTGCACAAAATATTTCCATGCAGCAATCACACATGATGTTGAGGGAAATCACACTATTTCTTAGAAAATTAAAATGAACGCAGGAGCACTTAGCTGAGCCAGGATGTCATAAGGTCACTCTGGAGTCTGACAAGAGCCCCGTAAAGGCTTGGGATAATGCTGTCAGTGGCAGGGTCAATGCCACTAAAGCCCCCCAGAAAAAGATTGCACATACATGAATTATTTCAACAGATCCCAAGATAAAGTTCATATAGTTACTGTTATGATCTAGGCTCAGGATGAGCATAAAGTCTGATTAACTGTGAGTGTCCAAAGCACAGCTGGCTGTTCGCATTACATAGGACACTCTATTAAGATTTGCCCAGCTAATCTTTGACCTACTTTGTATACCAGACTCTGTATGTGCACAAATATATATTTGGGGTTTCATTTGTTCTGCTGGATTTTTTTTCTTATTTTTTACAGTAATTTCTCCAGTTAGCACCTGAGAGATGATATAGACTTCCCAAACCAAAGAGCAGTGCTAGCAGTTCGCAACTACATAGATTTCATCACAAAAAACCCAAATCAAACAAACACAAAGGTGCCTATGAATAGAAGGCAGAAAACAGACAAATTAAGCTATCAGTTGCACTAAAATAAGCCCAGTTGCCTCATATTATTTCAGTGGATTATGCTTTTTACAAAAGAAGAACTGTGTTTTAATCTCCCTACACTCTTCAAGAAGTAAAATATAGTAGAAAAAGACCATCCTATCTTTAAAATTATCTTGCCTCAATTCTTTTAAGAAAGGGAAATGGTGCTGTTAAAAATGAGATACCTAGTGAGGCCATATCTCAGCGTCTAATGTAAAAACAAGTTGCGTAAGGATCCTCAGTCACGAAGCTAAGCCTCACAACAACTGCTTTGGAGTTCACTGGGCCTCTGCCATTCCTTTTATAGACGAATAATGTGAAGTTCACTCACAACATCAGCTCTGTGCAGCCTCACAGAGAGCTAAGTGTTGATTATCTGAAACCAGCTTCTCTAGCACATAATCAGATCACAAGCAACATGCAACAAAGAATACTGCATTACAGGTAATACAGCATCATCTACTTAAGTGGATAAGCTATTGTAACTCATAAAAGTAGGTGAAGGTTGTTTAAAAATGCAGTAACTGTTGAAGTAATTGGTGGACTTAAATTAAGACCTCTGACAAAAGGCCAGATCACTGTTTTAACCAAACAGCTCAACAACAGAGCAAGTGCTACATTTTTAAAAGTGCCTCAGTGTAAGGGGATGGGACTTAGCTGTGTCTGCTGTGGGGCAGATTTGGCACAAGTAAAGACAATGAGCAAACTCAGGGCTTGAGCAGGTGTCCCACTCCACTGCAAACATATGGGCACTGCCACCCTCATGGCAACATTCCTCCAGCTGCCAGAAGCCCAGTTCCTGGGCCAAAAGCTGTCTCTGGTTTACAACACTATGGACACTACAGAACAAAGCTTTAGAAGCTAGCAGACTCGTGCATGTCTTGTGCAGCTGCGATCCTGCTTAAATCACAGGCAATATTTCTCTACAAAATAGACAAGAACAGTTCCATCTAGTGTTTTGCCACCATAGCATTAATAGCTTGAGTAAACACAAGCATGTATCACAGGCTGTTATGACAACTTGTGCCCAGGATCCTGGCACAAGTGTTTTTTTCCAAAAAACTAAACTTAACTCTTTCAAAATCTGAACTTCTTAAATTTCTTCATACTATAGTTCTGCATGGGTCATTGATAATGTCACAAATATTTATCCTTACAAGACATCAGGGATTGTAGAGGCTTACAGGTTTTCAGGCTCTGCCTCAAATCCTCTAAACCTCCAGTTTATATCACAGAAAGAACAAAGAAGAAACTTCAAAAGATTCTGAGCATCTACTTCACTAAAAAGGTGACTTTTACTGTGCATATAGGAATTTATTTTACCCTATGACCAAGAAGAACAGGTGGATGAGGCACTCTACAAACAGCTAGAAGCAGTCTCATGTTTGCAGACCATGGCCCTGACACAATACCCAAGTATCTGCTGGAGGAACAACACTGGGGCATAATCAATCCAGCAAGTTCCCAAAGAGCATAAATGACAGCTTCCCAACCGAAAAGTGACCAGAGGAGGTGATAAGGAGACGTGTTCTGGTGGAACTCATATTTACCAACATGGAAGGTTAAAGGCAGCCTTGGCTGCAGTGACCATGAGATAGTGGAATTCAGGATCCTGAGAAACTGAGCAAATATCAAGATCACAACCCTGGCCTTCAGAAGAGTAGTTTTTAGCCTCTTCAGGGATCTACTTGAAAAAGTACCAGGGAATAAAGGCCATGGAGGGAAGAGTGTACAAGAAAGCTGGTTGTTATTCAAAGACCACCACTTTCAAGCTCAAGAGCAGTCCATCCAAACAGGTCAGGTAAAAATACCTAGACAGATGCACACAGATCTCCTGGCAAAACTCAAACATAAAAAGGGAGAGTACAAGTGGGTGGAAGCAGGGACAGGTAACCCCTGAGAGGAATATACAGACAGTGCCCAAGCATGCAGAGACATAATTAGGAAAAACAAAGCCCACCTGGAGTTGAATATGGCAAGGGATGTCAAAAGTACCTAGAAGGGCTTGTATAGCTATATGGGTGAGAGAAGGAAGACTAGGGAAGTGTGGGCCTATTGCTGGATGGCACACAAGACATGGAAAAAGCTGAGGTACTGAACGTGCTCTTTGCCTCAGACTCTAAACAGTTTAGAACCGTTATCCTTTATTCACAATAAATATAAAAGTATAATCAAGGACAGTACAATCTTTACCTGCTTTAAGTCTACACTAGCCCGGGACATTATCAGATAAACCAGTGACCAGAAGTCCATTTGCCAGCCAAAACACCAACATCCAAGATGAAACATATGTAATTCAATTGATATAACAAAGAAAGATCACTTAATGGCACCTGGAATTCCTTTTCTAAACCAAAAATATTAACAGAAATTACTGCTCTTCTGTAATGTTTTGGCTACTTTGTATCTGCTGGAGAGGGATATCCTGTGACAGTATGCCATTTGCTTCTCCTTATCTAGCTCTTTCATTCTTCCAAGTGAATGACACACTAAAGGAACAAGGAACGTGTCCTATGGAAGGAGAGTATTGCTGTGTTTGCAGCGAATGAGCTCATGAGAGAAGCAGCACATCTTACCTACAGTTCCAAACACTGTAGGTAAACACAGTTCAAACTACCACATCTCAAGTGTAGGACAAAAATACCAATAATTTTTAATGTATGTAGTTTTCAATAACAACAACGTCAATAGCATCACATTCCTGTAGAACAGAGGCAAACAGCAGATCAGAAGCTGCTGGGAAGATACATAAGCTGGTAACATGTATGTTTTAATTTAAGCCATGGCACTCCTACAGTACCCAAGCACTCTAGCCAAACTGTTCAACAAAGATGTGTTCTTATAAGAAAGGTATTATCCTGCAAGCACAGATTTACTGGAGAGTTAACTTTTCCTGATGTTCCACCACCATTACTCAACACAGTATGCATAATCCCCACCTATGACCTACCAATAGTCTTCATAAGCTCCCTGCAGGCAGTATAATTGAATCCAAGCTCCATTCCTGGGCACCTACAAAGAATATGCTGTAACACTTCAACCTCACCATCACACAGAAATTAGTCATTCATGAGGCCCCATCTGCACCTCCACAGAAAGAGGATGAAGTGGAAACTTACTGAGGTTATACATGAAGAAGGAAGGAAGAGTCTAAAGCCCGTATCTGACAGATCGGCTTAGAAAGGGACCCTAAATGCAAAAGAGAAGCTCTCTCTAGGCTCCTAGGTAAACTGGTTCTCTTAGTACTAAATGGAGTGGAATAATGCATGTGCTTGTTTTCAAGTAATGTGTCAAGGAGGAGTTTGCCAGGACAGCTTCTTTCACCCTTCCCTACCTACTGCTATACTAGCAGGGAAAGCGAGCCGATGGCTGCCATGATGATGGAAAGGAAAAAAATTATACAAGGCCCTGCAAAGTGAAGACAAGAAGACAAAGACCACAATAGGGCACTATCTTTTATTCTACTTCTAAAGCAGAGCAGAACGAAGAATTCCTTGCAAAGAATTCTGACATTATTTAGTAATAATTACCTGTGTACTGACTTCTTCTTTAAAGTGGATGTGTTGGTAATGGAGCAACAATGAACCCAAGAGCCCTGTATTCATATCCAGGATAAGCCTGCATGCACTCCCACACTCCCATCAATGCTAGACTTCAGCTAAGTATTACCCAGCAAAAAGCACCTCCTATCAACAAAATGCCTTCATATTAAACAGTAATATCACTAATCAAATATATCTTCTTGATCAATTTGAATACATAAAGGAGTACAACTACAGTAAATGGATTGCAGTCATCTGCAAAGCTGATACTAAAATTAGCGTAACTGTTCCTGGTTTTCTGTACTTCCTACCACCTCCAGTGCTATCTCACCATCTGCACCAAGTTCAAAGTTTTTGTTCTCCTCTTCAAAGGCCTTCACTCTTTAGTCTTCTACTCACCTGCTTTCATATTAATATACTAATTCTTCCTAGTCTATTTCTCCCACAGACATCCTTCTGCCCTCTTCTATACTACTTATACTAAAGTGGGAATATACTCAGAACTTATTTCTAGAGCCATAAGGTACCTTCTATTTCAAATCCTCAGTCAGACCTGACCTAATCTGAAAATTCTGTCAAATATAGCCCTACTAAAGATTTATATATGCAGATACAAACAACTGTGGCTCTTGGAGTTTACAATATTACTGCAATTAGTAACCATGGGTTTCTTTATTTTTAAATAAAAATAGATGAAGTGCAATTATCACAAAAGTCTGAAGGTCCAAAATTCCTGAGATTTGTACAACCACATAAACTCTGTTTAATCAAAGAGCAAACAGAAAAAAGTCAGCAGGAGCAAATGCCAGCATAGGAGTCTGCTGAGCCACACAGGCTGAAAAGGTTCTGTTTCTAAAACTCATTTCTTCTGAAGTTGAACATCAGCTGCAGCAACGTACTGCTAAATTCTTCATCCCAACTCACTTGCTTTTAACAAACAGATCCCTTAGTTTGTAACAGAGGTACACAGCACACTCCTGTGCATTCAATCTGGATAATCTGCAAAACAGGTAACATCAGTTCACTCCTCTTGATAAATACACAACATGTAGGCACAACTACAAATTTAACTAGAGACTGATTTTGCTCTTCTTCATTTCAAACATATCTAGTTATTTGATTAAACATGAGGAAAAAGTATTTCAGCCTTGTGTTGCAAAAGATGATGCACCAGAGTTGATCAGTGTTGTGTACTAAGCGTAATCCTGTAAAATCACATGCCACAAAATAAGCACATAAGCAAAATGCAAGATGCATTTACTAGCTTCTATTCAATGCCAAGTCCTGAAACATCTATTCCATATTTCTGCTCCCTTACATATATACATTTTTACATTTTAACTTGACAGGATTTCTCACCTCAATGCCTGTGATTTACAACATATTTGCCTTCTAATTTACCGGAACTGCCTCTTTATCTGTGGGGATTTAACTAAAGCTGTTTCCATATGTTTTGAGCTCTAAGCTTGAGACCATGGATTTGGAACTGTACAATGATTTGCTATTGGGCAGGTTGGCATAAATCCCATGTGTAGTGTACGTTCACATAATACCTTCAAGGTGTTTCAGCAG
>NW_009970716.1:4038958-4046110 GCF_000747805.2 Chaetura pelagica
ACATCTCCTGTGAGTAAAGCAGCAGCATGTAGCAAGGTGCAGTTTTGCAACATTGTAACTGAAGTCTACACTCAAAAAGTGAAGGATATGTTACTGTTTTGTGCCAATTCCTACTCTCCTTACTCATTAATGAGTTCCTGTCTCATATTACTCTCAAACAAAAAAGATGAACAGTTTTCATGCTTCCACCTTTTCAGCCAGGACACAACTTCAGAGATGCAGACTGATCCAAATCTCACCTCAGTGTGAGACACACACACCCCAGTTCCTGCCCCATGCCATGCAGCAGGAAGCCTGCCTGTCCAGAGTCGCAGCACGGTGCTCTGGCCTCGCTCCCATTACCTGACACCCATCTCCAGGCTCTGTGGATTACAGAGCTAGGAAGTTTTTTTCACATCACATTGGATGTATCCTGCACATGGAGGCTCCACCCCACTCCCTCCTGCTTCTGAGAGAGGAGGTATCTCTATTTCCTCATCACACAGGTCTCAACTGAGGAAAATAGAAATCTGAGAGGTCTGACCGTAGGATTAGATAAAGTTCACAGTGACTCAAGGGTGAAATCCTAGACCTAGCGACATCAACAGAAAAACTCTCACTGACCTGTGGGCCAAGATTTCAGCCCATATCTCAAATTGAAGTGTTTTTTAAGCCGCTGAAATTCAGGCTCTGATCCTGCAGGAAATTTACACACCTTTCATTGCATATACTAAGCAGTTAAAATTCAACTGGAACATTAACATCAAGTAAAGTGACACTTGTTGCTAAGTTTTAGTGAGATTCAGTCACTAATTGTAAATACAACCTTAAGACCTTACACTATAGTAAAGTTTCAAAGAGCACAAAAGCAACTCCATTTAAAAAGAAGTAGCATTAACTCTTCCACATGTCCATCATACTCTATAAAACATATGATAGTAGAAGAATAAATTCTGCAATATGATTCCAACAGTTGCTTGTTTGGGGTTTTACTTACTTTTGTCTGATCATCAGCTTTAAATACATAGCAGATACTTCTCTGATTTTCTGCTCCATCCTTTATCAGACAAGCAAAGTAGCTTGGATCGTGACTGTTGTGAATCAGTTTGTGGACATGCTGTGGCTTGTATTCAAAAAAATTTGAATAAATCAAAGGATCCCACTGGTGGGTTTCCCCTGTGTCTGGTTCACATCGCAAACTTGCTGGTGAAACATGAAGTCGGATTTGGCTGACACTAGGTTCTTCTTTGGAAGACTTTGTACTGAGCATCCGGATCTCTGCCACAATCCAAGGCAGCATGGACATGGTGGTTAGGGAATGCACTGGCAGAGAACCAACCAGCTGGAGACTGAAACTTGCTGAGAAATCACTAGGCGTTTGATACTTTTTAACTTTGAATGTTATTGGCTCCATTTCACAGTCCTTTAGGGAACCTGGACTACTTCACCAATATTTCAGTTCCATGGAATTACAATATTTGGATGATTCCTTTGATTAAGGAACAGAAGAGTTCTGAAAGGAAAAGAAATAGTTATATAGGTGCTGGAACCCTATTATAAATTAACTGTCAGTAACATAAATATTTAATAGCTTCACATCAGAAGAGACATACCACTCATCTACCATCACCTCTAGCACATCTCCCCTGCATTGGGCCTTACTATTTCAGGTCCAACAAATGCAATTATTGCTAAATACACTGCTTGGAAAAAAGTCAGTCCTGATATAAAAGTTGCTTTACAACCCTTGCTTAACTATCTAATGAGTAACTAAACTCAGAAATGCACATTTTTTCTAGGCTGCTTCTGTTTCATGGGCAGGCACATGTGGATCCCACTCACTTATTTCAATCCTATTGTCACAGAAGGAACTCAGGTGAGTGATTCTGACCTTCACAACACTTGAAGTCAGTGCTTGCAGAGACAACTTCTCATGTAAAACAAAAAAACAAACCCCCAACCCCCCAAAAAACCCAAAAGAATGTGAAACAAAACAAAGGTTATCTTTCTTGTTCTAAAGTGGATGAACCAACATAAATGGCTACCAACATGGAGTTGTTTCCTTGGGTTTCATTTGCCAAGTGATTATGGGCTGTTACCAACCAGACTTTCATTAAATGATACCCCGGAAGCTGTTGTCAAAAAGCTAGCATCAGTAAAGTGACTGATCACTGATAAACTGGTCAGATAGCAGAGACAAGCAACAATCCTTACAGTATTCCACTAAAAACCAGATGATTCACAATTCATTCCTTCATTTTAAGGCCTGCCTGCCAGCCAGGAATACTTAATGTTTGCCCCGTTGATACAGCATCATTTTCATTTCTCAAAATATCAAATGGAACCAAGTTACATACAACCCTGTTATACTCAGTATCGGCTATTACTATGACATTATATATTAGTAGTTTTAGTAACAAAATCCAACAACTGCATTTATCTATCAATTTTGTTTTCCAAAATATAGTCTATGAAAACACAGACCAGCATTTGTTACCCTACCATGTTTTAACTTCTCATTAACTGAACCTGGTGTCAGCTGTTGCATTACTTTGTGTGAGACTGATGAGAAAGTGACAGGCCTATAATTGCTTATGTTTAAATACCATGACACGAGTTTACCCACAGCCTTCTGAGCATTTCCTGTGAAAAGACCTATTAAAAAGAACATGACAAGTCCCAATTAACTCCTTACAAAACATTTTTATTATATTTGAACAACTATTTAATAAATGGCATCTGTTTGCTGTTGCAACAGTATTTCTTGTCTTGGTTCTTCTACAAACATGATCGAACCTCATTTTCCCATGAGTTTTCATTAAAACTTTGTCCCTTATTTGTTCTTGTAAAAATATTTTCTAACAGCACTTCACCTTGTTGAAAATAAAAGGATATTTGAGGATTTAAAAAAACCCAAGAACAAAACGTTAAAAATCCAAGATGGAAATTCATTTTGAACTAAGTAAGTTTTTAAAATGCAACCAATTTTAATGTCTGAGTGGGTAAAACTTTTTCTGCAGCAACTAGCAAACTGTAAAACCAAGAGAACTACAGAAACCATGTGTTTGGGTACATTTACTGTTTTGGAACTTTTGCAGCTTTTGACAAATTGATGCTGTGGCAACATTACCAGTTCCAAGGATGCCAAATTTAGTAAGGGGATCCAATAGTGCAGATTTTAAAGATGCTATCTGAAGAAATCATCATGAGTAGCTTGTAGAACAATTTTTTTTAAAAGTCTTTTTTATAAGCTTCTGTGTGTGTATGTGTCTGTGCATGTGATGTGTGGGAAAATGGGCCATGAAAATCCAGAATTTGCATGCCTCATTTCAATTATACTAAAAATATTTGTCAATATTTTTCTTCAGTTTCACAACCAAGGATGAAAATAAGCATCTTTAAGATTAACATAAATACATTGCACCATATGGGATAGTAGCTTCAGGAAGCATTTTTACACCTTATCAGCACAGACCTCTAAACACAATTAACATTTTAGTTTTGCATTAAAATTGCAAATTGTTTTACACCAAAATTGTGTCTTCTTCTTTGACACATAATTAGAATTTTTTTCTGTTTAACTGCAACAGTGAAAAACAGCTCAGCAACTGCAGGAAATATTGGATTAACTCATAACTACAATGATGTGTAGTCCAAAACACATAAAAATTGAGTTTTTAGCTTGTAGTGTTATCGTAATTTAGTGGCATACATCTCAGCTCATGAAAGCATAAGAAAACTCCATTATTAATTGAAAATATATTTCTATAGCTCATTTCTATTAGCCCCATACTTTTTGTAACCATATTTCTCAATTGTGTTTTCTCAGAATTCTTTTTTTAAAAAATGCAATTAAATAAAATGCATGTAAAAATACAGTCATCCTCATTTAAATGAACTTTTCAAAGAAGAAGAGTTTCATTTGGAGTACCACCATCTACTATACTCTTTTAGCCCAGACCTAGGAGGTACAGCTGCCTCGAACAGGATCAAGTACCACAATATAATACATTATTTTGCATGCTAACTCTAAGCATTGAACAGCATTTTTAAAAAACAGGTTGATACTCTGTCATATCTAACAAACATTGAACTGCTGGGATGTATTTAATATAAATGCAAAGCTACTTGGCATTCATATATTTTTAACAAAATAAATGCCTCGCAAAGTCAACAGCATAAATACTCCAATGTCTGTATTTATTATTTCTAAAGAAAACCAGTTAATGTTAAATTAAAACAGTTAACTAGAAGTCTGAATGCAAGGTTTTTTTCCTAACATCAAGAGGCACTTAAAAGTGCAGTTTCTTAGAGCACAAATATAGTAGTATATAGTCTCCTTATCTAACCCCTACCATTATGTTACCATTCTGCATGTTCCATCTCCCTTTTCCAGTGATTCTTTCTTTGTTTCCCCTCTGTTGTCATCTTTATCTTAATTTACATGCAGATCCCACCAGAAATTACACCATTTTCATGCTGCCAGTGTTAATGTCCTTTAAGTTTACACCAAGGACTAGGTTTTAATTCAAGACCATGAAGTATTTATATACATGGTTAATTTAGACCTAAAAATAGTTATTTTCATCTGAAGAGAACTATTCCCAGCCATGAAATTAAGCACATACTATGGCCAAAGAGTGTCTGTGGTCTGAGCTCTGTCTGTTCTGACTCCACCACTTGGAATTTTGGCACCTTCACTCATCTCTTGTTGTCACTACTCAGTTCATCTGCTCCAAAACTTGGCTCTGCAGAACAGTACCTGTTTACCATCTGTATTAGTACAGTAGGCTCAAATAAGCTTCCTCTTCCTCCCAAGTGTCTGACTAACTCACAACCAGTGTCTTCAAAGCAAAAGCTGTTTCACCTTTAATCCAAGAGAGAATAGAAAAGGTATAAAAAGAAAAGCTTTGTTTCCTTCCTCTTAAACTTTTATCTTCCTTTTACAGCTCTGAATGCCATTCAGCTCCACTATTCTGGGCTGGGAGAAGACTGCCAGGCTTTGCTCCGCACACAGGCTGAATGTCTCCAGTTGGTCTTCCAGTGCTCATGGACATAACTCCTCTTTCTCCCCATCATCGGCATCTTCTGAAGGACCTCCATTATCCTTGCACTCAGAGCTGCGCAGAGCTTGAGTAGCACTCCTCAGCTAACAGCTTTGCTGCTGTCTGAGAAATGTTAACATATCCAAACTGTATCTTAATGTTGCCACTGCTTAACCTGCGTTGATTTAGCTGTATTCACTCTATCAGCACAAAAAACAGCCAGGCAAACTGTACCACATGTTATACTTACACAAACTGCACTAATAAATCTCACCCCACCTTCTAAATTAGGAGACACTGGACTGACTCACTAATGTGAAAGACACACATGGGAACATATATGTGCTGCTCTTTGTCCTCTACTTCTCTTTCACTGTGATCAATCCAGCCACTGACCTCTCACATGTAGGGAGCAGGCTTAGAAAGCATCCAGTGTTACACCAGCAAAATCTGATACTGTGTTTTTTTTTAAAAAATACATATGCCAGGCTCTTCTCCCAAATTTAGTTGTATTCTCATATGTTTATACCACGAGAAAGTAAAAGGGACACCTTCAGAAGGAAGTAAGGGTGATGGCAGAACAGCATGAGGAGGCCAGCTATGAAAATTAGTACCTCTGCTATTCTGGAACCCAGGCTCTCCTTGCATGAAGGTACATGTCTAAGCAGCTGCACATCATGCAAGACACCATTCCTCAAAACTCATCTTTGCTTAAGAAAGCAAAGACTTCACCATGAAAACAAGGCACAGAGTCTGGTGGGTGCCCTTTGATTAGATGAGGCCAAGTCAACCTCGAGGTTAGAAAGGAGAATCTCATGGCCTCTGTTAACCTGGGGCAGGGGTGGCACTGAAAACCAGGTTTTGGAAAACCAGGCAGATATGGGATGGACTCAAATGAAGATAGAAGAGGGGAGAGAGATTGTTCTAAACCAGAACAACACACACAAATAAAACCAAACCAAAACATCAGACAAAACAAACAAAAAACCCCCAAACAAACAAAAATACAAACAAAAAACCTCAAACAGAACAGAAACTACAACAGTGGTGAAGGGTTATCCTTCCATTTTTTCTTATGGACTGGACTAAATTCAATACAGACAGGTGGCCAAAATTTTCAGACTCTATGTTCAGAACATAGATAACTAGAAACCTATGCAATCTTTTACTCTCCTCCAGCTCATCCCCTGGTTTGGTAACAGTTGGAGTGCTGGGACCCACAGCAGAAGTGACAAATGTAGAAGCTGCGTCAAGCAAGGAAGCAGTCAGAACTTCCATACATCAATGATTAAATGAGGAGTTTGACCTGTGAGCTGAACAGCAAGACCCCCAGCTTCCTCGACCTTTGCAGTTCATCTGAGAGACAATTGTGCAGTTTCTCCACATCAGGCTGCTGACATGACAGCAACTGTTCTCTTTTTCTGTAAGTTGGTTTTCCTTCTCCCCTCCAAGAAGCTAAGCAAAACTTGCAACCATATAGCAAGGTATTGTGAAAAACAGATGGTCTTAAAGAGCATAAATTTGTTCAGCTCTTCTCTGCATGGCATTAGGACTGGACACTGCCGACAAATGGAACCAGAAGCATTTCTACTGAGTGCACTTCACTGCTGATTATTTTAGCAGAAATATCATACTACTTAAGGATTATGAGGAGCTATGGCCTGCAGCCAGAGCTCTGGAACACAAGCCAGAACTAAATACCACTTCTCTCCCTCTCTGTCTGATCCTCAACTGAGATTTACATTGTCCTCACTCATGCTGACAGATTTCTCTATCCGTCTAGCAGGATATATAGAAAAATACAAAGGAGAACATGTATTAGGTATGTCATGATATGGTCGCTGCTGAGAAGAGGTCCTTTTATGTTTCGATAATATGGATGAAATTACTCCCTCTCTAGTATCATGACAAAACTATTAGAACATTCTGTGGAGCAGCTACTTGCAAGCTTTATCTTTTTTTTTGAGGCTTCAAACAACATTTTTGGCCTGTTTTCTAGAAATAAGATTTATATATCATACCACAGGTTGCTCTCAGTTTTCAAAGAGTTCTAATTTAACCTCAAACTGGCACTTGGAATCACAACACACCCTTCTGTTGCAAGGATGTTTCTTTTATCTCATAGTTA
>NW_009970716.1:4046156-4047661 GCF_000747805.2 Chaetura pelagica
GTCCAGAAGTCAATTTGCCTCAAAAAAATAATTTAAATTTCTGTTCTTTTTCCATATACATGCATTAAATGCTGACTTTTAAAATACTCTTTTCAATGCCACCAGCAGCTTCAGATGTGGCCCTGAGTAATGTTACCCTATGTACTCTGAGCAACTAGCTTGGCTTGGTGGTAATAATCACACCTAAAATATTCACTGATTCAACCAGCATTTATATCACTCCTCAAATAGGTTAGGAAAATGAAATAGACTATTAATAAAAAAAAAAATTGCAGCAAAATGGTAAAGCGTTCAACTACCAAATGAAGAAAATAGCTCACTCTTCCTGCCCTTGACACCTGTTGCTATTTCCTCAACAGAGTCCAAAGAAATTAAAATGCTGATGATTGAGGTCTTATGAGTCAGCCTTATACAGACCTGAGCAAAATACTGGGCTGTTCTACCACTGCAATGCACTGAAAAAAATATTTATAAAGCACAGCTTGCTAGGTAAATGACATTCTGAACGCCATTCATTTTTATTCAGTTGCATACCCAGTGCCAAAATACACGCATCCAACTTTTCAGTTAACCAAATTATTAAGTGAAAAAAGTGTCAAGTCATCCACAAATCATTGAACTCCTTCCAGCCTGTCATTTTTCTCACCTGCAAGCATTTCTACTTTTGCATATTACCTCTGACTTCCAGCACTTCTATAAAACAAGCCATGACATATTTCTATGTCAGCATTTACAGCTGTTAAAAGTGTAATAATATTCATCAGCTCAGAGGTATGTGCTATTCGTGAGATGTATGTTTTTATTAATTTTGACCCACAATGTTCCATTCAATCTCTGGGCTTAACGGCAGGCACAAATCCCACCATCTGCACTACTAAAGGTTCCCACAGCAAATCTGCCATATTAGCCTCTCTCCCAAATACAACACAGCGTGTTGTACAGCGTACAAAGGTCTCAATCTTTTCAAACTGCACTATAAATAACCACATTTGTTTCATACCTTTCATTAATGTGGCTTCAAGAGATCATTCCCTCGTTAATTTAGCACAAGGATTTAAAGGGCCATAAAAATACTGTGCCAGTATGTAAGGATGTTAAGGTTAAACTCCAAGTGTGCTGCTGTAGGAAAGGTTGGTTTTACCCCTATGGGAAGAGGCGCTGTTGGGAAGGAGTTGTTACACTGGGCGATTTTGCTCTGATGGGTTAGGAAGGTACAGGCAAGAGTGAGAAAAAGAACTAAAAGCAGAGCGTGGCACATCACGTCAATCTCAGATCTCAGATTCAGGTAGATCTCTCTGGTTATTCTGACGAGAAACCAGCTCTCCCGAGCCCCCGCGAGCTGAGAAGCGCGGCCCCGCCGCCCCGTCCCGCGGGAACACCGTCCCGGAGCAAGGGCTGTGCTTTCCCCGGGGGCTCCGTTACGACCCAGAGGGGCGGGAGGGCAGGCAGCCCTGCCCGCCGAGCGGGGCCCCTTTCCTCTCGCTCACTTCAGGGACTCGGTGCAG
>NW_009970716.1:4048183-4074976 GCF_000747805.2 Chaetura pelagica
CCGGCGGGGGCGGGGAGGAGCAGCGCCCGTGTCGCGACAGAGGGCAGCTGGGGCCCCGCAGCCCGGCCCGTTGCGTCCCTCTCGAGGAGGATTTCGGCGGCCCTGCCCCGTGGGTCTGTCGCGACCACTCAGCCCGGGCGGGCCGCCCAGCGGGAGCACAGGAGGTGAGGCGGGAGCCACCAGCCAAGGGACGTTTGCTTATGGAACTGGAAGTAGCCCGGCGCTTGGAATCCAAGCCCCTCTCGGGTCTGGGCGCTCACTTTCTGTGAATCACCTTCGTGCCATCCTCTCACTTACTCTATGCATGAGGAGCCGCAAGTGCACATATATACACGTGTTTTTATACATGAAATGGCGCTAAGAGTTGGCGGTAGTTGGTCTTCCAGTTGCCAAAGAGGATAAGGAATGAATAGATCCAGAAACTTAATTATACTTCTCAGCAAGTCCTCTTTCCAGGCATTCAGGCAGCCTGCATTCCCTTCTGCAAACCACTATTGCACGTCTTCCTGGCAGTAAGTCCACTGATTTACTTACTTTTAAGCCTGTGCACATTTGCAGAATCTGAGCTTTCTCAAGGAAATTTGCTCTGCTGCTGCACATGCACTGAGGGAAACCATCAAGTACACTGTCACATACAGGCACAATGTTGTCCCAGATTATGAAAAACAAGTCACATTTGGTCTGTTAACACATCCCCTCCCTACAAAGTGTAAGGTGGTTCTACCTACATGCCTTTTGCTTGCTAGGTGTCCTTTTATAGGTTCATTGATATGTGACTCAAAGTGTGAAAGCAGAATATCCCACTTGTTCCCAGTGTGTGCTCAGTTCATGGTTTGCTGCTTCTCCTTCACACACGGGAATAGGTACAAGTGCCTGTTGCCATCCTCTGCATTGCTGGGGAACAGGCTAAGGACAACGCTCTTACTCCAGTGTTATCACCTGCCAACTGGTGTCTCAGTATCTGAGACAAGCGTGTCCTTTTCGTAATGTTAAGCCTCCTGCTGGTGCATCACATGCCTTTGGTAATCATCATGTGGAAGATGGTGGACTGCAATTCTCCATCCTGATGGCTCCAGCACTTCGGCCAAGGGCTCACAAATTCCCAATTTCCCAACCAATAATCTTGGGAATATTTTTTTTATTTTGGGCTGGTTTTTTTTCTGCTTCACTGCTGCATTTCAGAAGGTGATAATGAAACAGATAAGGATCCTACAAAACTATTTCTTGCTGCTTGAAAAATCCGTGAAAAACAACAGAAGTCAATACTAGAGCATCATAAATACAAATCCTTTCTTGCTTCTTCTCTTTTATAGCTGGGAAAGAAATCAGACTGTGCTTGAACTCATTCTTGGGGCCTTCTCATTTTTCCTGCTATCTCTGGCTCACACGTTTTATGTCTTTGCCTAACAGAGGTTTTTGTTAAACTAATCATGTTCTGATACAATATTTTACAAGCAAAGTGAAACTTCTTGGATAAGAACTACACTTATATTGGCTTAATAGTTACATTTGTTCTAATTTTTTTAGAAGTCCCCTTTTTCATTCAGGTGAACAGATTTCCTTACCATTAATAAGAGACAAAACTCACCTGAAGTATTCATATTTGGCAAACACCTTGAAAAACTATTCAGGAAGAGTCACTCATCTGTTTAATCCTGCAAATTTCTATAATGCTTGTTGGTAAGGTGTAGTAAAAATATAATATCTGAGTGGCTCAGAAAGGACAGAAATTTTAATATTTGCAATGTTTTCTGATAATTTTATTTTAGGATATTTTGCTTTTTTATTAAATCTAACTTAAAAACCCAAGTAATAAAAGATCTGTCAATGGTTTTAGAAGGCAGTAGTCTGCTGTCTCTCACTAGCTCAACAACAGATTAAAATGTTGTAATAAGAACAACACAATACTAATGAGATAGAGTGGAGAAACACACAAGGCATGGTAAGCATCTGGAGCAAACTCCAGCATGTTCAGCAGTGTACATGTAAGTGACCGTTAATTTCAGTGCTGGTAACAGAGACTTAAAACACTGCTGCCACAGAAGTCAAATTGTTTGCAGAGAGGGTTTAGAAACAATACACAAGAAAGAACTTAAGGCTGTATCAGATTAAACAATGAGCATTTAGACACGAACATACTTTGGTGATAAGGAAAAAAGGGGAAAAACAACTTTGAAAGGACAAAAGAGAGCTTCTGAATAGCCACGTGGTCAAGCTGCAACTCTTCTTTATGGTTTGCGTTTCTAGTAGAAGAGCATTTTAATATTAGGTAGCTCATGAGCTACGTAAGGTCATGCGAACTGTAGAAGATGGGATTGTCTGTAATCACCTTCTCTTTCTGGTTGTAGCACCTGTCAGGTCTGCAAGGTGTGGTCTCCTATTCTCATGATTCAACACTCAAATTTTCCTGAAGATAGGTATTTAAATGCTTTCTCTCAAGAACAAAAAGGTCATGTGGTCCTTTACGTCTGTTTATCCAGGATGCAGGAAGACCACTTTGTTTTCTACTTGGCCTGAGAGAGTTCAGCCAGGCTTTCATGAAAGTTTCCTAATTATCAGTCTCCAGGCTACATTAGACAGTATTTTTTTATTTCTGGTTGTTTGTGGGTTTTTTTCCTGTATTTTTTCTGTATTTATTTCTATATTTTCTGTATATATTTTTATTTCTGTAAGCTGTTACTTACATAGCGGGGGGGAAAAAAATAAATATGTGAAAACAAGAAGAAAACCAGAACCAGGTTCATATGGTCCAGTCCCCAAAAAGTAAACACTTCCATGGGTACCAGGGACTGGAATCCCTGTATTCAGGTGAAAGCCCTGAGCACCAGACTTCCTTATAAGGTTTGATTTTCTAAAAGAGTAAGTATCTGTTAATTTCTCTTTCACAAGTTCGTTTTTGTTTACAGTAGCCTATTAACTAAAACAAACTACCATCTCACCGAGGAGGAAAGTCAGCCTGGGCTTTCCATATCCTGCAAACATGAACTATAAAAGAACACCAGTTTAACCATTACCTGTTTGCCCAGTCACACTAAAAAAAAATGCCAAGAAAACCCCACCACTGCCTTTTGTACAGAACCTGAACATACAAGCTTGTATGAGGTGTGCTATGTGAACACATAGGCTTTGAAGCCTCTATTGTAGGGGAAGGAGAAGCATCTACTCATTTGATGAGATTGCAAACCAGTACAAATTTAGGCTGAAAGTGCCTGGCCACGGGTGAGGGCAGAACTTGGGGCTGCTGTGACTGTGAATTCACCCTTTCAAGTAGTACAAGGCAGATGGGAAGTTTTAAGTTTCCCCCAGAAGATGATTTCTGAGTTCAAGTTGCCCCACAGTTGGGCAGCAGTAACATTTTGGATTATGAATTTGAATGCAGGCACCTACATTGTGCTCCAGTTGCAGCCCCTGTGCATTTCCCTCTCTATTACCCGTAATTATGAATTTCTATTGCTATTATATAAAATAGTCTAAGTCTTTATTTGTGATTTGTTTCCTGTAAATCTCTTCAGTACCTTGTTACGGACATAATATTGTTTTGCAGTCCTTTGACTTAAGTGAGCTCTAGATGAAGCACAACATTCTTATCCAATGACATTGTATCTCCAGATGCTATTTATACATAGTTCCAGACATTCCATAAACAAAATTTGAATGATAACTGTTATTATAGCACATTTGCTTATTTTGTATGCTACAGGAGTGCACGCCAGCGACATTAGTAAGTAATTATCTTCAAAGAAAAGAGGATTTCTGTTATCACAGATCATGATTAAAGAGTCAAGAGTTGAGCTACAGTTACAGATCCTGCCTGCTGCCTCTGTGTTTTTGTGCATTTCAGATGTCATGATTAATCCTTCCTCCCCCTTTATTCCCATAAATACATTTCAAAATCACTTACTAGGATTGTGTGAGTATTTTAAGCTTTTCCTTTTGTTTGGAAGCTGCTGTTGCTGTGCTATCATTTATATTACATTTTATTTAGGTGGGTGTTGGGATATGATTGGACAGTTCAATAGGCTCATCCCCATTATGCACAGTGTTCTGATGGTGCATGACCTCATTTCAGGTACCTGGCAATTGCTACAAAAGACAAATGTAGGCTTCCAATTGGAAGCTGAGCAGAACTACTATCCTTGATGAATCTGTGTGCTTACATAGTGCAAATAAATATTGTGAAGGAAAGCAATGCAGCTCAGTTTAATTACTTTTGATTACTTCTGTATTTATGGGCAGAGAACAGTTTTGTTGGTAGTTATTTTTATTTACAATTACTTTTTAGATTTTACTTACATATGGCATCTAGGTGCCCCCAGTCATGGAATCCTAGAAGTCCCTAATCTAGTGAAGACTTATACTGGTGCTTAGCTGACAAATGTTAATTTAATGTAATTAATATTAGAGTTGCTATTACCAGTGACTGTTAAACAAGGAGATCAGGTTTGCTTCTTGTTACTGTGTCAAAATAAACCCCACAACTACTAAAACTTTGAAAAGTAATAGTAAACAGGAAACTTCATTTATAGAAACTTCGTAGGATAGTTACAGATTTAAACACATACTTGTACAATATTAAAATAATTTATTATATGATAAGTCTCAAATAAATCGTTCTGCAGCTCAAGTACAGTATTTGCATTTTTCACTATATGCTGTGGACTAAGTTCACAGCCTGTAAGGAAAATGAAATGTATTTACTTCTTTCCAAACTGTTTCATAAGGTTTACTGAAAAAAAAAATAAATTAAAAATTCAGGGCTGGATTTAAATTGTGACTAGTAAAAAAGCTAATAACCTTCAAGTGAAGTCCATCAGACTAGTCTTAGAGCATTACTATGCTTTTATTTTTGGCAGAGTTTTTAGTACTATATTAATTTCTCCACAGACTAGAGGCATTTCCACAGGGGCCCCATAGGGATGATTCCCTGTAGGATTAAAAGTTTACAGCATTCATTGGAATTATGAGTACTTATGTGTTATAAAAAACAGGTTCATCTCACATGGTTTTGGTAACTTTGGGATGTGTCTTTCTGTAGGAATAGCCAGGGATTCCCTTACACTTGGATTCAGTCTAGGCTGCAAATATTATTTAATTCTAGTCATGAGAATTGCCATTTCTGGATAAAATATTAGGTCCTGTGCTCCCAGTTCAAGGCCAGTTGCTCAAAAATTACATTTGTAGTCTTTTTTTTTCTTAATTTATTTTAGTCTCAGTACTGGGACTAATAATCTCTAAATCTGCTTCATTATCTTGCACAACACTTTTTAGAGGAATTAGACCAGCTGTGAAGAAGTAGTAGCTGAGCCTCCATTTCAACTCCCAATACTAACTACTCTACAATTTGCAATACTACTGCTGTCCTTGTTTCAGTTCTAGATCCTCTTTCTCTGATGCAAGCCAAGGTTAGTAAAGACTCTAGCAACCACAAGTTTCATCTTGTAATTCTGTAGTTTGTCTTAATTAGTCAATCAGCTTGATAAACCACTGTGGTGTTTTTCTGTTCCCTCCACCCAAAGTTGTGAACTCTTTGCAACAGAGCAGGGAATGGAACAACTACTAAGAAGACAGGGTGATACAGACTGGGTCGTCATCTTAACCATGTCTCTATTGTTTCTGAGCATGCTCTAAAGCCATCTTAAGGATGTCTCAGTATATGTCAGATCATTGTGGGTCCCATTGCCAGACTTCTAAGACAGTTGCAGAGTTGTCCAGGTGCATCCATTCAGTGTACTGCATGCAATCTCTCATAGTCCTTTGTGGGATGGCTAAAAGGCCTTTGTGTTTTGCCTTATGCCATATTCACCTGCTCCATAAAACCTTCTTTATAACCTAAAATAAAGGGTTCTCAGAGGCCTGATGATAATAAATCACAGTCTTGCTGTACCAGTTACCTGGTAGAGGTAACCAGTTTGAGGGATCAGTTAAGTGGAATATGAGAAAAGGATGAGAAGGCTCCCTCCAAGGGTGTAAACAAGGAGAATAGTGAAGACAGCAACAATAGAGGCAGCAACATCATGATGGCCCTAGTATCAGCATGTTAGCAGAACCAGCCAGGCAGCCACCCATCCAGTCTGAAACTACCAGGAACTGCCTGCTCCTAGGAGAGATTATGTCCCTAGGAGATTTCCAGGGAGGATGAAAGTAGTAATTAATGCATGTAGATGATCCACAGATAATGGCAACAGCTCAACAGAAACCCAGCCTGTCACAGGAAGCTGAGGGATAGGCCAGGCCATCTGGATCTTCTTTACATCCCTCAAGAGTGAAGCAACTTGACAGACTCTGGCCAAGGCTGAACACACATGACTTTCCAAGAGAGACAAATCATTAGCAAAATCCAGATCCAGGCATGGCATGTAGAGGCAGATGTAAAATAAACATGCCTCTCTAGCCTGTGGAGATGTGCAGATAAACACAGAAAGCAATTTTTTTAAAAAAATCAAGACCTGTAACTCTACTGCCTTCAGACCTTCCCCATGAATTCACTAAAGCATCCTTTACTACATTCTGTAACAAAAGAAATGAGAGACCTCCCATGGTACAAATGAAAATAAAAAGAATCATGGAATGGTTTGGATTCAAAGGGACCTTTTAAAAATAATCTAGTCCAACCTCACTTCCATAGGCAGTGACATCTTTCACTAGATCAGGTTGCTCCAAGCCCCATTCAACCTGATCTTGAATGCTAGGAGGGAGGGGGCCACAGCTTTTCTAGGCAACCTGATCCAGTGTCTCACCACCCTCATCATAAAAGATTCCTTCCTTATATCCAACCTAAATCTACCCTCTTTCAGTTTAAAACTGTTACCACTTGTCATTACACACCATGGTAAAAAGTGTCTTTCTGATAAGCTCCTTTTATATACTGAAAGGCTGCAATGAGGTCTCCCTCTACTTTAAAAGACTAGGATCTGGTTAACAGTGTACTCGGTTTCCTCAGTACTCTTCTTATTACTTTAAAGTTACTTTTCTATACCACACAGATGGACCTCAGTATGAGTGATTCGGATGCTGCCCTTGACTCTGTACTGGCAAGAAAAGCTGGTATGACAGCCAAAGAACGCAGGGACTGCTCCTTTCCTTGTGTCCTATGATAATAAGTCTGAAAGGTAAAAGCAGGTATCTAGTGCTCTTTGCTTACCATCTCAGCTAAAAAGGTAAGCTACTATTTATTGAGGATGGAAGGGCAAGTTTGTCCTTTATGAATAATTTACTAAATTTGACCTATGCTTGGTCTGGCAAGTCATCATTCTCCATGGAACACCAAAAGTAATTCTGAGAAAGAGGTTTCTTTACCCACAAAACACTGGGGCTGTTTGAGCTACATTGATACCTAAAACAAGTACTGAAAATGCAGAAAGCCTTGTACTAAAGTCAACTGGTAACCTCCAAATAACCACCTTGGCCTGTGCAACTGCAAACAACAGCGTGCAATAAGATGGAAACTTCTGCTCTAAATTAGACAAGTCATGGTAGCATACCGTATGACAGACACATCCAACTAATTATGCTTAGTTCAATGAGGAAACAAGTACTGTATGTAGATACATTACCTTAACAAGTTCATGGTATTAAAAGGCCGCTTCACACATGTAGTATCTCTAAGATGGAATATTATGTAATAATCCCAAATCAAATAGCTCTCCAGCAAATTCACTGAGACTTTCTGATTTATTTGGGGCAAAATCCCCAAGAAAGATCATTATTTCTGAAGCGTTTGCCCCAAGTTTATCAAATCTCACCACAGGCTTTCAGTGCTTAACAGAAGAACTTTTGCTTTGCAAATCTAAACCTAGATAAAGTTGCATAGTTTTACCAGATCACACACACAAAACAAATAAAACTCCCCACAAAACAGGCTGCATTCCAGGAATCAGGATATTACTTATAATATTTAATTAAAATGAGTTTTGATTGAAATATATTTGCAGTTAACTTTTAGTACACAGAGCTTTTATTTCAACTGATTGGGGTCTTTTGGTCCTTTAAGGGTAGAGGTACTTTCCTTCCAAAGTAAGATACTAGATCCAAGAGTACCCAGAGTAACTTAATAAAAGCAGAAGTCTTTTTAGTCTGAGCTCTCAGATGTTTGGTCCTAAAAATCCTTACTTCTTAAATAATGTAATTCTAATGCTGAAAAAACCAATTAAGGTAGTAATTTTTGCTATTTTACTCAGTCTTTCGTTGAAGATTATTTTTTTCTGGTTGAAAGAAGTGTTTTTCAAGAGCGTTGACCAATTCATCTAGTTCCTTCTTCAGCTGTTCAACATCACTGAGAAAGAAAATCCACACAAATACAGAACACAGTGTCAAAGTGGAGAAGCTAAAAAGCATATTTACAGTCTGAGGAATTTTTAAGTGTTACGTTGGTTTAGACAAACATTTTCTACTAAAGCTAAAAGTATATACACTTGATTTCTTATGGTATTGCACTGATGTTCACTTCCAGCTGATGTGCATGAAGGCACTTAAGACTATGGAGAAACCTAAACCCACAATATAATCTAGAATAGAATAATCAGTTTGAGTTCAGAAGATCTTCTATTACTAAATGGATGTAATTAGAAATATAAATTTTATACTAGTGATAGTATTTTCAGATGAATTTTCATCTGTAAAATTACTTTATATTATATTTACATTTATTAATATTATTTTTATTACATAAGTTTAAAATTGCTTATCTGTGAGACCATATGATTTCCAAGACTTATCAGTGAAAGATATAATTACTAAACATACAAGTGTTTAAAATGTATTAGAACACTTTATATATAGTTACATATGTTTAAAGCAACTATGTATGTAAAATAGAAGTGAATATACCGGCTGTCACTTAAGACAGAATATTTTTCTTGATGTTGTTTTTAGTGAATGTGAAACCAAGTTCAAAAGAATTTCAGTGACAAGAAGAATGTATCAACACATTTTTCAATTAAAAATTGAAACAAAGAGTCAAAGCTTTATGCAAATACTTTTGCTAAAACAATGATTGAAGTAGTAATATTTGATCATGGAGAGCCCCTTCCCCACCAAAACAATTCCAAAAAGCCACACAGCCTCTATTACACAGCATTTATTGCTGAAAGTTACAATACCTGTTTCCAGGAGGAGCACAAAGTTCAGAATAGTATTTGATCTTTGGTTCTGTCCCACTGGTTCTCATTGTGGCCACTCCTCCATTAGCAAAAGTGAACGTTATCATTTGGCTACTTTTACTAGTGGGAAGTATCTAGAAATAGCAGAACAATTTTTTAGAAGCCTAGAAAGTATCTATATATAATGAATTAAAGACAAAACCTATATGACTTGATGTCCTAAAGATCAGCTAAAATTAAATTTTGCTCTGTTTTCTTCATCACCATGGCCTTGGAACCACAACAGACAAATGGCAACCTTACCCTCAATCCAGAATGTGACAGCAGTAAATTACTGCTAGGCAGCTCATTGCAAGTCTAGTCAACATTTTTAGTACAAATAGAAATTGCTCTGTGATGGCATTTCACGGGAGAAGAAAGACGAATTGTGGAAAACTAAAGAACGCAAAGCCCCATCTCAGTAGGCAGTTTAACTTACACATAAAACAAGATAATTCAAGATTGCCACAGCAAGACAACAAGATCCTCCTACCTG
Source organism: Chaetura pelagica (assembly GCF_000747805.2). Lineage (NCBI taxonomy): Eukaryota > Metazoa > Chordata > Aves > Apodiformes > Apodidae > Chaetura > Chaetura pelagica. The sequence continues at coordinate 4,057,817 of NW_009970716.1, forward strand.
CCTTTACAGACTGTCATCTTGGAGAGAAAAAACACCACAAAACCAAACAAAAAAACCCAGCCCTCCTGCCCTTCCCCAGTCTTCATTTCCTCCTAACAAGGCAAAATAATCATGCCCAATCTGACTTCTTTTAAGTCTCGGGATGTAACATTATGCTTACAGTGTTTCTTCATTTAAAAAAATTATGTAAGTGTAAATACAGATATGATTAATATAAAATTTTAAATAGATACTTACAGCCTTTTTATCTGGCTGGCTGCTGTCATACCCAGTAGTTAGATCCCTTATTCCAGAAACTTTAAATCTTCCACAAGATTTTGGGTATGTGTTTTTTCCATCAAAATTTCTAAGGTTGTCAAAAAGCTGTTGAATAACTTTAGGATCATGACAGATGAAATACGAAGCTTTGGTAATATGGAAGCCATATCTGTGAAGACACAATGTTAATGAATTGAAGAAACAATGTTATTTGAGTTGTACACTATCCACATTATACAACCTTCTATAAAGCAAGAATATATACTCATGGTCACCCAACTGTAGCATCAGTTCACCCTCTTCCAATTTTAAAAAGGCCTCAACTGCTTAATTTTTCTATTTTACATGTTTCAAGGAAACCTATGTACAGACAACTTTTCATGATTCAAAATGAGAAAGTTTACTGCTAAATCAAAGGGGAAAAAAAAAAGTCATTATTGCCTTGAAGAGATCTAACCACCACAGAATGAGAACAGACTACATCTAAATAGCTTCTTTGACTGGATTCCAGCTGACCTTTTCTGAGTTAAACAAATTCCAGACTGTTTTTTTCCCCATCACACTTCAGAAGCTGCTTTTCCATTAAAGTATTTCTACTAAACCAAACTGTTCTGAACATCATCTCTTTACCTTATCTGTTTGCTGCCAGGTAATATGATGCAGAATCTGCATCAAAGACAAATCACCTGCTAACAAGAACTCTTCAAACCATATTCAAAGCATATTGTTGAAAACTATACAAGCCTGGACTGGTTGTTTAAATGAGCTCTTACTAAAGTAACACTTTGATGAGTATCCTTGATGCCAGGGAAAACTTGAAGGGCAGAATCTTTTGTTAGTACTGGGATATTCATGTTAGAAACCTGGAAAGTTTCTTAAATAGGGTCATATTTATACAAAGGTCAACAGTTGAACCTATCCTATATTTGATAGAACTGATAAGCCTGCTAGGACTGTGTCATTTTCCTGATCTGCCTTTACTTCTTGGAGAATGGATCCCCCTCCTATCCCTCCAGAATACAGAGTAGAATTTCTTCTGCTTCAACAGCAACTCACAAGACAAATCTGATTAATTACAAAGTAGTAAGGAGTAGAAAACTGCAACTCTATGCTAGCCAGAGGCAGGCAAAGAAAAAAACCATAAACACAAAATGACTCCCCAAACCAAAACAAGACACCCCTCTCCAGTTCTAGTTATCAAGCATCAATTTAATAAAGCAGGTTTGTATCCTTCCTGAATCTGTAGCTTTTCCACAAAGAGTGACTATATATGGTAACATTTTTGAGGTGCATCTACAGACTGCTTTTACACTAAATAAGCTCTGACTCGTAGAGTCCTGTTCAGTGGCTATGTGCACAGTGGCACTGTGGACAATTCCATTCAGTTGGGTATTCTGTTTCTGAGGGCAGCCAGAAGCAGGTGTTTACTGAATGAGTATCAGAAAAATAAAGCATGACCCAGAGAAGGGTAATTCTTTGACTACGCACTTCCAGCTACTAATATAATTATTAGTATTATTAGTATCCTTATGTCAGATGCTATATTTGTAGCTCTAGGCATGTACTCCTCTTCCTCCCATTTACGCTACTGTTTCTTGAACCCACCCAAGTTTTTGCCATGTCCAATAGCTGATAAATCCCTCAATTTATTTATGCAGTGTTTTAGCAAGTCACTGCCACCTGATTTCTTCTTCAACAGTGGATGAAACAGACATGGCTAGTGCTGCATACACATGAGAGATCTGAGGACTGGAGAACAAGCAGCACCAAGGCTTTTCTATGAGTTTCTGCAGGCTCCACCACTCCTTTGTCAGTGTCTGAGACATGAAGAGGTGGAGAGTACCAGCCAGCCTGTACCGTTCCCTCCTTTAAAACAAACAACTCAACACATGCCCCCCCCCAAAAAAACCCCAACAAACAACAACAAACAACACTCCCTGCTCCAATAGCCATTTTTGCTATTGATTTCTGTAGGTCTTTGAACACATTAAACAAGACCAAAAGAGAAGTAGTGCCTCATATGAAAGTTCTCAGAATTAGACCCAGCTGTATACAGCCAATAGTTACCATCAGTCGCGGCATTTCTGCATAATCAGATCCAATCTCTGTATTCAGGAGCCGAAAGAGAATGAACAACCAACCAACATATACTATCCATCAAAAAAGACAGAACAATATAATAAAAAGCCTAATTTTAGAGCTAAATAGATTTAATTTAATCACAAGTAGCCCTGCAAGCAAAGCAGAAGAAGCAAGCAGGCTTCTACGAGTAGAATAAATACACGAGAGCTCCTTAGGCTCGTTCTGCCATCAATGTGTTTGTGTGTCTGGCACTTCTGAGCAGCAAGAGGCACTGTGATCTCTGCAACACAGCAATGCTGCTGATTGAAAACCAGGCCAATCCTCTGTAAAAGGACCCAAGAGCAGAACTTCCCAAAAGGGAGAAAACCTTCCAAGTGAACAAAAATACTTCAAAATACAACAAGTGAACAAAAATACTTCAAAAATCTCATTTACTAATAGGGAATTAGTATGGTAATATTATTGGTTTTCAAATACCTTGACAAAAAACTAAGTCATAAATTAATTCAGGCCCACGAGGCAGGAGTGCTTTCTAGATTACTACTAACACAGAATTATGTTAATATTACAATAACACAATTTTTATTTCTTCACATACTATAGGTTGCTATTGAGTTCCTGTTAACCCTGGTATGTGGAATTGAGAAAAACTGAAAATTAAACATTTATAATTGAACTCACTCATCATAGACAGCTTTCAGTTGCTGAGACAGAGACAAATTCCTGCTTGCCAGAAAGCTAGCCATCTCTGCAGTTATAACAGCAGCACTGACACCATCTTTGTCCAGAACAGCAGGACAGCACATATACCCTAAATAAATAAAAAAAACAAAACATATATATTTGATGTATTTTAATGAGGAAATAAGATAAAATGGGGAGAGGGAGAGAAGTTAATCAAATCGACATATTTTAAAGGAGAAATGCACATGACCATAATACAGACATTTAAAACTAAAAGTGGAAAAAATTTATTTTCTAATCAGTGTTAAATTTGATAAGCAAGGTATGTAATGGAATTTCAAGACAGAGATAGATTTGTATTGTATCTGTGCCAGATGCTACTAAGTATTTTTTGAGGTCTCATGAAAGAGAAATGCCACACTGCAGGAACAATGCAGGCATAGCCCTTTGTCTCAAATGGGATTACCCTTACATGGTAGCATGCAGTAACACTGATAATTATACATCAAATTGGTCACATTTTCTCTGGTTTTCAGGTTCTGAGATACTCAAGAAGTAGTATTACAGCTTTACAATTTCCTTCTCATAAATTTATAGCTTTTATTCATAGCTTTCAAACTTACAAGTATAATCTGGCAGAGTTCTTTATTTATTTTACTCACATTTAAAATAAGCTTTAATCTGTCAGAGTAACATATCAACTTGAAGTCTGAAAAGCGTGTTTGTTTTTTTTTTTAAATAGGTTGTGCAGCATTTGCAGTCTAAGTCTACATAGACATGCTACTGAAGATACATATATCTAGCTCACATCATCATACTTTGTGCTAAGCAGAGATACAAAGGATTAAACCTAATAATCCAAATGGATTATATTGATTACTTACTGGAAATAATTGTGTTGAGGGCACCTTTACATTGCCATTTTTTGCAATAGTCCTACTTTCACAGTTTTACAGGAAACTGGAACATAATATTCTGTTTCTTACCTATAGCCTCCTCAAATGCAAAAAGAACAGCTTTTCCCTGGTCCATGAGCTGCTTGGCACGATTGCCCATCCACTTGAAACCTGTCAGTGTTTCCTACAGCAGTCAGAAGGAAAAAAGGCATTAAAAATAAAAGCAATGTTTTACAAAAATATGACACTCTGCAGGTAAGCAAATAAGTGAATATGGAACAACATGTAACAACACATTACCTCAAAGTGAAAACCTTCCTTGAGTGCAATCGCTCTCAGGATTTTGGAAGAAACTGTACTGGATAACATGTACACATCTTTAATGGCACGAGTATCCCTATTGTGATTTTTCCAACAAGTGAAGATCCACCAGCCTAAAAGAGCTCCCAGCTCATTTCCAGAAAACACTTTCCATTCACCACTGGATGGAAAAAAATAATAGAAAGTATATGAACTCAAAGGATAATACTGGGGAAAAAAATAAGCCACTGCTTCTTCCATATGCGAATACTACCAAATTAAACCACCGTGTCTGAATTCCAAGTAACAGTAACAAGATATTGTGTGTTCATTATGAACAAACAGAAAGATTCCTCCCCAAAAAAATTCTGGTTACCTTTCTCCTCCATTATACGTACCAGCTTTTGATTTTATCCAAAGATGAAACAGTGATATTTGCAGTGTATTGTAAGTAAAACTAAAATATTCAGTGGACAAATTATAAAATCAGTGATTAAGACAAGCACAGACACTGAAAATCCAGTTCTCAAGTGATGAGTATTTTTAGTTGACTCAGTGACAAACACTTTTTATTTAATTACAAATACATCAATTGGCCATTGAGGAAGATTGGGAAAAATCTCAAACTTGTAAAAAAACATTAACATTGAATTGTTGAAACAAGAAAAATCGAAGGAAAGAGACAGATGTCAAAATTGCACAAAAATTCCCAGTCACAAAAGGGCACAAAGACACTGCCAAAGTGACAAAAATCAAGACCTACAGAACAGTACCTGTTGTGAAAGAGAAGCAGACTCAGTCTCCTGCATTTATTGATGCCAAGAGGCATAAAGCAATGCACAGCGACAACTTAGTGTAAGAGCGCTGAGAAAGTGTGCTCTAGCAGGAGTTTCTGTCAAAGAAGAAGTACAGATACTGTAGAAGCTTATATATATATTAATGTTTGATTAGTGTATGAACAACTACAGCAGAGGTTTGAGAGGAGGACGCAGGATCAAAAGTTAGGAGACAACTAAGACTGGCTAAACAATTAGCAAGGAGGTGGCAGAATGAAGTCACTATACTCTCAGTGGTGATAGATACAATAAACTAAAACCCTTTCTGAGTCTCTGATAGCTGTTTTTAGACCAAAAAACATTGAGTGATTTTGTGTTCTTGTTTTAACCTTTGGTCACTAGCAAAAACTGAATCTTTTTATGCTTTTTTGTCAAGACTGACTTGCCAACTGAGGCTGGCACATGCCCAAAATACCAAAATAAGGATATTCCAGCTAATGCTGCCAAACGGAGAGTGTCAGTTATCCCACTCTTCTTCTAGAGAGAAGCTTCCTCAGTTAGTGCCATGAGGACAAGGAGTTTAAAAAAAGAAAACCAAACCCATAACTCCTAAGAAAATACCACCACCTTTAAAGCTGCTACAAGAGCAAAACAGGTTATCTGGTGAGAAAAATGGATATTTGCACTGTCTCCTTTTATTGAGGTTTTGGAATTTGCATAACTGATTCAGTTTCAAATATCCACAGTCACTGAGGACACGTAGCAGGTACCCAACTTGGGTACCAAGGACTGTTGCAATGATTTTATATTCCTCTTCTGCTCTAACGCACAGGGAGTTGATTCACAGTAGTTCTGCTTCTGGCCCATCAGCAACTTTTGTTCTGCTCCTCTCTGAGCCAAAAACCTTAAAGTTTATTTTTATTAAAGAATTATGGTTTTTAACTGTTCAGATTAGTTTCTGCTTTATCAAGGTAGATAAAAGAGAAACACCACTATTTATACATATGATACCAAGTGCAGTACTTTAACTTATTTTCATTCATAAAATATAACCAGAACACATAAATGCGAACAATGGCAGAAGTACAGGATATCAGGGAGCATGAAATAAGGGGATAGCAATATTGGGCTAGAACTACAGGTTACACATTCCATACAGATGCAAAATGTACAAGAAGCCCCCGTTTTAGCAAGTCTACCTTTTGTGATCCTGTTCTTTGACAGGATAAATGATGCATGTATAGCTGATCCTTAAAGGACAGAGTGCAAATGACTATACTGAGAAGTACCAAACACTGACAAAGCTTAAGATGAAATGCAGGTATATAACATTATGCATAGAAGCAGTGAACTGAGCGAGAGAGGCCCCAGTCATCTCATGGCCAGTGAAATGTCTGGTCTAACAGTATTTGAGAAAGAAGGAACTCACATTAAAGAACAGAGAGGTTCTCTATTCCTGAGACTGTCAGGGAACTATAAAGGTTCTCCTGAATATTAAAGTTTAATAAGGACAGCAGGAAAGAATGTTTATCGGTCTTCTGTGAAAAATTTCTAACTGAAAACCTACCTTTAAAAAAGTATAGCACAATCACAGCAGTTCACATGCTTCTCTGCATGCCTCAAGTACAGCAAGTGTCAAGTATTTATTCAGGCTTCTGTAAAGCATCTAATATTTAGCATTATTTCATATACTGCCCCCACTGTGGTCTGCTTCATACAGTCCTCTCACATTTCTATGTGTTTTCAGTCTGAAAACATGTACTGTGACTACTCTATCTTCCTTGGCAAGACAGGTTGCAAGAAACCCCCAAATAAGCCTAGCCTTTCAGTAAAAAATGTAAATTTGTTTATTACCATACCTCTCTTGTTTCTCTGCCACTGCAAGTCGATCAGCATCAGGATCATTTGCTAAAATGATTTTTGCCCCATCTTTTTCAGCCAAAGCAAAAGACAATGTCTGGAAAAGTGACAAGCAAGACCAGATGAGTATTAATACCCCCAAGTAATATTTTCACTTTCCTTATAGGATTTAAATAACTTTCCCCAATGTATTTAATGCCAAACATCCAAAAATCATGATGTGTCTCTCAAAAAAATTAACTGCAGCCTGAGACAAATGGTACTTAGATTCAAAAGGATCCTTCAATAACAAAGTATAGCAAAAATTCTTGTAGCAGAAATTCTAGTCACCTGTGGGGACTTCCCCTGTTCCCCCCCCAAAGTTGTAAACAGAAGAATTTAGTCCTTGCATTTCACATGTGAACTGTAGAAACCCACTGAAGATTTTTTAATTATTTATTTTTTTTAAAAGGAACTGTGACACTTTGTTCTATGTGCAGATGCTGCCCCTTCTGTTAGAAAGGAGTTTAAAGTTATAGCTAGTGATTATGAGATTGGTTCATAGAAAGTTATAAAGTTCAGCTAACTCTTCACTAAATGTCAGGCTGTGAAAACAGAAACAAAATAGTCCTTCAACCAATATTTATAGCCATGACTGCTGGCAGGAAGAAAACACTATTTGAAAGACATTGCAGCTATTAAAAAAAAAAAAAAAAAAAAAAAAATAAAAATATTTACCAGGACACCTTTGCCTTCTTCAGGATTTGGATATTTCACTGTGGGAAATTCTGGATCAGGATCCTTCTGCTCCGGGACAGCAAAAGGAGGGCTAAGGTCAAATGCCTTGAAGGCCAACTGCACAAATTTATGACCTACACCATGCACAGAAGTATGAACAAATTTCAGGTTTGTTTCCTTGTTAATATTCCTGAAATAAAAGATTAACGATAAACTTGGATATAGAAGAATATTCTGCACAAAACTGACTACAATTAGAAACAGATCTGATCAGTATTCTGTATCACTTATGAAATTATAAATTAAAGAATGTCAGATTTTAAAGGTAACAGCTTGAAAATTGGCTTAGCCTCATTTTTCAGCAATATGAGTCTCTCTCAATAGCTAATGTCCTGCTATGCACAAATCACTGGCATAAGAAACATGGGACACTTTATGCACCCCAAAGGAGGCAAGTGGAAAAAAAAAATACAACTGACTAGTAAGACTAAGACTCTTCATCTCCGACTCTGGCATTTAAATCAGCTTCAAAGACTGTGAACATACTAAACTGATGGCAGCATGCTTCACCTAAGCATACTCATTTTTATGCAGTGCATTACTGAAAATGTAGAACACACGTAATGGCATGCAAACTTGCAAGGAGACGTTTAACACCTATTCTGAAAAAGCAGCATAATTTCTCATATAGCCCAAACTAACAGCTTCTTCATCTTCTCTTTTAAAAGGTCGTTTTAAGGCTGTGATTCCGCAGCATGAAGTTGGGCCATCAGTGTCGGCCCTTAGCTCACTGCCAGATGCACAAGACAGGCCCAGTCTTGCTGTGGCATTTGGCTGATGGGTGGTCATGCTAATACAGGCAGATGAGATAATCAGAAACAATTTGCTTGCTTTGTTGGGTTAGATTTCTGACAGGCTAGCTTCATACACTGGTTTACTACATCACCACACAGCTGCCACTGCCACAGAAGATAACAAGAAGGCACAGATAGAACTGGATCATGGCAGCATGGTGGCTACCCAGACTTCCATCAGTGTAAACCATCATGGTGATGTACTAGATGGAAAATTCTGCATTCTTAAAGGAGTTAACAACAGTTACCTGTGAAAGCACTGTTTCTGTATGTCTTGGAAATACTCCTTATTGACAGTGGCATATGGATCATGAAGTAGCAGACTGCTGTCAATCAGTTTGTCATCCCAAGCCTGAGGCCACGGCTCTTGGTTCTCCTCAATAGCCTGAGAAATTCCTTTGTCATGAGGGGAAATGATCTGAGCACCATTTTCCCAGTAAACCTAAATAATAAGTAGGTAAGAAAGTAGGATAGCTTTGTTACTTCTTTTTTGTTGACTAAGGTGCACTACATTTGGTAGAGTATTACAGTAAATTAGGCTCAAGTGTATCCAGAGTACACCCCTTTTCATATTCCCAGTGTTTCCTCTCACATCTTATTTTTATTCTATTAAAAAAATCTGTTTATCAGAGGCTATCAAAATCCATAATAAAAAACAAAGTAAGACCCAGCTGTCTGCCTGGCAGCCTTGGGATTGCTAACTTGCATGTGATATTTTATATACTTTTTCCAGATTTTTAGGTATAATCATTATATATAGAAGAATTCATAAGAGAAGAAAATTGTGCAGAGGTAAAACATAATTTACCACAAGAAAAACTAAGGATAAAGACACAAGAACTTGGCAGCTGCCTACAGCAGCAGTGTTGCCTCAACAGCAATCACAAATTCAACTAAGTTTCAAGATGTTCACTACTTGTAATCATCTCCTTTTTGTTGATTGTTTACACATCCAGGAAGAGGGGTACTTATGTTTGTCTTTTTGACAGTTGTTTGCACATTTCCTCCTCCTGAGAGCTTACAGACCACAAGTTTAAGGAAAGATACCTAAAAGCACCTGGGCCATGGATGCATGTAGTCCAAATAACAAAACATTGAGAAAACATCAAGTTGTTTTAAAAAGTAATTGGTAAAACATATAAAAAACCTATCAAGATCAACACATAAAGTATTTTTTAAAGCAATTTTAATACCAGACAAGTTCTGGAAGGAGAAACAGGAATAAATAATCTTTGTTAATGCTTTTTTTTTTTTTTTTTTCTATTAAGAAGACAAAAGAAGTTCAGTTTTTAGATTTTGGAAACAGTCTGTATATAACTAGTCCAGCTATGGGACTGGCATACAGGCAGCTCGGCCATGTTTTTTTTCAGTGGAAACCAGATTTTTGTAATAGAAAAGAGTCATGCTGATGATTGTGTCACTTGGCAAAAGAAAAATATGCTACACGAGGTTAAAGGAATTTATTCAAATGGTTTTGGACAAGCAACTAGTTGGGTTTAACATCTTTTTTTAATTCTCTGGATTTGCAAAGAGATCTTTCTAAATCATGAATTGGAGAAGTGATTCATGCTTTTGAAAAAAAGCCAGTTAATATTTTCAAGTGTTCCAACACATATTACTTATCTCCCTGCTTTTCAGAGCTAAAATTTTAATTGTGTTTTAGTATAACGTGCTACTAGCTTTAAATACACGAGTCTTGAAGAGAAATCAAAAATCAAACTTTGAATTTATGTGGTCCACAACATGACAGGAACCATACACAATACTATTGGTGTCTCTACAAGGAAAAAATGTTTGAAAAAAACAGAAAATAGATTCATATAGGAATACCTTGTAGCCATTATCTTGTTTTGGATTATGGGAAGCCGTTACCATAATTCCAGCACAAAGCTTCAGATGTGTTACTGTATATGGCTGTAACAAGAGAAAGGTAACTGAAGTGGAACGTGCAAAATGTTACATATTATTTATTCTCATGCATATGCAATGCTTTCATACTGCTGAACGGAAAGAAAGCCAGGGTGTGACTCCTGCAGACTTACTCTAAAGCAGCAGCTACACAGTTTTCTCTCCATTAGACTTGATATGGCACAAACTTTGTTTTTTATAGAAAGAAACCTAATGCACATGTTGCCTGCTGCAGAGTGACTTGAGATACCTAAAGTCTTTAAGGGTGCCAAGTCTGTTGAGGTAATGTCAAGAAGTCTGCGTAGGGTAGAGAATTGCATCTGGAGTAGTCTTATCTATAGTAGCATTTGAGAGCAGCCCATGGAGCAACTACTCCATTGAGGGTCAAAAGAAAAACGTTTTGGAGAAAGCCCTTACAAATTAGTCCAAGACAGATGGAGTGAATTAAAAATAAAGCATTTGTGACCAGAGGTTCAGTCTGAGTTTACTCCTGGTTCTATTTTTAATAACAGATGCCAAAAACTGCAAGTCTTGCAACACTGCTTTAAGCAGCACTGTGCAGAATTGGACCCTAAATCTACCAGAATTTGTATCAGTACAAGAATGCTACACAGTCTTCATCCCACCATGTTTTGTTTGTAGCACTCCCTGGAGTAACTGGTACAGGGAAAAAATGTTTCTTTTAGGGCAAAGGTGGAGCCTCTCGTTGTCGCTCTAGGGCACTGACACCTACTGATCCCAGCGTGCAAATGCAGACACATTCAACGACCCTCCCGGCATAACTCCAACAACCTGATATTTAAAAAGGCTACTTTACATTCAATACCCCGGAAAAAAATTCTTTCCTTTTAAAAATAACAACAACAAATCAATCAATCAACAACAACAAAACTAAACCAACCCAAAACAAAAAAAACAAACCACAACAAAACCCCTAAATGTTTGTGTATGCTTTTCACTTCTTAAGTTTCAGACTTGTCATCAATGTTAGAAATCACTTCTTCTACAAGCAATCTGCCTGAAAGCAGGAAAGAATGGAAACATATCCCACTGTCACTGATATTCCACTAAGCTTTTTCCTTCTCTTGCTGCGAATGTTGTATACTAAATATAGCTAAATAAGCATAAGACTAACTATAGGTACAAGCTTAAAAAGTTAGAAGTGTTTTGTCTAGTTTTCCTCAATGTAAGTATTACATTTTTTACATCTGACAGAATTTTTGTGTCTATAAAGGAGAAACCTACCACAAAAGGAGTTGGTGTTATGTCAGAAAACAGATAAACTGGAACCCCCTGACTGATGAAGGTATTTGCAGCAAGTCTTGCAAACCTAAATAATGAGAAAAGACACCTTGAAATCTCTCACCAATTAGTTTCATAGTATTCACAGCTTTTTTCCCCTTCTCACTCCCAATTGAAACAAAACCAAGAACAAAACCACGCAAAAACATAAATAACCCCCAAAATACTATACAGACCAAATTTAAATGTGTTCCCTCCCTATTCCCTAAAGACAAAGCACAAGTCTTAAGAACTGCTTTGGCATTAACAGAATGTAAAAATGCTATAAATCACTCACCTTGATTCACTCTACAGAAAGGGAATAATACTGTTGAAGCAGATATAAAACTATAACAAATACACAAGACATCTCCAAAATACTTAAAACCTAAAAAGTACCTTTTGCTACTACCTCCACTGGAAAGATGGGCACGAGCATCAAAACCAATCACAACTCCTCTCTTTTTCAGGTCACTGAAATTCTTCTCAAGGTATCTGCAAAATCCCTGAAGGCAACAGCAAATTCACTTCATTACCAAATCAATCTTTAATTTGTCATTGCATTAAGATGATTGCTAAGATGTTGACATCTTAGAAAAGCTGAGTGCACGTAACATCTCACTGAACTGGATCTGGATTCAGTTTGTCTAGGACCAATAAACACCAAGAAATACCAGAAACATTGAAATCAATGTAGCGAAGCTGGACAGCACATAAGTACTTTAAAAAAAATTAGAACCAACTCCAGAAAGAAACAGTTAATATGGTTTGTCTGAATTGCAGATTTAGCCACGTTTGGTCTCAAATGAGAACAACTGGCCAACATTTCCGCCTTTTAACCAAAGTCTCTCCATTCCTTAACAGGATCTCACCCTTAATAATGACACATACTTAGGACTTGATACACCACCACTCCAGACTGCAGTAACTTTAGGGTCTGGGTTTTGTTCAAGCTGTCCTGAAGTACATCTATTTTAGGACCGATATACATAAATAGAGCTTCTCTGCATTTAGGTACATTTACCTCCAACACAAAGCTTAGCCCAATGCAGGCTGCTTGTGGGTTTTTTTGTAGTTGTTCAGGACCAACTGATCCACTTGAGCTTAACTGTATGTAAATTCAGATGCAAATCAAATATGGAAAATTACTTCTTTTACTGGTTTAATAGCTTCTCTCTTATCTGCTTTCAGAGGTCAGCACTCAGCTAATTATCATTTTAATGACTTCTGAAAACTGGAGGAATAGTAAAACATTTGTATTTCCACAGAATACCCATTTGCTTGTTATAAATGTTTTCCATTAACATGTACAACCAATTAAGTGACAGTGCTCAGCACAGTACCTGGGTTGTCTGGATAATAGTTAAGTCATTCATGTGGGAAATCCCAGCTCCCATGGCAGCTCTGAGCCCTGCTGTGCCAAACTCCATCCGTGAGCCAAAGTATTTCTGCAGTTCCCTGGCATTTCCTTCAGCAACCAGTTGCTTCACTATTGCAAAAGTTTTTGGGTTCTGTAGAGACAAAATTCTGATATTCTAGAAAAGGGCTGGTTTGTTTGTTTGTTTTAATACACTTAAGCTTCCTAGCAGACCTTAACTCTCTTTCTCACTCACTGTACTGGGTTATTTTAGTACCAAAAAACCACACACCACTTCAAGAATACCAGAACCCCTGCTACGTCTTCCTAATTTTAAGTCAGTACACTCTCAAGTATTACTTATTTTAGATTTACCTTGTTAAGTGAGCACACGTACCAACAAACACAACAGTGTACATATCACATTTTAGGAAGGGAAAATATTTCCAAGATGTCTATTTTAATATTTTATTAATTTAGGAAAAAGACACACACAAAAAAAACAACAAACAAAAAAAGCACCTTTACAGTTCAGACAATTTTTGTAATCACAACACAAGAGTTGCTCTAAACATACATAAAAGTAAGTTAAGCTAATGATTAAGAAATACTTGATACTTCCATAGTGCTGTAAGTACAGTTAAAATAAATCAAACAACTAATCAGACTGGTCAGAGGATAAAGATGACAAATTGCAATATATTTGCAGGTAATGCTTGCAAGAATAAGCTCAACTCTCAGGATGAAAGCAACTGCAGCTGGATTCTCAAATGAGATGGATGTGCAGAGTGGCAACAGAAAGGCCACATCAGAGTACTTTCAAACAGGGAGAAGTTTCTAGTTCTCACTTATTTTATTGGTGTATTACTTATATTAATGCTTTATTGTTATAAGTTCTTTTTTTCTTTCCAAACTTAGGAATTAGTGAAGTTCTGTACATGCCAACATCTCAATCTTCATAACATGGGCTTTGTGAAGTTTAATATTTGATTTCTCAAAAGCTGATGAGCCAACAGGACAGATGGCACACTCCAGTCACCTGGCAACAGGGTTCTGTGGAGGGGCGGCACAATCTGCAGGTTAGTCACCGCGTGATTACACACACTTCACACTGGAGTGCAAAGGTTATAATTTCCAAATGGATGTAAGCTTTGATTTCTGGTCAACCTCCAGTTTTTCAAATGACCTCATAAAACTTACAGACTTCAGTATTTCTTGGAAGACATAGGTATGCTTACAGCAAGGGAAGGCATATCATCCTGGAGAAAAAAAAATTAAGTATTTTCTGCAACTCCAAAAAATGCTGCAGAATGTGCACAGTAGTAGGCACGTGGGAGAGCTTGCATACAAAGGTCAAGCATTCTGGAAACCAAACTGAGACCAGGGTCTGGATGCCCTAGTCATTGAGCCGTGCACCTGCTGCTGCAGGACAAACACCACAGTTTAAATAAATACTCAAAAAGCTGAAGAACCTCTGGTGCTAATGAAGAAGCTATGTAATGTAGAACAAGCTGGACTCATTAAAGAAAAAAAATACTAAGATTAGGTTTCCTGGGTGCAATAAGTAATTAGGTACCCCTGAATCACTCATTACAGCCTACAAATTACCAATTTACCAGTCCAAGAATGTTGTAACTGATGCTTTCCTGTAGGATGTCCAACGTAATTTTGAAATTATAATTATAATCTATTCTATAAGAATAAATATAATTCTATGTTATAATGGAATCATATAGATCAGCATAACTATTCTGAGTTTAGGCTGTTCCAAAGCTGTCCTGAACTTTTTGCTGCAGTATCAGGCCTGTATGTTGGACCTAAAGCCTGAACACCTTCTGCATCAGGGATCCTCTAGTTTTTCAAATCTGGTTAAATGCTTGCACGGATCCAGGTAGCTGCCAAAGTCTTGTAGTTTCAGTCTGCACCATCTGCCAGAGAAAACTTGACTTGCATGAATTTAGTTGTTTGGGTCATTCCCTTCCACCACACACACACACAGAGTCTCTAAAGTACTTGTAAAAGCCAGGCCCAAGACTGTTCTCATTTTAGGGGGAATGTTCCCATTCTATTTTAGGAATGTTATGATGCCATTGTATACAGCTAAGGGAAAAAATATTGAACTTTTTCTAAGCTCAAGAAAAAGCCAAAACCAAATCCTCACAGCTTCTCTACTAAAGATGGACCCAATTGTATCTGAAGGATGAAGTGCTCCTTTTTTTCATTGATTCTCTATGGTTACATTTTTTCTACTCTCCAACAAAGCTGGATAGCAGTATGAGAATACCAATTTCTGTGAGTACAGTTGGCAGAAATTTTAATACAGAGTTAATATCCAGTGCAATTTGCTTTAACATTACCTGTTAACACTTGAGTTATTTACCTTAATATACACTACAAGAAAGGCCCCCAAAGAGGTTTCATCAGTGCAGGAGTCCCCCACAAGACTTCAGAGTAGAGGGACAGCTACTGACCAAGTAGGTTTTACTTTTAACAAAAAGAAAAGCCACCTTGTAATTTTATGACTGACAACAGAAAGAATGAAAAATATTATATTACTGTCATGAATACAGTGATGAATGTAGCCTGGTAACAAGGTCAGCATTTGTCATCTAGGTAGAAACTTCCTGTTCAACCAGCAGGACGGACTTCAGGCATACAGCCTTCCTCTTGGAAACTATTATTTTGTAAGAAACATGCAGCTTATCATCATTAAATATTAACCTATCTCCACACATCATCAAAAAGGAACACTTTTTAATATCAGAGTAAATGGACAAGGGTTATATTGGATTCTTCTGTTGCTCAATACAAACATATAAGAGCTGCCTGAGAAACGAAAAAACCTCAGTTTTTTAAGCAATCAGCAATGGTTATTGCACACCGGTCAATTATTACTGAGTCAAAGATGCAGCTGATAACTGAGAGCTAACATTTCAGACGTAACAATACTATAAGGGATGCTGCATTAGATTTCCAGAGGGTTTCACAAAATAATAACAATAAACAGTTGAAAATGAAATCATTACACAGAAGACAAGAATATGACTAGTCAAGGAAGTTTTGGAAGTAAGAGGCCCTTTAAAATTCAGGCTGTTTTCTCAAAATCAATTAAAAAAAAAAAAAAAAGGCAACAAAAAAGCTAATTCTCATTTGATGTGATACTCCAGCATTTCTAAAAGAAGAGCTGGTTTGGCACAGCATTATCAGTAGTAAATCCAGAGCTGGCTTACTGATCAGTACTAGTTTAATTACCTTCAATGAAGAATCACAACAAACTTGAGGTATTTCCTTTAGAACCTGGAAAGAATACTTAAAAAGGAATTATTCTATGCTTTTACTGATGACTTTGAAATCAGCAGAATACCCCTTATGGGGAAAAAATAATAATAACAATAATAATTTAAAAAAAGCAGGTTGCACAGAACCCAGAGAGCGCTGCACATGGTGCTGAGCCCATTGAAGTGACTGACCTGAGGGGGGCAATGGCCAGCGTGTTGCAACACAGCCAAAAAATGTTCATGTATAGGGACGAAAAAAATGCAAACTCCACATGCCACATATGGGCCTGCACCCCAGTGGGAATTGCAGCAGCAAGGAACTCATGTGAACATTTGCAGAACAGCACTATGGCAGGACATTTCTTAAGACTTGTGGAATACAGAAGTACTGAGATTTTACTTCTGTGCATAGTGCTGTCAAGACCAAAACTGAAGATGCAAAGGTAAGTCTTAAAATGTGGAAGCACCCTAACAGGAAAGGAAATAACAATCCTAAAGCGCTCATAAGTAATAGCAGAAAAAAAGGAAGAAAACCCCTGACAGCAGACAATGCTGAAGATTTAGCAGTTATTTTATGAACAGTGAGGGTCACCACTAGGCATTGGGCGACGCTCACAGTAAATGAGGACAGATCCCACATTTCCCGGCAGTTTTGAAGCAAGCCCACATGTATTTCATGCTATTTGGAAACAGCATCTGAGTAATCAAACACACGCAGTTACCTGGAGTTTTTTAACGCTGAGAGACAGACAACACGGCAACGTATTCTTGCCTTGAATAACTTAAGTCTAATAGCTGCCCTTGCAGCGAGGGGGAGGGGCGGGGGGAAAGCAGCCCCCGCAGGGCTGTGGGAACAGACGGAAAGCGCCCAACAAGCGCCTTTCCCGCACCAAAGCGGGGCTCGCCCCC
>NW_009970716.1:4075562-4097895 GCF_000747805.2 Chaetura pelagica
TTTCCCAACCCGTGGCGCTGCCGGGCAAGGGGAGGCACGGAGCCCGCGACGGGCGCCGAGGCTGCGGGCACGGGCGGAGCCCCGGGAGCGGCCCCAGCCCCAGCGCCCGCTGAGCGCGGCCCCGGGCACCGGCTGAGCGCGGCCCCGCGCTGCCCGTGGGAGGAGCCGGAGCGCATTTCCAAACATGAAGGGCAGAGAGGAGCAGCAGCAGAACCGGTTCGCTCTTACCAAACTGCTGCCTCCTCCTCGGCATGTCTGACTGACAGAACCAAACTAGCGCGTTCTAGTGAGGCGCTGACTGCTGGTGGGGGCTGGACAGGGGCTATTCAGATTTCTTCTTAAAGGGATGACCTCTGAGCAATCCGAATTCATAAGCAACATGTAGACTTGAAGTCATCTATTTAAAGCATTAGATGCATATATGGTATCTTTACTTACTTTTTATTGTCTGTAATGTCACAGCTTTACAAGAAGGGATAAAGGACTCCAGAAAAGTATTTATCTGTGTCTGGTTTTGCACATCCTAGAAACAGTGTAGCCAATCCTTCCCATAATAAATACTAACAACTTGCATTCACCTGGAGGCAAAGGGGTAATCCTTAAAATACTGCTTCTCTTTTAACTGCCAGCCAGTCAACCACAGGGAGTTCTTGATGGAAGTGGTCACAGTGCTTTACTTCCGCTAATTCTGAGCGAGCGTGCAGCAGCTTGGCCTCACATCTTCAGTGAGATTACCCAGATGAATCCTGGATGATTCCCAAGAATGCTTTTTGTTTATTTGTGAATAAATTTTCTATATATTACACACCTTCAAGTTGGAGCTGCTCATTGTTATCAGCTCTAATGTATTGTTTCTATGTGTTATGCACTACACCACAAATTAATGGCATGTATGACTGATTAAAACGAGTACTAACTGGGTAAATTTTCACAGAAATAATGGCTTGTACAGATATTTGAAAACCTTTCAAGGTTCACTAGTGTTCTACCAGAATGCACGTGAACAAGAGAAATGCTACACATTGTTCACAAAGCTGTTAATGAATATTCTTGTGCACTACTCATCAGTAAATGTAACAGTTAAGATACCCTTTTGGATACCTCATCTGAGATGAAACATCAGTGCCACTGAAGAGTAAGGAAATCCGACAACACATTTCTTTGGCTGCATTTGGAGTTATCTGTCCTCTCTGCCTTTTTGGTGATGATCCTTCAGCAGCAGCTCCTCTGCACTCCGCGTCTCTCTGGCTGAACCCATCTGTCCTTAGCTGCAAAACAAACAAATTGGTAACTGAATTTCACTGGGAAAATTGATTGTGTTCCTCTTGCCAGAATGAAAGACTAGTTAATATTGCATTGATCAAATAATTATTATAGCTTATAGCATGGTGTCTTCAAGAGAAGCCTGAATTGCCAAGCCATTGCTCTGGCTAAACAGTTCTGTAAGTTAATTGGGTTTTGCCTGGAATCCCCTGAAGATGCCATGATAAGCCCCTTTGGCCAGTTTGACTTCTCCCAACTTTTTGGACAGAAGTATAGTCCAGAGAACACTGAACTCTCTTTCTTGCATAACATGATACGTGACATCAATGTCCCAAAGTACGAAGGGAAACAGCAGTCTGATTGCTCTGGAGTTGCAGGGACAAGGTGCTCATGGTTCAGTAGCTTTTCCCTAGATTTTGTCAACCTGTGTCTCCATCTGATCTAGACCATGTGTGCATAACTGCAGAGAGAGCTGTAAGGGGCAACTGTGACTTCCCTCCACAACTCTGCATCACAAGCAAGGTAGAGAAAAAATCCCTGGGTATGGCACAGACACAGAATCTGTATCAGCAGGCATGATGGGGCTGCCAGGCCACTGCCAAGGTGGTGAGCAGGAGGAGGAGCAGGCACCCTGAAGCAGAGTCACTCATCAGTGTTGCCAAGACCTGAATCTGAACTCCCGCAAGGGATATAGCTATCTGGGCACTTTCCAACAGCGTTTCAGTGGAAACAATCTGAGCATTCCCTTTGTCCCACGTTTAAAGGATGAGGCAAAAAAGGAAGAGGCTGCCCTTGTGGAAATGTTACTGAACTTCTGCCATGATTCTCAAAGGCACAGGAGCAGAAACCACAGAAAAAAGGATCATTTGCGTTAGTGCAGAAAATATAGCCACCAAGACACTGACTTTGCAAAGCACTCTGACAAAGTATGACCATTAACTCAAATGACAGAGCTGTGGGAGACAGAAAAGCGTTTGTGGAGCATCTCCTCTTTCTCCTGAGAGCCTCAGGTTGACTATAAATTGATCAGATTTTCTTCAAGATGAAGGAAAGTGGTAATCAGGATCCACCACGTAATGTAGGCTCAGCTGTGCTACTGAAAACCTGTTTGAAGGTCCTCACCTAATACCTTCTGGGACTGCTCTGAACTGAGTGAACAGAACCATGCATCTTTCAAAATGCCAGTCATAAAAGCCTCATGATCTAATGGGACTAAAAGAGGCTTAAAAAGGAAGAACAGTCAACTGCTGCCTGCAGTTTCTTTGGAATTGACATAATTTTCATGCAAACAATACAATGCAAATAATTTCAAAATACTAGATAATATTACAGTTAGATTCTTCCTAGAGATCCTTCCAGAAAGCAAACTTCCAATAAAGAATTAGAAAACTAATTGTATTTCATGAGAATGCTGAAATATTGAGTCATTAGAGTAAAGTTATATTTGTTTGACCACAGATAAAAGGAAGCAGGTAAAACTGGGTCATAAAGGATGGAGTCTTTTTCTTTCCTCCAGCTGTGATTAGACCAACTGAAATTAGCAAAATAAAAAATAAAAAACCCCCCACAACTCCCAATAAAACAAGTCAATTTGCTGACTAAATGTGCTTTCTGGGTACTCCAAATACTGTAGCTAATTTTAGTTGAATCTTCTTCAAAACATGTGGAACTGTGATTTATTAATGATAGAATTTCAGAGTGGGGTACTGAAAGTGCTCCTTTTCACTTACACTTGCTGAAGCCAAAAGCTTCAAATGACTAATGAATGTTGTAACTCAGGCTCAGTATGGTTGTAGCTGCACAGGCTTTTCACACCACATATGAGTTAAACTGCACGTGCGTGTTAACTGTGTTACTTCTTTAGCCATAACACCATAGCAGTAAACTGCTTTATTTAACTTGCAGATAGGAGAAAAAAAAATAATTAGGAACATGATCACAATGGCACTGATAAATATTTTCTGGCAAATTTTGAATTTCCTGTAACTCTTTTAAGGACTGTCAACTTTGACAAAACCAGTCAGCGTGTGGTTGTTAAATAATGTATCATTCCTTAAAGCATGACAGTCCATGAACATGCCTGCTCTCTGAAATAAAAAGAAAACACAAAGCAACCCAAAACCTAAGTGACCGTAAAGCTCTAAGGGAGCCACAAGACAGGATGTCTTGTCCAAATTGTATTTCATAGAACCACTGCTCTGTTTGGTACAATGTTTTCTCTTTTAGCAAAATAGACAGTAGAGACAGTCTTATTTGTCAGTCAGAAGATTAGGAATCAGTTTGCAACATTTTGGAGAGTTTTTAAGCTCACTACAGCTCACCCTGTAACAGCAATATAACGACATCAAAAGAGAAATCCTGAAAGTTTAAATTTCATCTCAGCCTAAGGTCATGAACAAGCTTATTCCCAAGTCAAAAAAGCATGTGATTTCTATAATTGTCAATAAAAACAAGATTTTAACAAACTTTGTATTTGATGCTACTTTTCTGACTTATGAAAAGAGGTTAGTCTAATATATCTGTTATGTATATATATATATATTGGCTGCAAGGGAGGCTGTTTATTGCACTTTGTAAGGTATTTCTTTTTTCCATGTTTCTCACTGAAATGTGTCACAATTGGAGAAACAAAAAAGAGAAACAACCCTGGGACACTGGCAGATAGTTGCTTTGTCTTTTCTTGGGGTGCTTAACAAGGGGTGAGCAAGGCTCACATGCAGCCAGTCAGCCATAGGAATAATGGCACAGAGGACACAAACAGTTGAAAGTTCAATGTAGATATATTTTCTCCCTTTTTGTCAGTGCCCATACACCACTTTGTCAGATTCAGTGTTTCAGTTAACACCTGAAATACAGACAGCAATGGCAAGTTAGAAGTGCCAGTCATATCTTGCATCTTCAATGCATCACATAAGATTAGCACTAATTGTTAGCACAAGTAAATATTACTCCTGGTTCTTCAGGTAATAGATGCATTTGCTGTGTGACAGAAGAACTAGCAAAATTTTTAAGGAAGCTGGTGTAAGCTGATGAGATCTGCCAAAAGTGAACAACAATTGGAAACTTTTAAAGTCATGGACTACCTGGCCATTCCTTTGTTATGTTACCTTAGAAATTTCATAGGCATCACAAGCAGACATTTTATGGGGAATCTTTCAATACAGCATGCTATTTGGTACATGCTGAAACAACAGGAGACATTACCAGTTAACAGTTATCTGTAAGGATTTTTTTTTAATCCAGTTATCTACAAGTATAGGTTGTACAGTGGAATTTTCATAGAATCATAGTACCAGTTAGCTTGTAAAGGACCTTTAAGATCATCAAGTCCAACCTTTTACTCTCCTCTATCATGTTCACTGCTAAACCATATCCCCAAGCTCCACATCTATATCACTTCTAAACACACCCAGAGCTGGTGATTCAACCAACATTTTATCAGTGTGTATAAATACCTGAGGGGAAAGTGTAAAGAAGACAGAATTAGGCTCTTTCCAGTGTTGCCCAGTGACAGGACCAGAGGCAATGGGCACAAACTGAAGCACAGGAGGTTCCCTCTGAACATCAGCAAACACTTCTGAACTGTGAGTGTGGCCAAGCACTGGCATGGGTTGCCCAGGGAGGTTATGGAGATAATCCAAAGTCGTCTGGATATGGTCCTGGGCAGTCAGCTCTCTGTGGTCCTGCTTGAGCAGGGGAGTTGTATCAGAAGACCTTCAGAGGTCTACTCCAACCTCAACCAATCTGTGAGAGGTGAGATATCATATGTTTTGCCAAGGAACCTAGATTTTTTAATTGCTGGCTTCTGCATTGCTGTGATACACAGAGAGAAAATTTGTGAAATCCTAACAGAAAGTGAGTATCACAGTCTGTGATGGTTTCCTGTTATATATGCAGAAATTGCGTTTAAACTCTTCTAGCCATTTCCCCATTTTTCTGTGTGCTTTTAGTGCCCAACAATTCTCCACTTGCTGCCAACTGGGACATAGCAATTGACACTTGTGGTACCTACAGAAATAAAGAGGACTAAGGATTATTGGCTATTACTGCTAACAAGTTAAAGTTAGCTGTAAGTTCTCAGAGCTTAGAGTGCAGAAAAGTCTTAGCTCTACTACTTTGTGCAGTCTGAAAATGTCAAGGTATTTTATTAGTTTTCATTTTCATTACTGGCTTGAAACACTGGTGGGAGGCAGAAGAGAAGAAAGCTTTGATTCTATAGCACAGATTGATTGGCAAACTGTGGTGCACGTTGAATGTTTCCAAAAGCACATATAGCCCTCACAAGAGGATGTTGTCTTAAATAAAAAATTGTCCTTGCAACCCAAAGAGAAGGGAGGGGTAAACAGGGGAAGAAAAGGAAGGATGTAGTGGAAATTGAATTCCTGGCCTGAATTTTAGTATTTGTTCTGTGGTCTACCAGCTAACCCAAGGATGTGTCTGGTTTTTTTACATTTCCTCTTGGAAATTTTTTCACCATTGTTTATTGTAAGCCTCTTGCTCATAAATGAAAATCTTTGATTTCCACCATTTGGCATAAACTCCTGACCTCTGGCAGGCAGGCACATCTTGCATACTGTGGCAGCTGAGCTACTAAAATGTGCTTCTTCTACGTTGTTCTAGACAGCACCCAGTTTCCAGGTTCAAGGACAAATTAACTTAGGTTTGTTCAACAGACAGGACAAAGTTAGAACTAATGCCAGTTCTTTTCAAGTATATTTTGGACTGCTGCCCTTCTCTTAGATGTTGCTTCACTTATAAAGCTCAAAACTGCAAGTTTAAGTGAAAAATAAAATTAGTCTGCCTAACACATACATGATATTGAGCTCACTCCTTATTCAAATGATTAAAAATATGCTGAAAAAATATGAAGTATTTAATGTTTTGGTTTCACAGAATTAAAGAGTAATATGCACAGACTATTTTGGCCCAATTCCTTTACTAAAGAAGTTCATGGGGTATACTTATTGCATATGTTCTTCCATTCTGTTCTAACTGTAATTAAACTTTCTTCACTCATTAGGTAAATTTCTGTTCTCACCCTGAGTTATGGGAAGTTTCTTTAATCAGTGTTAGTTATCCAGAGTAGAAGCAAAAAAATCGGAAGTGGTCACAGCATAAATATACTGACTAGGTATTTTCCTTAACAACAATAAGTTTTGAGGATTATAGACAAGTTTCCCAAAAATGTTAAGCTTCTAAATCCAACTTTAGACTTCTAAGTAAGCTGTTTCTCAAAAGTGCTGAACCTGCAGCAGTTCCCATTGAATGCTCAGGCTCGTCAATGCATGACTGAGAGGCACGGGGGCAGTATCAAAGGGGAAAAGCGGTTGCTTTAAAAAAACTGGCACAGAATGCTTTTATAATATACAGCTACACTCCATAGTTTGTGCCACCAAAGTTGAAATATTTGCTTTACATTCAGTAAAACTGAACTCATACGCAAAAGATTTATCTGAGAGAGGAAACAGTATCTAAAATATGGTAAGTTAGTAGCTTCACATTTGTGCTAGAAAACTGTTTAAGAAGGTAACACTAACCTTGCTTTTCCTAAATAACTTAAAAAAATCTAAAATTAAGGAACTGATTTAAAATAGGTAAACTCTTACTAATGGAGATTATTTACCCTTGAGAGAGGGGGAAAAGTATGCCTTACTGAAACCATACAAGCACTAACTGAAAGGCTAGATTGAGAAATTTGAATTGTTGATCTTAAAATGGCCTCAAACAACTTCCTTTTTAGACAGCTGCATTTTTAAACGTCAAAAAAGTTTCAGTTAAAATGTAAGAGAATAGTTAAAAAAAAATTAACGAGGTTCCTCAAAAGCTTTTATCATTAAGTATTCACGTCATGATGTGATATGAAAAGGTTGCCCTCTCTCGGTCATAGCAGAAATGATCACGGAATTGAGAGAACTGCATTCCCTGTGTCCTGCCTTGTCAAAATCCCTCACGTTTCTGCCAGATAACAGTTGTTTGATTGTTTAGTGCTAGTCTTCCTGTAATTTGAGGACAGGAGTTTCCTCTACTTGTCTTTAAAATTGTGCTATAGAAAACAAATGTCAGTGAATAAAAATACCTGCACTGTTCGTAATGCCACTAGAATATTCTGTTCCCGTGATGTTCCATTATCAAGGAATGAAAAGAAATACTGAGAACATAACAGGAGGTTCATGCATTTTGAAAACTACTGTCTTCCCTGTATCTCATTTTGCATAAAACTTGAAGTTGTATTCAAGTAAATTTTACTTTCTTAAGTCCTACAGTTAATATATAGAAAACTTAACTATAATAGTAATATGCTTTAGTAAAGACTCTGAACTCCACTACGGGCCTAAGGGGTTTGTTTTGATTTCTACTTTCAATGACCAAATAGTTGAAAGGAATTAACATCACCACCTCTGAGAACAATCTGCTTCTGTAACCATTCCTGTATTAATAATGTTTTTTGGGGGTCATCTGCTTGCTCGGTAAATGCAGATACCTCACTAGGAATTTGGCTCAATGCCTTCACTGATTTAGAAATTGGACACTGGCTTTCTGACTAGCATAATCATGCTCATTTTTATTATTGTTTTACTTGCCAAATACTCAGACTCAAAGCTACTTCCTTCCTCTTCGTATTTTGTAGAGGAGATGCAAGTCATAGTCTGCTTGTTTTTCATGGCAAGATTGCAATGACACATGATCAAAAGAAGTAGTAGTACAATGTCTTGCAATTCTACCCTGTGTCTTAGAATAGGAATGCACTGAAAAGGTTTGAACATGTTTGATTTAAATTATAGTTTCTTTCTTAAATAACAAGAACAGCTTCATAAGATCACAAACGGTAATTAGCTCCTTGCAAATACACTCTAAGTGATTAATATTTGCTTCCTCTGACAAAATTATCTGATACCAGTAAGAGACATTTCTGCCTTGTCCAGGGATACGTAAACACCACTCAGAGTTTGAAGTATAACTAGACCTACATTAGGAATTGATAGTTCATAGTGTAGTCCTTTGGATCATATGGTAACCAGAACTTAAAAAAAACCAACAAACGTTTACAAATGCTTTAGTCTTGAGGAAGAAAAGCACTCCTTACACAAAAAAAAAGTACTTATAGACAGAGATACGTAACAGGAAAAGAAGCAGCCTGTGTTACACTTTTCAGGAAGCTTGAAGTTTATTTGAAACTTCTTAGGAAAATACGATGTAGGGCAAAACCAGCACTGTAAAAACCCTTCAGTACAAGGTCTACAAAGGGGTGTTACTAATTCTAGACTAATTCTAGACTAATTCTAGATGTTACTAATTCTGAAGGACTATCTGTTCATTTCTAGTTCTGTTAAAATCAGATTTATTCTTTGAATATCTGCCTGGGCCTGAAGCAGCATTAACTTTCCATTTAGCAGATATATCACTCTGAAAAGTGGGAAAAGTTTTATTAAAGTCAGAAAAAGGAAAATACAAAATCCCAGTATTACGTAACAGATAAAACCAAATATTATATAGTTTACCCTTATGGGCACAAATTCAAAGCTTCCATTTGCCCACAAACAAGCCCCAGGTAACCCAAATAAGCTCTACTTGAGGATGCATTTACTGCCACATCTGTGATCAGCAAAGATGCCAGGATGGCTTGGCGGCTCTACAGCATGTTCAGTCTGTTGACATGAAAGACCCCAAATCTGGTGACCATGAGGACAGGCTACAATTGCCATTCAGACCTTCTTTGGTGACTATAGGTATTCTGCACTGATGGTGAAGAGAGAGAACAAAGTTTCTATAGGTGCCAGCTGACGAAAGGACTATATTGATGAGGTTTCATCACTGCTTTCTGAAACCTGTTCTTTATTACATCACCCTACCATTACTTTATTGTACATATGGCTGGTGTATTGTAACACAATATTATTGTAGAGAAAACTGTACCGTTTCCTCTATAGATGTCAATATTTGCTGCAACAAAATCTTCCTGAAAAAACACCATTAAAGAGTTCTCAAGCAATTCAGTGTCAATAAGACGAGATACTGGTTTTCTATTTAAAGACTTGCTTTAAAGACGAAATAACCATTTTCTGTTTAGACACTTGCTTTAAAGCATTAATCTGTCTTATAAAATAAATGATCAGCAAGTATGAAGCAAACTGGAAGACTAAGTCCCCTATACAGCAAATGTATACTTACTTATATCATCCATGTAGGCAAGCATGCCAGGCAGGCACAATCTTTCAAATCTTTTCATGAAGCATGTGAGCTCAGTCACACACCAGATAAACTGTCAGCAAGAAAACTTGTTCAATACACTATTCTAAATTCATAGTTGAAAGATAAAGCACAACATTCCACTCATGCTCTAAAAACAGATAAACATACACACAGACACAAGTCACTCAGTTCCCCATGGTACAAATTTTGAATCATGCAGTGGTTGCAGTTTACTTAATGCAGCTCAAAATGTGTAGCACGAATTTTGAGCTTTCTTTTAAACACTTGTCCTCTTATTTCCTCCCCTTCCTATATCGTGTGAGAAACTGCTACTGTTAGCATACTTTGCACCAAATGTAAACAGCTCTAAAAGCCTTATACACAGCAATCTGACAGTAAAAAGCTCCTGTACTTCAGTATCTTCTAAAACTAGGTTTGCAGTCTTTTAAACAAGAGGTGTGTCTGCATTCAAAGTATTTTCTCAACATTTTTTTGTGAAATATTGCAGTTTTGTGAATCATGGATTTTTTGTGATTAAAGTATAAAAAAAAAAAAGGAGTCAGCTTCGGCATCTTGACAGAAAATTTGATAAATATTTGTGACAAAAGCGGAAAACAAAAAGTGCAAGGAAATAAAATACTTTTCTTTCTGTGTTTCTAGAAGATGAGTGTTCTCTCTCTGGGTAAAGGGATGATCCCAAGCCCAGAGGTGCTCACAGGTGTCCTCACCTCTGTCTCCCATCTCTGCCTGGTGTTAGATCACCTCTGCAAGCTGCCCAGGAAGCCAGCAAGACACATGGCCAAAGGCCACCAGGTGCAGAGCTGAATGTTTCCACCCATCTGTGAGCTGATCTAGTGCTCTGATGAGCTGAGAAAGTGCCAGAAGAAGTAACGAGAAGGGTTTTTTTTATTTAAAAAGTCAACTTTCAGATGGGTTTCACTGCCTGGCCAATGGGAGAGAAGACCTTTTAAGTGAGGGAGAAGCTTCTTCCTGTCCCTGCTCCTGGTGCTGCCATCTCCTAGCCTGAGTCCCAGTCCTTCTCCACCATGCTCTTTTCCAGTGCAAGAGCTAGGACACATTAAATAGTAGTAGACAATTAAGGTTCTTCATATGAGATGTAAATTTGTGTAATTCCTTGCCAAGGACTTGATGTTCTTAAATGTCTTAACCCACTACTTTTCATGCTAAGCACTTTCTTGTTCCTTAGAGGTCTGTATCCTCTGAATTATTTTGCTTCTTGCTATCTCTTAAAGTCAATACATTTAAAAATAGTTAATGCATTAAATATAGCATTTCAAAGCAGATCCTGATTCTTAGGTAAAGCTCTCCCTCATATTGCTCATTTTCATCCAGGAGTCTAAATATTAGCAACTCTGATGTATGTATTTCTGTTTATTTTGTCTCAGAAAAGCATCTCAAGATGCTTTCATTGAGACATTTATTTGCTTTACTCCTTCAGAAGCAGATGTTTCTACCTCTGCATTCTTCAAGGCACAGTTTTAGCAAAAAAATCTTGTCATCACTAGTATTATTATTACTTCCTCACTTCTTTCCAATTTTTTCATGTTACTTTATTATAAGAAGCAGGCTGCACACTGCTTCTCCCCTTTCCCAAGAAAGACATTTTGATACAGTGCTAATATGAAGGCACTTCCTTGGTACCAACAAGAAAGACATCACACCGTGAGACTGCAGACAGGACAACACAGTACTTAAGAAGTAAAAAATAATCACATAACCCACTACTGAGCACAAAGGTTTAGTGCTTTTTCATAAGGTGCTGTAGGACAGTTTAAAGCAGCATAATAAGTTTGCAGCACTGCTAGCATTTTGTAATAACTTAGATGATAGATACATTATAAAGAGTCATCATTACGTACAAGTTTCATCTGTAGTACTCCAGCTATTAAAAAAGTCTTTCATAACCACTATTAGTATCAGTAGCACCACTGAAAAAATAAAAATAAGACAAACAGTGTTTTGCTGTGGGAACAAGTATTTAGAAAAAACCTGCAGAAGTTACCAAAAGTTTTTTTACAAAAAAGATAATGTCCCCTCTCCCCCCCTGCCCTGTATTTCAAACAAACATATTCATCTAGTTCTGAGCATTTGGTTATGGAAGTGCTACACTGCCATGGAGCGACTTAAGATAGTTCCTTAAACTACTACCCCTTTCATGAAAAAATAGTATTTAAAAATATTCTAGCTGTAGAGAACAAGCTAGCAACCACTGACAATTAAAACAATTGAAACCCAATGCAGTTACTCAAACTTACTTTTTACCCCACAAAAAAGCCCCCACAAAAACACAAACAGGGCTCTCCATTCTCAAAAGCAAAAAACCCAATAAAAAAAATGGAATAAAATGAAGAATATACTTGTTCCACTTCTCCCATTAATGCTTTTGTGTACTGAAAAAAAAAGGACCAGTGCAACATTTTTGGATCACATTTTTCTCACATAAAGCTGAGATTTTTTCTTAATTGGTCCCTCTTCTAGGTAAGGCAATAATTTACTTCTAAAACAAAATTCAATCTTATATTAGCTGACAGCCACCACACTTCTGAAATATCAGAATGCCTGAAATATCTTAATTTTGTTGTTACTCATTACAGTAAAATTTTAATTTTAGCTAATTTAATGTGTTTCTTTTGGCTTAGAATTTTATTCTGATGTGAACTTGATGTCAACATTGAAGATAGCAAAGCATGTGTATTTGAAGGGCTGTGAAAATTACAATGACAGTTAACAAAGTCTGCAGGGTGGTGGTGAAAAAAAGAGAGGCTTTCAAACATATTTTCCTTCTTTGACTCAGAAGTGACTTTAGAGATTAAATTTTGCCTTATGTTGCCTACACTTCCAGGACCTGAACTTCACCAGCTAAGTTCTAATGAAGCAATTTATTTTTAGCTGACAGAAGTTCCCGAGAGAAACAATGAGCCATGGTTTCCATTTCACATGTGCTGTAAGACTTACGAGCTATTCAGGATCCTTCAGGGTTGCTGTGATGGCTTGTAGGTTCCTTGCAGGTCACCAGCACTGAGGCACCAAATACAGTGTCAACGTCACTGTTAAAACACATAGAGAACTGTTAATTGTCAAAGAAAGGAAGACGATACTGACCATAGCACAAATAAACCTCTCCATCATTACTTGGGTAATTCACAGATATAGTAATTTGACTAGACAGACTAATATAAACCTACAAAAGTCAGAAAATTGAAAAAAGAAAGAGAGGAGTGAGACAAAATCCCAGGTGTCAATAGGGCAGTTCTCCAGCCCTTTGAACACAGAAACAGCCAGCTATATAGCTTTACTTCTCTTTCCAATATGGGGGGAAAAAACCCTAGAATACACAAAGGAGTAAAAGTAATCCCTTTCCCCACCATATTCATCACTCTATGTTAACTCAAAAACATTATTATGCCCTACTTGAAAAGGCTTGTAAGCAACTATCTGCCAATGTTTGCTCGGCTGATGAAACCACAAGTGCTTGGCACAGCTATATTGGAGCTGGTAACATTTTCAGCTGCTAAAATAGATCTGTGTTCCTATTTTGAGGTGCAGAGCTTCTTGCTCTGAAATGCTCAGCTGAACTGATATTGAGACCTACCCTTATTTATGTGCTGTTTTCCTTAGGAAGCAGCTGTGTATTCTGTGACTAGAAAGTGCTTGTCAGATGTCCTCTACATGAGTCAGAGCAAAACCTAAACCAGTTAGTGATCTGATGAAGAGACAAGCGTGCAGTCCACTCCTTTGCTGAACAGAATGTTCTGTTTCAGAAACCTCCTGATTTCACTTGATTGCTCCCAAGTTTTGTTCTCATCCATTCTCATG
The DNA here is from genome assembly GCF_000747805.2 of Chaetura pelagica. NCBI lineage: Eukaryota > Metazoa > Chordata > Aves > Apodiformes > Apodidae > Chaetura > Chaetura pelagica. The sequence goes on from NW_009970716.1 coordinate 4,088,853, forward strand.
GGTTCCCCCAAACACCATAATGTTGTGTTTACACATCAGCTTCAGCAATGATGACTACTGACAGCGAGCCCATTAATCAGCTCTTGCTCCCTTTCCTGTTACTCTGATCACATCTCTATTTTTTTTTTCCAGCTCTGATACTATCAGTGGTCCCATGAGAAACAGCAAAATGTGTCTGTATAATTTGTCTTCTAACAGCAAAATTAATTCAAACTGTTGCTTACTCTTCTGCTAGATTTCAGCTGCTTTTCAACTATTAATTGCATGAAAGGTGGAGTAAAAGGCTGGGTTGCTTTTAGCCACAAATATGAACGTCTGGCAAAGATAAACTTCACTAGCACCTGTTAGACTAACTGATACTCCTGTTACTCTGAGCTGCCCAAGGGACTGACTTCCTTCTACATCCAAGCCCTCCTGCAACCCATGACAGGCAGCCTGGCAAAAAGTCAGGAGGAGAGGCTAAGAGGGAAACAGCATAAAGTACTAACACTTAGTTTACAGGGTGTTACTGCCTTAGATGTTTTCTCTCAACAGAACTTTCCCCACTATAGAGTTTCATTTTTCTTTTGGAAAAGGTTATTTCATATTTTAAAAAGGACAAACAAATTTTCTTGTCAGAGTTCCCTGCTGTGGAGAATTAAGTGAAGAATCTGACCTTGTACAGCAGCACTGATTTGATTTGGTTTGAACTCTATTCTTATTGTGGTTTATGGACAAACAGTATAAACACCTTTGCTTTTTTCAGTCAAAACATTTTGAGTTGAAGGAAAGTGAAAATATTCAACAGGACCTTCTTACCTTTACCATAAGACCTCTGTAGCTGAGACAAAATTACATTTTATAAACATCAGGTGGAAATCCTGATTATCGCTTGTTTGTAGTGTGCTATCACCAGAAGCAAATATTTGGAGATACAAGGCCTTTTGTTGACTTAACACTCTTGAGGGGTTCTATGGAATAATTTGGGTGTTTACTTTAGGAGCCTGAATAAAGGTCAAATGAATCCTTAGAAAAAAAATCTCAAGTAGTATATACTCCTTATATGTTCCCTGTGAAGTGATTTAAGAATCTAGGATTTTACCCTAACACAATTTTAGGCTACAATATTTCCCTATAATATATAATACATTATGCTTACAACAGAGAGACAAATATATTTAAAAATACAGATATTATAAAGAGATCTAATACATTATATCTACCTAGGCACTGATTTAATTCTAGGCAATTACTTTCCTGAGAAAGGTTGAGTTACTGTAATATTGACAAGTAAGGATATGATTACTGTATGTTAATGTTTGGTGTACATAGTGATTCATAAAAAATATTCTTTATAAGTCTGTCCTTGTCTTAATGTATTAATATTATTTGCAGTATTCTGAGGTAATGCTTTGCATGTCTAGACTGGTTAAAAAGTGGTTTTTCTTGTATGGTTTTGTTTCCACCCCAATTTCCATTAGAAAATACTCTGGCAGGAAAAAACTGCTTTGCCTTAAACTGAAGCTGGGTTTTTCCTGAAAAGAAAAAGCAAAACAACTTTATCAGAAACATGTGACTTAAAATAAAGTTAAGTATTTCTTTGAAACTATTAGCAAGGAGAAATGAATGCTAAGCTATTTCCAGAAGAAAATCAAACAACTTGTTCACATCCAGAAGGAAGGTAACATGCTGGACTTTCTGATTAAGAAAGGTCTCTTCCCTCCGCAAATATGTCAACCTAATCCCACCTTTGTAGTATGGTTTCTCTGTCTTCATACTTCGTAAACAAGTCTGACTGCATTTAATAAAAAGTTTGGGAATATCCAAAATAATATATTTTAATGAATTTACTATTCACCCCTGTCTTCCTCCCCTCATCCTCCTAGCCAAAATAAACTAACTTGCTAAGACTTCATATGTGTGGGCATGTTCTAACAAAAAAAAATAAATTCAACTACAAGATGTTTTTCATATTATTTTAATTAACACATCTATTAAAATCCTATAAAAGTTATTTCTCTCTGATCCTGTGGCAAAGGTAGATGATGCAGCAGAGTAACCAGAACAATTAACTAGACCATATGCTCCACACAAAACATACGGAACGAGCTGTTCCTTTATCTACTGCTGTTTGAGAACACAACCTACTTGTTTCTGCATAAACCCCACCCCCAAATAAGTTGCCTTCTGGTAACAAAATTACCGTTTAAGCAGAATTTGTATCAACGTTAACCACTACAGTTTTTGAAACTGTGACACTAAAGATAGGTGAGCTCTACAAGGGCCCTAATTTAACAAGGGCAGGCTCAAGTTTGCAATATTTAGTGAAGGTACCAGGATCTGGTTTTAAACTGAGAGAGGGGAGATTTATGTTAGATATTAGGAAGAAATTCTTCACTATAAGGGTGGTGAGGAACTGGAATGGGTTGCTCAGGGAGGTTGTTGATGCCCCATCCCTGGAGGTTTTTAAGGCCAGGTTGGGCGAGGGTTTGTGCAACCTGGCCTCGTGATAGGGTTCCCTGCTTATGACAGGGCGGTTGGAACTTGATGATCTTTAAGAGCCCTTCCAACCTTAATGATTCTATGATCTTTCTTAATTCCACAAGATCCTCTCCATTAAACAGCATCAGAGTTTGTTTTATAATTTTCTAACTTAATTTGTGTACAACTGCTTTTAAGTGTTCTGTGGTTCTAAATGATGTATGACCTACCAGGGATTGTACATATAAATAGAAATACTGTTGTGAATACAATGGATTGGATTTAAAATAAAATCTTTTCCTTCTCCCTACAGCTTTTCAGTCTCTGTGTGTGGCTTCTTATCTGAACCATTTCACATAAAAAAGAAATGGAAATAAACAGGTCTAACAAGATCTGAATTTTATCTTGACAGATCTGTTCGCAACTGAGTTTTAAACCAAGCTACTTGTATGCAAACTTGGTGAGTACTAGTTACATAAAGCAGAGCATGCTTCTGAAAGCTTAGAGGAAGTAAAGGCTGTCCTCTACATACTAAGACCTTAATTGTAAATCACTCATTACTTACTTGGCTATGAGCTTTTACCCATACTATACATTCATTCTTAAGGTGATTAAAAGTGGTAACTAATAGTTTGGTCAACCAAAATGGTAAGACGAACCTTATCAGGCTAACAGATCACTTTCCAGATTTTCATCCTATGAAAATGTATGAGAAACTGTTATTACAGTAATGTGACTTGTATTTTTAATAGTTCTAGTCTCAATATTATTTTGAATGAATGTGCTAGTCCACCCGCACAGCCAGAATGCTCAAATTAAAGCAGAGCTTTTTATGAGTAAGTGAGCCTCTAAGCTAATAATTGAAGCACTTAAGTACTTTGCTAGAGACCTCTTGGAGGTCTAATTCCTTTTTTCTTCCAGGAAATGAAGTTCAAAATTTCTAGAATTAGTTAAAAATTTTTCTGGGAAACATAACTTACTAGTGACTTAGAACTAAGAAAGTGAGAAAGAAATCCTCAAAAGTGATTAGTTCATACAGCTAAGAATAAATGTTGCTGACAGGCCAGGACCATGCATCTCAGAATGTGAATGCCAAACAGAAATATTTCTGCTGTATCTCCTTACCAACTTACTGTCATTGTATTCTCATATACTGTTTTGTAGTATGAAAACAATCTTCAGCAAGTTATTTTTTGTGTGTGTGTGCTCCACAAAAAGCTGTATGCAGCATAATATGCTAGCAGAAATTACTGCTATTTGGCTATATTTTCTACTCTTATGTCAGACCAGTATGGAAAAAACCCACCAAACTGCAGTTGGTTTCATATTGGCTCTTAATACATTTTGCAAAAACAAAAAAAAAAACACTTTTCATGAAATCCTAAGCAAATACATTACAAAGCTACTCTCTGCAGAGTTAATGGTAGCATATTTGCTATTACAAATCAATTCTTATAGGGATTTAACTTAAAGTGATTTAACCTCTCATATGGTTCTGGAGACAGAGGGCTGCTTTAGAAGGACTGGTCTATGAAAAAGTCAGAAAATGGGAAGATCCAAGTAGTCTATTTCTACTAAAAAGCAAATACCTTTGTCACATTTGGCCAAATCATTCCTGAATTATCTATTAAATGGAAACCTGATTAGTATTTAAACTTTTCAAAATACTTTGTTACTCTCCTTTTCAAATAAATGTAGTACTATCATATTACAGGATAGGCAGTTTGTTATTGATGGTAACATCTCAGAAACTAGGGAGACTTCACATCTTATCTGAAATTTTGAACATTAAAAATCATTTAACTTGAAAGAAATCCAGCTTTCAGTTATTTGGTTTTCCTAATAGGAACAGGGATAGACAAGATGAGGAAAACTAATATCTTCAACCTGGCTGGGTAAAGGAAATCAAAAGAATTTTTAAAATTAGAATATCCAGGATTTTTAATTTGTACTGATCTTCTTACTACCTCTGGGAATTGGAAAACATCTGCAAAGCAACACACACTGCAAGTCTGCCATAGGCAGAAGATGGAGAGGGAGTCTGCCCAGAAGTACTTTCTGCCCCATCTTTACATAGCCAGAACCAAGAAGTGGTTCCAGGTTTCCAAGCATGTCTCCTGCTTCCCTAGTTGCTGAAATGCAAAAGCGACCTTCTTCAGTTACTTTGCTACTTTAATTTACAGATACTGCCAAAATTATTAATCAAAACATTAATAGAGTATTTATACATCTATATTTCCTTTTGCATGTACATAGATAGTTTTAGGCATGCAGAGTCTGAAAGTGCTATTTGTAGTAAAGCCATTAATGAAGTCAATCTCTTCATGCTCAGTGACTTCACACAATACTACTGGGCTTTCTTAGTTTTCCACCCAGCAGTACTACCCTTGAATTACCCAGTGAGTACTTGCCCAGCTGTGACAAATTCAAACTCCATCAGATTAATTCCTGATAATGTTTGAAAGGGGAATGGAAACCAGTGGATCTTGGTATCATTACTTTGTTGTACTTTGTTTCACTTTTAATTCACATAAAACCTTAATATATTATTTACATTATTATTATTATTATTATTATTATTATTATTATTATTATTATTATTATTATTATTATTTACATTATCATCATTATTATTTTTTTTACTTACTATTTTGTGAAAAATTTCTTTAAAACTGTGCAAGCCTAAAACCCAGGAAAAAGCTGACACCTGTCAGGACTTGGTCTACTTTGTGCTACTTCAGTTATGCATCTACCAGTCACCAAGCAAGCCACCCTACACATTGTATATTAATAATATGGTTCTCTACAACACTCACAACCACTAGCTCCTTTCACAACTCCTTTCGGAGCAGAACAGACTTTGTTGTGTTTCTGTAGTCCTCTTGTCAAGCTCAGAAGCTGCTTTGGTACTTGCTCAATATCTTCTCTTTTCCCTGTGTCCCAAGAAGCTGATCTAATAACATGCAAGTCCTTGCATTGCACTGAAGCCCAAACCTGTTGAGGCAAGGCCTCTGAGCTTCATAAGAGCCATAGTTTCCTAAGAACCTTCAAAGTTTCCCAGTCCTTGAAGGCACATCAGTTTTAATGCTGAGGACCTAGATAATACCAAATCGTGCCTAAACCTGATCACAATTCAGAACATCAACATTCCTCTCCTTAAGTCCCCTGAGGAAAACTCTACCTATCAGGTATTCTCAGGGAACACCTGAATATCAACATGATCAGGCATCTCAGGAAATCTAATGGCAACCACAACAATTTTAAGAATTAAAGTTAATTGCACCACTTCTCTATTTATTCAGTACCAATACTGCTATAATGATAGGCTGGCAACCTGGAGGGATGTACTAGTTCTTGTTTTCAGTAGAATTTTTTCAATCCACATGCAGATGATTGTAAAATTTTGGCTCTGTCCTTGGGACAAGGTCTATAACTTTACTTTCTTCTTCTCAGGCAAGAAGCTTAACTACTTGGCTCCAGAATCAAGTAAATTTTTTTAAAATTATTATTCTCTCTTACACTTCTACATTATTATTTTGCTCATTCTGATCTGTGAAGTAATCAACTGTCAGGTGAGTTATCACTACTAAAGACTGCTTCTTTTATGTATATGACTGTTTTAAATACTACTGGTATTTGGAAGCAGCTTTAAAATGTTTTTTAAGTATTCTTGCCTTTTTATACATAATATATATAAACACTTAAAGAACAAAGAAGTCCATGTCTTTACAGTGATTCTAGTAATAAATAAAACTGAACAATTTTATGGTGTGGAAATATGTACCATTTTAATATCAAATGGAATTTCCTGTGTTCAACCTTTACTAGCAGTACTATTGGGTAGCTTTGTGCTGAAATATTTGTGTATACATGCAGTAAAGTTTTTATACATATAATCAGTTGTGGAATTAGCATCCTGCTCAATGATTTTCAGGTTCAGCATGAAGTATCTCATTAAGTCATACAAAAGGGCTTGATGACGTGACATTTCCAGTCTCAAAAACAGACACTTCCTTTATTTTGCAGCTGAAGACCATGTTGCTTAAGATGTGAAAGTGATGGTCTCTCTGTTTTCTACATACTGCTTTCAATGTTTTTTTCTTTCCGGGACTTCCACAAATGAGGATGGCTAAGTTGTCTGGAATGTTCTGATACTCCTACTAATAAAAATGAAATCCAGAGAAAGTCTTCCAACAGAATCATAGAATCATAGAATGGTTTGGGTTGGAAGAGACCTTAAAGATCATCTAGATCCAACCCCCTGCATGGGTAGCGACACCTCCCAGTAGATAAGGTTGCTCAGGGTCCCATCCAGCTTGCCCTTGAACACTTCCAGGGCTGGGGCTTCCATAACTTACCTGGGCAAATTGTTCCAGTGTCTCACCACCCTGTTAGTGAAGAATTTCCTCCTAATGTCTAATCCATATCCAACCTTTTCCAATTTTATTCCATTACCCCTTGTTCTCTGAATAGAACATAAGTTAAGGTGTGACTGAAATTAAAATAATGGAGAAATACCAAGCAAAATCTACTTGCCACTTAGTTATAAAGGTCAAGAGAAGGCATATATTTTCCAGACTTCTGTAATGGTGGTGAGGACTTCCAAAGGAATAGCAGAAATGCACACAAAAAAAGATAAACCCTAAACTCTTCAAGGGGCATGGACAAAGTGCAAAATAAGATAATCAAGTCTGGGTTTGAGATGTGTCAAGAGTTAGTACTGGGTAAAGCCAGAGGCAATTTAAAGAAACTTCCCTGGCTGCTTTGCATTAAAAAAACTACTTAAAAATTTTCTAACTCATTGCATTCTCTAGTAGTGGGAATAAACTGAAGATACTTTTTAGAAATCTTGAGGAAACAACCGACATAGATTTTGTCCATTAAATTTTACTGCAACTTAGTTTTAGAGTCTGTTAAGGAAACCTTACTTTTTACGGTGTTTTGGGTGAGGTTTATTACTCTCCATAAAAGCTGGCATGCGGTTTCACAGACTTTCTAGTGGCAAAGCTGGCTTAAGAGTTCCCCTGTGCCCAGGGATGTTTACTGCAGTGGGTGAAGAAGGGCAGGAAGTTATTGCCTCAGAAATTGCGCTGATTCACTGCTTGTGTGGCTGTATTGTAAACCCAGATTAATTCTCTAAGGGTGTTTTTAATTGTTTGTTTGCTTGTTTTTAAAAAGACAGTTGTTTAGAGGGAGACTCCAAGATAAAGCCTACCTCTGGGGAGCTGGTTTCATGGAGTCAGAATCAGTTCGGAAATCCTGCTGAATTTTGCAATTACCTGTGAGTTGGGAACTGCAATGCTACATTTAACCAGAGAAAAGGAGAATTCCCCTGCTCCCTGTCTCCTTTATGACACTGAGTGCAGTTGACACACCCTCAATGAAAGAATAAATGAAAACCAAAGAGACAGAGCTGATGCAACATGGGTGAGTCGCACTGCTTTACAGAGGAAAGTGAAGAGATACTAAGAGATACTAAAAAATGTAAATGTAAACAAGTATCTAAACAATCAATAATGCACAGAACTCAGAAAACGCTTATTCTCTAGAATGGTCTTTTTCCCTTCTGCCCAAAAGGATAGAAATACAGCTGTTTTTACTTATTCCTTGTTAACATATTTATCTCGTATATTAAATAAGCCTCATCTTTTCATAGGTGGTGTTTTTTTTTTAAAAGAAAAACTAGTGGCTACAGTTTTTATAATGAAAAAAGCTGACAGTCAAGCACAGAGGAAAAGGGTTATTTCCAGAGTGCTTCATCTTTTTCAAGTGCACAAATCTGGAAAAGAAGATGAGGGGTTGAGCAGTGTGGGGAGATGTCAGATGGGCTGATTGCCCTGGTCAGGAAGGTGGCTGTCTGGTGTACTGCATCTACAGCTGTGGACAGCTCTAGTCAGTGGCTGGTAAGGGTATTTCTGCACACAACATTGGTACTAGATGAAAATACAACTGAAGAATGTATCTGCCCTTATAATCACTGCAAAATTGTTTCTTAAATACTTGGCATCTTTTGCTTAGGTACATAAGTAAAAGCAAGTAAATACATTACTTAGATTTGAATAATTCAGAGTAATATATTTAGAACTACAGAGAAGCTGTAACTGCCTTTGCCTTCATCATGGCAGATGACTTAGTTTTCATGCCATGCCAGTAGAAAAGTTCAGTTGCAGAAGCTGAACTACAGAGTAGGCCAAGGTCTAGGCCTGGCAGCTGCTTTACTAGACCCTAAATCTAAGCTGGAGCTTAGCTGTGAAGAATTAGGAAAAAAACATGAATTTGAGGCCTCCTGGATGGGTAGAGGTAACAGGATAAGCATGAGCACGTTCTCACACGTTAAGGAACAGCTGATTCGGAGTCAGATCTAAGTTTCTGAACACTTACGAGTCCCCGTGCGAACGCTGCGGCCGGGACCCTTCCAGGAGGCCCGGCAGCCCCTCGGGGCGGAGCAAGGAGCCAGCTCAGCCCTGCCCAGAGCCTGAAGGATACGCTGCCCCATCTCCGCACCGCTTCGCCGCTGCACCGAGTGCTGCGCTTCCCGGGCTGCGGGGCCGGGCCGGACCCAGACCCCGCGTCCCGCAGGACC
>NW_009970716.1:4098472-4146338 GCF_000747805.2 Chaetura pelagica
GGAGGAGCCGGGTTCGGTCTGGCGGGCAGGGGGAACCGGGGCGGCCCGCGTTCCCCTTGCCGGCGCCTTCCGACTTAAAACGGTTCTTCATGTGGCGACAGCCCCCTCCCCGGGCTGTCGATGGAGTCAGGTATGGCCGTGAGCTGCGGGGGAGGAAGAAAAAGCGCGGGTGAGCTACAGAGGCTCGAGTCTCGTAGTTGGTTTCACTTGAAGCTAAAACCGGATGGTTCCCAAGGTAGAAATGCATCAAATAATCGCCTCTACCTCACTGTCTGTGTTGAGGTTCAACTTGGCTTCGCGTCTAGTGTTGGGAATTCAGGTGACTGTAAGCGCGGAGCTCTTTGCAGGACACGCACACGTAGCAGCGCCGGAGGAAGTCAGTTTTACGTGACATTTTCTTTGTTTATAGTTAACCTGAAATTTATGTTGGTAGTAATCTCAAAGTGAAACTGATTTTGCCTGTGTAGTCTAAAGTGCTCTTTTGTGTGTTGTCTGTGCTTCTCGAACGTTTTTGGTCAAGCTGATGCTCGTTTTTACCTGGCATGATTTTAAACTTGTTCAGCTTTATTAACTTTGGGAGGTATGTATCTAGTAAGAATGTACCAGCTTGTTTGACAGTAAACTTTAAACTTAATGGAAATGGGCATACTTATTAGCATCAAGTTAAAGAATAAATGTTTCTAGTCTTTCTATACCTACTTCTGTATTTCTGTAATTATTACTTGGTGCAGGCCAGCTTGGTCAGAGAGGATTGAGATCTCTACAGTGTGCTGTTTGTTTTCTGAAAGCAAGAGGAATGGAAGACTTGTCATCCAGTCTGTCTTTCTGTTCAGGAGAGCAGAAGTCAGTACCCTAGGCACAACTGGGGCCAGTAAAATAGTGCTAAAGATGCTAGCATAAGCAGACCTTTTTTCCCCCCTCAGCTGATCAATTTCAGTGAAAGAGTTGATCATCTTGAATATTAAGTATGTGTTGACTGGTAGCTAGTCCCCTCTGAGGCCCTAATTCTTACTTTTTTCAGGTTTTGTGTGCAGAAGTAAGAGGAGGAAAGAAATTCTGGATTTTTCTTCTACATCATGACCATCTTTTTTTTTTTTTTTTCTCGGTTGTAGTATAAGATATTTTTAACAGGTAAAAAATTAATTTACTCTTTCATGTTTGTTACTTTGGCATATTACTGCATGTTTCTTCATGTCGAGATTATTACACAGTTTACTTACTACTGGCGTTTTGAAGAGAGTATAAACATGTTTGAATAAACCAAAGCATGTGTATACATAGACTTGTACTGACTTTTTACAAATATTTATACTCAGGGTTGCTTTATTGAGCTTAAGGGAGTTATGCTGGAGTAGTGTTAGTATGTTGTGCATTTGTAGAATTTAATAACAGTAGTAATTTAGTCTATTATTATCTAGATGAATAGGATTGTACTTATTCTTCCCCTACTCTGGACACTTTTAAGACACAGCTTGACAAGGTGCTGGGCCAGCCCATCTAAACTATGTTCCTACTTAGAAAGTTTGGACCAGATAATCCTTGAGGTCCCTTTCAACCTGGCATTCTGTGATTCTCTGATTATTAAAGCTGAAAGTTGGCAAGTCTAGCAGGAAATGTGAAAGCTATGAAAGAATAGGTCTTCTTTGTCTTCTTCCTCTGAGTTTGTCAGATGCTTTCTGTCAGTTTATTTGCTCTTTCTTCACACAGGAATCATATTGGCTTTGGTGAAAATGGATTTTTGACCCATCTAAACTAATGTGAATGTTAGTTTGTCTAAACTGCACCGATATGATGTGCTTGGTAACATTGATTTAATGCTTCTTGCTAGATGCTGCTTGCGCTTTTAAATTTACCTGTGATATGGAATATAAATATCTGGTGTGACTAGGAGAAATTATTTTATTTTATTCAGCCAAACTAGCGAAGTGCGCTTCATTAAGTGTCTGTGGTAGCTGTATTCAGTGCATATTATAATTGAAAGCTGACAATCAAGAATAAAATTTCTAATGGAAATGCAAATACAAAGCATCAGTTCTGTGCATTTTTGCAGTAGGAGCTGTGTGCTTCTCCAGTAGTGACCCAAGCTATTAGACCATAAGCACGGCAGTGGGCAAACAGTGAAATGTGAGCGTTTGTCTCTGTGCATGTTTCTACAGTATTAGCAACAACATACTGTGTCACACGCAGGGAATGGACAGAAGCCCTGTTACTGCCCTTCATATTGCTATTTTTTCCTTTCTCAGTTTTTTTGTTGAATTCTTGATAATGTCAAATGTCTTCATGGAGTAATTGTTTGGACTGACAAATTATTTATTAGGTTTGGTCTTCCTTTTTGGTTTCTAACAAGCTGTGTCTGGGAGTGTAGAAATGGCAAGGGTTTTAAATCGTTGAGGGTAATATGCATTATACAGTAATGCTTTTAACTGTCGTTTGTTTGCTGTTAATAGGACCTATCCTTCTGCAGGAGGTGTCTCCTTTCTGAGTCCCCACCTCCAGGCTTTCAGGGAGGCTTGTCTAAAACTTTTTGCAGGCAGCTTAGGGAAAATGTTGATAGGGCATGTACTTTAGAAATAAATGGGGTTTGTGAAGGTATTCATGAGAGCAGAGACTTCTCTCTGAGTAGAAATCTCTCTTTGCAAGCCTACTGTGAAATTTGCCTGCAATCAGTTTTTGCCATCACTGCAGTGAGTCAAAGACTCTGGCTCTAAGGACTCTTAGGAGGCTCCAGCTTAAGCCGCTTTGAAGGGTTTGCAATTCTATGGTTGTGAACATGATGTTGGGTAGTAAGGATGCTGTAAGGTATTATGTTTGGTCAGGTCATCCCTGCTACTTGCTGCATGCATCTTGCTATCAGTGTTCCCAAAGTAAGTGCAGTTAGAATGAGCTTTAAAGAAATGTGGTTGATACTTCTGCACACTATTTTGAGATGCTTTTCTTGACAAATCTAATGAAGGTTTTGAGGTCTGTTCTTAACGTCAGCAACAACCTCGCTTAACCTCTAAGGCAATTGGAAGTACTGTTACTAGTTGTCACTATGTTCTTTCATCATGTGGCTTCCTTCTTATCATCAGGCTTCCTGCTTATTTCACTTCTGGCCGTAGGTTCTGATTACTACAAGGAAGCTAGAAGCGGAACTCACGAACTTGTTGAATGTTCCTCTTTGATGATAGGTGTTTCTCCTTTGTTATTCAGTTTATGCATATTCCCTGAAGTACAATTTCCTCGAACAATAGATGAAGCAAATAGTAGGCAATAGGTTTTTTTCACTCAAGAGTTTTTTCCTCTCGAAAAGAGGAAACTTTTAACTTGTTATTTGCACATTTCTCTGCTTGTTAAGGTCTCTTCTGTAGCTACCATCTTACAAGTAAGGCAGAGAAGCACAGTTTCTAAATATCTTTGGGCAATGCTATATTTTGACTTGTGATTGCAATTCCTTGTTATTTCATCTGCTTAGTTATGCAAAGGCAATTGAACTGTAGTGTCCAGAATAGATAGATACTCTTTAAATCAGATAACTCTTTTAGAAGTAGACTTAATTTGAAGTTGCAGCAAACTGTTCTGGCTAGATCGACTGTCAATAAAATAACTAAAACCCTGTATAAAATCAGTACATAATTACCATAAGAGTTCTAAAAAGATTCACTGATATGCCCTTGAATTAAGACTCTAAAAAATGAAATTAGACTTTGATAACAGACCTCTACAGCATCTCTCATAGAATGCTTAGTGTAAGTTGAATATACTGAATTAAAGTAAATAGCTGATTTAGAGCTGCTTTCTTTTAGGAAATAACCACCACTTCTGAAATGCCAAGGGATATAAGCTTGCCATTTTGGGTATTTAATTAATTTCACTAAGACTCCCATCACCATAGTAAGTTTTTAAAAATATTTTTTTCTGATTTTTGAGAGGGAGGTATTTGGTGTGTTTTTTGAGCTAAATTGAGCTAATAAGAGTTTGGGTTTTCTGTTGTTTTTTTTAAAATTGTTTTTATTTTTATGCCTGAATTTAAAAGCATGTAGGTTAAAATAAAGAAGTTTTACTTTAAATGATACTTAAAATCAATGCTTTAAATCAAACTGGACATCCATGTACCTTAGATCTTTGACTTGGAGGTAGCAGGTGTCATTGCAGTTTAATGCAGTTCAAAGAACACTTAGCCTAGAACCAGGAGAGGATGAAGCACTAGGTGTGGTTATCAGGTGTCTTTTCCTTGCAGGGTGAACTGAGGTCACAGCTGCCTGGCCATGTCTCCTTCTGGCATTGCCAGCTTAAGCAGCCTTTTGATTTATGTCCTTTAAACAGTGTTTAGGTCCACATGGTGAATTGAAGTAGAAGTTATCCAGGTATGAAAAAAATAAAAGCAAAATTAAAAAACCCATACCAAACCAGAAAAGGACCATACGAGCAAACCATATTTTGTCTGAATTAAGTGATTGTTTTTCTTCCACAGATGGGTGAACTGACATGTTAATGATGGGGAGGAGGTGAACTGCATAAGCTGGTGCTGCCACTGTGACATCTTTTCCAGCTGTGCTTAGCTGTAGCTGAGATATTTGAGCAGATCATATGCCATGTCTGAATATTTCATTTGACTTGTACTTAAACAGGTTGTACATCGATTGTATTTCATTTCTTCAAATATTAATTAAGGCGAACAATAGTTATTTTCGTACCTGAAAACAGGAAGTATGATCACATAACTCCTTGATCTTTATGGAGAAGATGGTGAATATGGATGTACTTACTTTTAGCATATACATTGCTAGAACAATCAAATTAATAAAATGTAAATTAAGTTACTTTAAAGACATGCTATAAGAAATAAATGTCAAGTGTCTAATGGGCAAAATCCAGAGTAACCAAGTATAATTCTTTATCAGTAGAACAGAAACAAGATTACATCATTGTTTATGAGCTAGTTTCTGTAAATTGAACAATAAAAACCAGCTTGACTGTACTTGAAGTAATCAGCTAGATGTAGATTATTCTGAAGTTTAGTATAGGATATTTAATAAAATAAATAGAATGCATTATTTTAATTATTTTATATTGCTTGTGTAACAACTAAACAGGTTTGGTCACTGTTAGAGAAGGGTTTATTTTTCAAGTGTCTGAGTCATTCTTTAAGCATTATTAAATGTTTCTAGAGATTTCTGATGTGCACTCTGAAGTTTGAGAGTTGTTTTTTTTAGATCAGTATAATAGGCAAAGCTTTGAGATAACTTGGGCTCCTGTTGGGGAGGTCCTAGGGATCACACCAGGTATGAAATCTTTTCGAGTATGTGCAACAAGGGAAAAGTAATTCTGTAACTGTGCAAGCAGAATCTGATACTGTGGTAGTGAATACTAAAGGAGGAATTGTTCTGACCCTCCATTTGTGTTGTGAAAGATGAGGTGTGGAGGGCAAATTACTACCTTTGCAGGATCTTTAGCCATGTTTTGCAGATAGTTGTCTTGGGACAGTTAATCCTGCTTTTTGACAGCGGGGTGACCTCTCTAAAGTGCTCCCATCTCTCTTTTCTGTGAGTTTATAAAAGTTTAAGTGGAAAGAAAGTTTGCTACAGAGCAAACATTTGCTTGCATGGTTGCTCCAGCTGCATTCTTATCACAACCTTCAAGACGTTGCAGTTTGGCGTAATTTTGTGGTCAGGCATTATTTTACTAATATGGAGCATATACAGTCTTTAACTAGAATGTAAATACATATTTAAATACGTATGTGCAAATTGCAATTTAATGAGGGTTTAATATTTTTTCATTAACATGCTAATTTTTTTCTTCCTATATTCTGTTTTCTAAACATGATGTAAAATTTTCTTGAGCCATTCCTGAGGTGGAAGAACAGTATCTTGATGTTAGGATAGTTATGATTGGAACCAGTGTAAAAGACTAGCCTGAGGCTGACTGTCCTTGTATTTTACATTTTTGGTAAGGATTAAGTAAGGGCAGACAATATTCAAGTTCAATACATAAAGTATTTCATTTTTAAGTAAGTGAGTACATAGGAGCTGAATTAATAGCATGAATGCAGTCTGTGATCTACAGCTTAAACATCACTTTTATAATACTGAGTATTGTTCCTAAATATTTTTATTTAGATTACGTCTTGAAGTAATTTTGATATGTAGGCTGGTGTTCAATGACAGGTATATAAAAATGTCAGGACAGCAAAACACCAAAGCAAATGAATTTCTCTACGAATTGACTTGTCAAGATTGCTATGGCCTGAACTTTTAATTAAAAGCATTGTGAAGCAACATTATAAATCATGAGAATGAGGAAGACTATCAACAGTTGATTAAAAAGCATAATTTGCCTTTGGGGAAGAGGAATAGGAAATGTACACTGAATGATACAGCTATGACTTGGGGCATAAAATATATTGCTCAGTACCTGGGCAAGCCTTGTTTTTGCATCATGTCATAACTGCTGAGGGTTTAGAGAGCAGACTTCTTGGTATGTTTATGGTGTTTGATAAGGAAAGTGAAGTGCTTCTCTCTGCTTATAAGGTTACTCAGCACCAGGTATTTGATCCAGCTAATTCATTTCTTCTGGGATATTTGTGATTTGCCCTTGGTGGATTTTTACATCTCTGAACGTAAAAGGTATCAAATAGTTTATGGGCTTCATGTAAATTATGTATTTATGTAGAAATATTATTGATTTAATGTTTCACTAGTAATACGCAAAATACCTTGCAAAGTTGTTTGTATCTTGTTGAACTTGAATGAGAGAAGTAGGGTTTTAGGTATTTAAGGACAACTGAAGAAGAATCACATAGACTTACCTGTATAGGCTGGTATATTGGAGTATCTATATAGTTAATGCATTTTTAAATGGAAAAAAAATACTTTGTTTTCCTGCCTAGTTTTAAAGCTCTTTAAACCTCAATCAGATTAGTGGGCTAATCTGTGCAACAGAGTACTCAGTTGATAAATTATGCGTTTTTCAACATCCTTCTGTCAGGAAGTAAAGTACCAGTATAGGCATGGTCTTGGCTTTTTAAATTTTCTTGGAACTTCTATAGGTTGCAGCTATCCTTTGAGAATTTGTCTAAATTGTCAGCACCTTTTGCTGCTGGTTAGATTGTAGCTGATGAGGTTTTTTCATTGGTGTCTCAGACGGCATTCTGTGAGCAGAAGTACTAAATTAAATAATAAAATGTATTATGTAGGTAGAAAAAGAAACAGAAAACAAATAAACCCAAACCATAATTCTTACCATGCAAACATTTACAGGTGATATATATTAGATAGGCTGGGGATATCAACCCAAATAGTTTCTGATGGTTTGCCTTTTTTTTTTTTTCTGAGAGGATTGGAATTTGGCGATTTCCCAGCAATGATAAGATGCATTGAGTCAATGGGGCTTCAGGTTGATGATTTAAAAATAATTATGTAGGATGTTACGCTTTTAAAATGTGTAATTAGTACTCCTGCCCTTATTTTTGGAGCATGCTCTGATATTTATGGCTCCATGTTATTACAGCGATTTCAAGAAAGCTTGTTCTAGTTATATGCATCCTTGCTTATGCTTGTCTGTTCCCTTACTGCAGCTTTCTAAGTGTCTTGATAGAGGAGTTTGCCAAACCACAGGTGATAACCATGCAGTGAAATGACAACTTAAAACCTGGAGACTTTTTGAGGCATTTTTTCTAGAACCCTGATCATCTCAATGATCCAGTTTAAAATGGTTCTCAGGGTCTGTCAGGAGCAGGTGGGATAGCACAGGACTGAAAGTGAAGGGACCTCTTAAAGCCACTTGGCATTTGGAGAAACTGTAATGAGCCATAGCTTGGAGAATCTGAAGCATGACTTTAGCCGTGTGGTGATGCCATCTTTCTCTCTAGGTTTTAAGTGGGAATTACTTGCCATGGTTATAGAGAAGTGTCAAAATGTGTTGTTTGGACAATGCATGCCAGCCACTCTTGCTAGAAAGAGAGGTAGAAAACCTAGAAAGTTGAGTTGGAGATTAATTTCATTGTCCTCCTGGTTTGTTCTTCCACATGTTAAGTTGACTAGTAAGTGGTTGTTGATGTCTTAGAAATAGTGTAGTCAGTCTTTCCTGTTAATTCTTAAAATGGATAACGTGCTGCAAAATCCAAAGCATCTGTCTGATTTTTTCTTATATTTGACCACAAAGGATGCTTATGTATTAGTAGCTTTCTGAGCTTGTGGCATGAACTATTTGAATTGGATTTACATTCAGAGATCTCATCAAAATAATACTGCTCTGGTGTGATGGCTTTTCTCCTGCTTGTGAAGTAAATTATGCTGTTTTGTGTGATCAGGTGGAGGACTTTGTAGCTTTTGCTACTTGATGGTATAGCAAAAAAAAAAAATATTAAAAAAATTGGTATATTAAAACATGAATTATAAATTTGTAGAAAGCAGAAAAAACTGTATGTAAGATGAACCTTCTCAGCTATATGATTGTGTCCATTAACCTTTCCTGTCTTTTATTTCCTTGTAGTGGGAAACAATTGCAGTCTTGAACAATATGTATAATTTAACACTTTAATTGAACTTAAGACCAGGGGAATTGTACCATGTTTTCTTCACTGATAAAAACAAGGAGCAATGGTAGCAGTATTCTTCTGCAAAATATGCAAGCCCTACTGTTGATATTACAAGCCAGTCAGGCTGGAGTATTTTTTGTTCTTCACTGCTACAGTGAAGAAGTATCCTTTGGGGGTCTTCTGTATGTTAGGTGTTTTATACTAATTTTATAAAGCATGAATATCTGCTGTTACAGGTTTGAGTTATTGGGCAAGACAGAATATGTTGCCCATTCAGGTCATCACAGAAGATACATCACATTGATGTTATGGGGATTTGGCCATGCTTGTAATTTTCTAAATTATTTTAAGTGATTTATGGTGTATAGTAGTAACTGTGTTCATCTGTTTATGTAGGTAATCCACAGTTTCCTCTGGTTTTGTTAACCTATGGCTTACAGACTACTTTGACCACTAAAACTGATGGCAGTGATGGCCAGCCTGAAAACCTACAGTATATTGCCTTTGCCTTGGTTCCCGTTTTTTTCATCATGGGTCTCTTGGGGATCCTCATCTGTCATGTCCTTAAGAAAAAAGGATATCGCTGTACAACAGAGGCTGAACAAGTAGAAGAAGAAAAACTTGATGAAAAAATAGGTAATCAACAAGTCTAGTATATGACTTCTTATTTCTGTACACTGCAACTATTATGGAATAATTTATTGTGAGACTTCTGACATTTCTCTGCCTGTATTTGACATCAAAAACAATATTAAGAGAAATATTTCTGTTACCATTAAATGTCTGTTGGGTTTTGATCTTTGGCAATCAGGCTAGGAGTGTTTCAATTTCCCATGCAAGTCCTCTAAATAATTTAAGAACTTTCAGAGGGATCAAAGAATCCAGTATGTTTTTTTTCAGCTCTAAACTACCACTGGAGTCAACAGATTGATTTTCTGCATTGCACATGCTGTTGGCATCATAGTATTTTTATACATAATTCTCTCTGAGAAGAGACAAAAAGCTGCCTTTTAAAGACTAAAAATCTTAGTTTTATGTTTAGCAATCTTAATTTGTTCCTGTTGTGCTGTCATTCTCATCTCCCCTTTCATAAAACTGAGCCTTTGGACTGACTGTCTACATTCTGTTTTATGTAATGTGGGCTGCTTATGTATTTTTCTTAAGGATAGCTTTCTTCTTGTTCTAATCTTTGTTCATTTGTGATCTTGTTTTTTTATGGTTCCTTATTTCCATCTTCTCTTGAAAAAAACCAACACAACAAACAACAACAAAAAAACCCCAGCATGTTATCACTTGGGAAGGCCAGTATAGCATTTGGCTAAGTTAATACAAGAGACAAGTAATTTGAAAATACTTTGGACCTCTTCCTTTCTCCCAATTAATTACTGTCAGTAGGTTCATAATAAGTGCAAAATACAGTGGCTCTGTGGTGTAAGGGTAGAGCCATGTGGTGCACTAATGAAGCCTCAGGGTGTTCTTAAGCAGTTCGGGCCTGGGGCGTGTATGCAGTGATTGGGACTATCTGATCTCTTGGTTCACCTGAGTGGTAACACGAAGATGGGAACAGTTTTAGGTCTTAATTTAGGGTAGTGGCTGTGTATAAGTGGCATTGCAAAGTTGCAGGTGTTAGGATGCAGTCAAAGGGATGATGCAGAGAGGGTGAAGCCCCTGATTTACTACTTAAATTTAGGGTATATCCTATCAAACTTGCCACAGTTCTCTGATTTTTTTTTTTAATATTGATTTTTCTTTTTAAAGTTTATCGTAACAAATGTTAGGGAAGGGCAGAGCTGTGACTCTTGAGTTTTTCTGTTTCTCTGACCAGTCTTTCTTTGTGTTCTAAAGTTATTCTGGGGAAGCTTCCAGTATTGTTAGTGAGTGCAATCAATTCTGAAACTATTAAGTGTAGTCATGAAATTTCTTTCTTACATCTCTTGCTCCTGTAGTCGTATTAGATTTTTTTTGTTAATTTAAAAAAAAATCAAATGCTGTGTCCTTGTATTTGTGGTGAAAAGATTAAATGGAATCAGTCTTATTATAGAAACCAATAATACATATTTTAAAACAGTGACTTGAGACAGTTTGATTTTTGTTTCTATTTTTTCTCCCTATGTTTAGGATTAGAAATACTGCTTTCAGTTTGTCTCCCTATGAGCTAGAGAAGGAGTTTTGACATAGGGTTGTGGAAGTACTGAGTGTGTTCAAGTTTTAGATCAATGTTGGAACTGATGTGTGGATTCAGTAAAATTGTGTTTATATTTTTTTCCCACATAAGGACTAAAAGGCTCATTTGAGCTTTCTCTCTAAAGTGACAGTAGATGATGTCTTTTTTTAATGTGACTTTTTCTGGTGTGTATGTGTTTTATTCTGGCTTAGTTTTTTTGTTTGTTTTTTTTAAATTTGTTTTAAAATAAATCCATTCTTTATTTGGAAGGCCAAAATATTTATAACATTTATTTCCTTGCACAGAAATGAATGAAACTATACATGAGAATACCGACACTGTGGGACAAATTGTTAACTACATTATGAAAAATGAAGGTATAGTATTGTGATATTGAGCTTATAAGCCTTTGTCATGGTGTTCTAGAACAAGTACGTTTTTTTGAGATACTCCAAAGCGTGGTATGTTTGTGTGTTTTCATTTAATAACCATTTTGTACATGCTTAACTATTTGAGATTGCCTTCAGAAGGCAGTAACTTCAAACAAAATAGGAAAGGTCTTTGCTTATCTGAAAATTATTTTGTAGGGTAAGTTTGGCTCATGCATTTTTGGGTATTTTAGCTATTTGAGTGAATGCGCTCAAAGCATGGGAATTTTTTGTTTTTGTCAGGTCAAACATGCTTTGAAATAATTCCTACAGCTGTTGTCTGACGAAAGATTTCTGTATAATTGAGACAATACGGTAGACTAGCGCTAACACTGAATTTTGTGCATGTTATCTTCATGTGCTGTATGAGCAAAGGAAAGGATAAATAAGATATGACTGAAAAAAAATCACAGAAATAGCCCATGGAATGGTTGTTCAGTTTGGAACATGTTTGCCCAGTGGAAGAAACATTAAGGAGACTGCATGTTTTTATAGTACAAGAGCCTTAGCCTTTTAATTTTACATTTGTATAAAATGAAGTTCTATTAATCACTGAACTTGGAGTTGCTTCTGAATAAAGATTAATCCTCTGGAGAAGCTGTATTTTTTGTTTCGATTTGTTTGCGTGTTTTTTCCCTTAATAACTGCTTTGAGCTTTTTCCCTTAATAACTGCTTTGAGCTTGTGTATTTTTCCTCAAGGTTGGGCTTAGGTACCCCATATGTTTTGGTTTTTTTAGCTATGTTAGCAATAGGTAGTTCTTGAGTGGGTAATTATTTTTCGTTTTGTAAGGCTCACTTAAACTGGTGTTCTTAATTGTTGCTTTATACATGTGAGGTGATGATACTCTTCTGGTCAAATGGATGTTGTAAATTGTTTAGAGATCTGACTTGGCAGTGTTGTGCAGATGGCTATGTTCCCTGGCTTGTATTGGGGCAGAGTTTTGAGTGCAACATAAAATGCAGTTTTGGTTCCTTGTGTTATAAAAATCCCACAGAATTATATTAACATTTTTTGCATAATTTACTCATTTCTTTTTGGAGATATACATAATGTAGTCATCTTTCTTTTACATGAAATTTCTTTGAGGACCTTTAATTTTGCTGTTTGTTTTTCTAAAGTTAGAGCTGTACACTTCTGAAGAATTCTATTTCTTCTCATTGCAGCAAATGCTGATGTGTTAAAGGCCATGGTAGCAGATAGCAGTGTCTTTGAACCTGAAAGGTAATTGCTCATCTTTAATGCATGTTTCCTGAGACAACTAAAAATGTACCCTTTCAAAGGGTTCTATTTCCTAAGTTACTAAGCTAAGAGGATAATACTTTGATTTCCTTGTGGTGTCTCTGAGTCACTAAATCTTAATGTATGCCTTGGGTTAATAACTGGCTCTTCTGGTTATATGTTCTAGGTATGTAAAACAGATTTATTACTTCTTGGGCTAAAGATTTACAGAGGCTGCAAATATTTGTTTACTGTAGGGTGAAGTTACTTACAGGTTGGCTTAGTCCAAAGCTACTTGGAGTTCAGAGAACAGAAGCAGCACTTACTTGATTTGTATGGATGCTAACTTAAAATAGACAAATCTTTGTGTCTCCTTCTGGTTTACTTTTTTCTTTATAATATGCATTAGTATATTAATACTAAATGTATATACATTGGGTGACCTACCTCTTATTTTGTTTCACTACATATCCATTTAGTCAATTATGTAGAGAAAGGAGTTCAGCCATTGAGTTGCAGGTGCATTTTTTTGGTTAAAGTATTTGTATCTGTACATAAGTACCTTTAAATGGTATCTTTACTCCTCTAAATACGCTTCATGTGATTCTGTATTGGTATTCAGGGCAGAGAAGATGAAGGTTCAAGTAATACTGTGTCACTAATAAAAGAAGTGGGAGTGTATAGTTTTAGTAAAACAAAGAGTTGAGTATGCAACCACTTGTATCCTGTTTTAACAGTGAGAGGCTTGGTTATTGAACTCTTTTCGTAAGTTCAGGTTTTTATCAACTTCCCAAGTATAGCAATTATTTTTAACTTCTGTGGTGCAGTAGAAATATTTGTTTGAATTTGAATTGAATATTTTTGTGTAGAGATGTGTGATGTTATTTTGGGAGTTTTAGACTCTTTCAGTGGTGAAGTAAATATAGAAATACAGTGAAGGGAAAACTTGATTGTTTTCTTGCTCCTACATAATTTCTGCCAGATATTCCTAAAGTTTCAGTAACTCAATCTGTAAATCTGTTTCTTTGTAAGTTTGGTGCACTGTTAAATGCTTCCTAATAATGAGAATAGTAATGGCTAAGTAAAATCTGCAATTCTCTCACTTTAAGCCATTAGTTCCTGTCTTTGCTTCACATGTTAAACATTTTTTATTTCCCTTATAGCATTCTCTTATTTGAAAACCATTACATGTCTCTTGTCAATATTTTTGTTTTGAAAAAAAGCAACCAAGTAACTCCTGTCTCTTTAAGGCATGTCTTATTTCTTCAGTTTGTTCTCTCTGTTCTCTTTTGGAGTCTCTTCACTTTGTTAGTATTTATCTTGAAATAACATTTCTAAAACAGGATGGAACTTTCAGCTGAGGCCTGATGAATGCAGAGTAATGTAACATTAGGTTCACAGGTTATATGCCTGTTATTTCCACTGTGAAATTTGTCCTTTTTAAGCAACAATGTTGTAAAATTCATGTTCAGCTTGTGATCCTCACCTTCTTTTTCTAAGAATGGTCATCTGGATAGTTGCTTTTTAATCTGGCTTTGTCAAGTTTTTCTGCAAAAGCACTGAAATTTTGTTGTCCTTGCTGCAATGCATCCTTTATTTTAGATAAGATTTATGTATGTGTGAATGTGTCATTCACACTCATGCTCTCCTCTGATCATCCTTATTTCTTACCTTGTTCTCTACAGTTTATGGGTACTTTAGCTATTCTAGTTCATTACCCAAGGAGCTATTTAAAACACTATCACCAGGACCAGAATAACTACATGTAGTGTGTCTTTCCAGTTTCATAGTAATCTACTGATACATAACTTGCTGGTATGTCTCTTTTTTTTTTTTTTTTTAGCAAGGTGTTCTACCTTACACTACATTAATTTCACCTTTAATGCACTGAGCTCTAGCTTGCTTTAGGAGAATGTGTTGCCAGATAGAGTAAAAATTGATGCTGAAATAAAAAAATACCTCTGCTTTCTATCTATGCTATATGCTTTACTGTTTTTAGAAGCAAATTTGATTAGATATTTTCAGTAAATGGCTTTTGATGGTTGTACTGGTATTTCTTTCCTTCTAGGTACTTTTAAAAAAGCTTAAGCTTAACCTTTTTTAGTCTGTTTATTTCTTTTTTCTTCATGGTAGACATTTCAGTTTTGCCTCTCTGCAATATTGTGGGACTGTGCTCTTCTGTCAGTTCTTAAAGATACCATAACAATTTTGAAATACTTTCCCTAGTTTTCCAAGAGTGAATTTAATCACTTAATTAGATGTCTTCATCAGTATAAGTCCATGTAACCTGTTCTCTTGTGCTGAATTTTTTTCATTGCCTTTTGTGTGAATTACTTTTACTACATGGCTGCAGCTGAGTTAATTTATCAGAGTAATTTTAACTGCAAAAATATAGTATCAGAGGGAACCTTAAACCAGACAGTCTTACAAATACATAGTCTCTGGAAAAAACTAGCTGTTCACTAGACATAACTGAAGGTTGCATTTTATACTTTTTTCCTTTTTAAGAAACAGGATTTTATAGTTAATGTTAAATGTCCTTTATACTTTTTCTTATAGCCCTTTATCTCCTGCCTCTCCAACGAGTCCAACAAGTCCAGGGACTCCTTTGTCACCTGGTGCTGTTCCATTTAAACACAGCTGCAAAGGCCATCACTTCCATACTGTTGGAGGAGTAATAGAAAAGGATGTTTGCAGTCGTTGTAGCCACAAACGATGGCACTTTATAAAGCCAGCCCACAAATCTAAAGAGCACAGAAGAAGTCGTCTTGGAGAAGTTACAGTCCTTTCTGTGGGAAGGTAAGACTTAGGTCATTTTATTGTATACTTTTCTTAAGAATGCCACATTGACCCATGTTGGATCAGATATTAATTGATTCAACTGTTTATAGCATCAGATTGTTTTTTGTAATTATACGGTTAGAATAACATTGTTTCTGGAAGAGGTAAATGTAACTTTTTTGTTTGATTTTTCTCCCCCGACCCCTGAATTATATAAGTAGGTGGGGATTTTCTGTGAGTATAAATCCAAAGCTATTGTTCTTTTGATACTGGATAAAAAGAAACAAGGATTGTGCACAAACGTCTCTGAATTTTTTTATTTCTCCAGTAAGTGTGAGCTAAAGAAACCACTTCATTCTGTTTTGTTATTTTTAATTCCTAGCTTATTTGTAGTTGTGTGGGATGACTGGTGAAAGCGTGTCCTGGTTTGAGCCAGGATAGAACCAATTTTCTTTCTAGTAATTGCATTTTCAGTTAAGTTTCTTCGAAGTAATTGGCCTTGCTGAAATTAACAGCATATTTTCAGTCTGTGTCTGCTTCTAGGACTGATAACACTCAATGTTTTAGTTACAGCTGGAGAATGGTGTGCAGAACCAAGGCCACTGCTTGGATCTGAGAAAACATCCTATGCTATTTGTTTAACTGCCAACCCACCATTAACCCATGACAAGGTGATTCAGAAATCA
Organism: Chaetura pelagica; assembly: GCF_000747805.2. Taxonomy (NCBI): domain Eukaryota; kingdom Metazoa; phylum Chordata; class Aves; order Apodiformes; family Apodidae; genus Chaetura; species Chaetura pelagica. The sequence continues at coordinate 4,114,273 of NW_009970716.1, forward strand.
AATCTATATTCACCTTTTGAGAGATGGTACAGAATTAACAGGACATTTAAGCGGGAATTCAGCTAATGTGTAAAGAGTCTGTACCACTGTAATTCCCTGGGCAACCCTAGTCGTCAGCAACATCAGGGGAGTTTGATGTGCTGACTCTGAGGACACTGGCATGGAGGGTGGAGCAGAGTGGAAACACCACAGCCAGGTTCAGTGGTAAACATGGGGGCCTGTAGGTACTATGGAGCTGATGAGCTGTGCATTTGGAAACGTTATGGCTGGACTTTCTAATAACATGGGGATCTGAAGGTTTCCATATTTGATACTTAGCCAAAAATCTGTCTCTTTTTTGACAAACTACTGTCCGTTACTGAACTTTGCTCATTATAATCTCATTTTAATACTAAAACATACTTACATCCGAAAAGCTACCTGCCTCTGTTGGTCTGACCACACCTCAACAAGCATGCACCTTGAATTTTCTCTAGTCTATATCTTTAAAAGTGAAGTGAGATAATTTTACACCAATTCTGCTCTGGACTCTTTCAAGCAGTTCCTTGTCCTTCTTGAGCTGAGAGGCCCAGAACTGAAGGTAATGTTCCCAATGCGGCCTCACCAGGGCAGAATAGAGGGGGAGGAGAACCTCTCTTTACCTACTAATCACACCTTTTCTAGTACACCCCAGGATGCCATTGGCCTTCTTGGCCACAACGGAACATTGCAATCGCACTGTTGTTGGACTTAGCAGAGAGTGTTGTCCCAGAATGCAGACCAAACCTTTGAGTGTGGCCGTGCTGGTTAAGGGTGGTGTGCAGCTAGGCAGGTGGTGTGATGTTAGTAGTGCATCTGGACTTCTGGTAGTCCAACAGAGGTGTTGAGTGCGACTGGACCACTAACGCTGATTTGGGCATCGCTCAGAAACTAAACCCAGCTGCCCACAGCCCCTCTGATATCTGAGGATTGGCTGTAACACAAGGGGTTTAATGTCTGCCAAATTATTTTAGCCCACTTGTAACGTGGCAAGTTGTATTAGAAAATTACTGATTAAGTAGTAGTATGCAGTCTGTGGATTCCTCTTTAAAACGCGGTTCCCTGAGGAGGTGTGATTCAGCAGTAGTGAGTGTTAAAGGTATATGTAGGTAGTAGGAAGGAGGATTGCTCTGCAGTGAAGCTGGGTCCATCTGGATGTCTGCTCTGATGTCTAGATCTTGGCACTGAAAACATGTTCCTGTCCATACACCGGGTACTGAGAACTTAATCTCTGGGGAAATACAACTAAATCTTTCTTTTACTTACCTTAGATTTAGAGTCACAAAAGTGGAGCACAAATCAAATTCCAAAGAACGGAAAAGCTTGATGTCTGTTACTGGCATGGAGAGTATCAACGGTGATATGCCTGCCACACCTGTGAAGCAGGAAGCAAGTGAAGCACCTGCCATGCCTGTGGAACAGGAAGCAAGTGAAGCACCTGCCATGCCTGTGAAACAGGAGACAAGTGAGAGGAGAAGCTCAGAATAAACTGCAGGTATTAAACATTGGGTACTGTATTAATACTGAAAGTGGGATGTTGTGAAATAAGTGGAGGTAATCACTAGAGAGACACAAAGCTGAAAATGCTGGAATGAAATCAGTTCTGCATGAAAATTCATATTTGTATTTCAGAAGTTTTTATAGAAGTCTGCAAAAACTGTATTTGATCACACAGTTAATGATAAGTTGGTAAAGGTTAAATTATCCACCAAATTCTTATACAATTATTTAATTAGAGTAGATGTTGAAATAAAAACTACTTTGAGGAAGTGTCATCACTGGACCAAGATATAAAACATCTGTGTATTAATTTTGGGAATAAATGATGGTTCAGATGCAGTAGCAATGTGCTTATTACCCAAAAGAAACAAATGCTACTGACAGCTGCATCTCTGAAATAACTACAGTGCTTCTTCCTTGTGCTTGCTGCCCTGTGCTGCGTGCCTGTGTAAGGTGGCTGCTTACTAGATACTTCTCTGATAGAACGGAGACACATGAAAATGCTCCTATCACAGGGATCTATGGTAGGTTGCTGAGCCAAGAGGTTGGGGTTTTTTTGTGAGTCATTTAACTTCAATGAATTGCTTGAAGTACCCCATTAAGCATGTCAAAAATGTGTCCAGCATGGCTTTGGAATATACCCCTGGCTACTTTTTAATTTTAACAGTTAAGAATGTTGGGGGGGGAAAAAACCCTGTAAGGTAATATGGTTTATTTCTAACTGATGACCCACTGATTGATGATCTGAAGGGGAAAGGGGATTTATCCACAAATGTGATTGAAAATACAGAGCTTGAGACTTGGAAGAAAGGGGCTCTTGGGGTGACAAAATAAAAGCACTGGATTTGAAGAAAGTGAACAAAGTGCACAATGCCAAGCTCTCCATATGCTGAGACATAGGATAAAGTCATGCTGATCAGTTCAGGGCAGTTTCAAACTCTCAGTAAATGCGTAGGTGAAAATTGGTTATGTTTAAGTATGTAACAAACCCAAAATGTCTCCAGCGTCTTGAGGTTAAATTCTGAAAGGCCAAGGTGCAGGATGTGGCCTTTTCTTTGTATCTGTTGTTTGTTCACTAAGAAAGCATTCTGTAATTGTTTGAATTTAGAGAGGAAGACAAAGTAGACAGCTGGTATGCAATGGGACACTTCCTCCCAACCTTTACTGGCAGCACAGGTAGGACTGTTGAGCTAAGCAGGAATGTCATTGTCTGAACATTGTGCCTCATCATTAAATTATACCCAGATTTTTTGAATCATTGCTGTAGATGAAGAAAGAGTTGGATATGTGGCATGCTTCTAAATGTTTAAAAAGCTGTGAAGGATAATGAAATAAATTGTTCTTTTTGCTTAGTGGGTAAGAATGTAAATAGTGGGCTAATTTGCAAGGAGAAGGATTTCAGGCTTCAAAAATTAAGAAGTCAGAGTAAGCTGTTTTATGTTTATTGCTGGACATTTGTAAAACCAGACTGGACAAAAAATGCTTGTCAAACCCAGTGTAAATACTGCCTTGGAGGTAGGTGATGGACTGTAAGGATGGTTGTGTTTTTTTGTTTTGCTTTTTGTTCTGTGGCAAATCTTGACAAACTATAGCTTTCTAGTGGCTTCTGTCTGTCTCATTGCTGCTCTGTAACCTGTGAGTGATTTATAGATGCCAGTGAAAGACAAGCTATACTCTTTATTTTCTGATTCAGAATTATGTCCTGGTGCTGAGGTTGTTTTTTCTTTCTTTGCATGGTTTCTTTTTGCTTTCTTACTTTAAAAAAAATCAGGTATTATCTAAATGCAACAGGAGACAGCCTCTTCCTTCACTGGCTGCATTGGCATTTTCAGGTCCAGCTAGTTGTTTTGATACTTTTGTGACTTTTTTTCTTTTCTGTATCTCTAATGGTAGCGTGATCAGACTGTTTGCAATATGGCTTTTCACTTCAAGGTAGACTAGTTACCTTTTAAACATTAACAATAGAAAGAAGAGGCCATATACGAAAGTAAATTCCAGTGCACTTTGTTTAAAAAAGAAAAAAAAATTAATCTTTTGGAGTTATGTAGAAGTAACTAGTAGTCCAATTTTATTTTAATTTGTTCTTTCCTAAATAAGAAAGCTGTTCCCTGTAATTAGCTAAAAGTTATTCTCTAAATTTAAACCATTACTACTTTAAAAATAAGCTGTTCTCTCAAGAGATATGGTAGTATAGCAATAAAAAATGTAAATGTCCATCTATGGCAGCTTTTTCCTGTAGAACATCCCTTAGGATTAAAGTATTGCCCTTTCTGAAAACGAATGTTCTAATAGTAGAGAAATGGCTCTGGAATCTCTTGTAAAGGTCTTTCCAGTCCAGCAGAACTGTTTTGTAAATCATCTGGGAAACTAGCCAGGCCTGTTTGATACACACTACAAAAAATAAACAGATCTTGCTTGAAAGGCTATGATACTGTTTTGTCCACTGCCCTGAGTAGCTCTTCACATAGAAACAGGTAGTAAGTAGTTAGCCCAATTAACTTAAATTTTTTATTTCAGTAAAATAATAAATTATTATACCTTAATTCACTGAAATTGAACAGATAAGCAGCACTTAAGACTTCTGTGCTGCCAGACAAGAAATTTATGATAAAAAACATACAGTTTTGGAGAATTTGGCTCAGATCTTCAGATGCAGAGGAAGAAGGCAGACAGAGATGTGTGTTTAACTGCTGCCAGAAAAGGTTTGTTTCAGCATTTGGAGGCTGTAGATCTGTGCTTCATGGTCTGTTACTGAGAGTTCCGGTATGAGATGGAATTCCTGAGTTGGGCTGTACCCAAGTAACACAGTCAAGCTGTTTGCTTTTGTTCACTACTACTTCTGAGTTCAGGGATTTTTTTTCCCCTAAACTGGCATGTTCTTAATATTTTCTTGAAGTGATCTCTGTAGTGTTTCGGCTAATCCTAGTGTCTTGCTGGCTGCATCATATGAAATTGTTGCATGTCTTCTCCATGTCTCCAAGATCCATGTGCTCAGCAGACTCCATTTCATAATTTAAGTTTATTTAAAATATGCTTATTGGCACATGTAAACTAGTAAAGTAAATTACAGCTTATGGTTGAGGTAAAAATTTTGAGTTGAGCTCTTGTGCATCCTTTGTAAGCTACTGGGTAAATAAAAGCTTAAGATACTGGTGCACTGAGCCTATGGAATGTTTTCTATTCATAGTATCATTTTCAAAGTCACGTGTGATTTGCACTGTGGTGTGATTTGTCACTTTGTCCATCTTTTTCATAAATACCAGCTGAATTTTTTGTTCCTCTTCTTTAGGATTTTACTTGCTAAACTTAAAATGCACAGCAACCACTTCATGTAATTGTGTTCCGTTTTGTTGGGGTTTTTTTCCATTTCAGAGCATCTGCTGTTGTTTAAATTGGCCTTTTCATCCTAAAATGAATTTTGGTACTTAGGTGTATTTTTAATTTTTTCTTTCTTCTCTGGCAGGTTCAGCTTTTAGAAGAGGGCTGTCTGCTAGCACTTTGGAGAAAACTGAAAACTCCCAAGAGATGCATACTACTTAAGGAATTGTATTCATGGCACCATAGACATAAATAAATTTGCAAGTTCTGTGGTGGCATTGATGGAAGGTTAAACAATGTTTTTTCACCAGTAAAATCAGTAAGATTTAGAGACACATACTGTTCAGCTGAGTGAACCTTACACAAAATGTTGGGCTTCATGTTTATAAACCAAACAAAAAGCTGTTTGAGTTTTGGACAGTAAAGGTAAAAGCCTTATAAAATAATATATATATTTTTTTTGTACTTGGACAAACATTTTTAATGAGCTCGATAGTGTGATTTTTACCCTATGGATAAACTGTGTTCACCTCTCTAGTCCATTTGGATATTTCTGCTCTATTCTTCCACTCCAGAATTGACAAGTGTTTGCTGAAGATAGACGAGCCTTTAGAAGATGAAAATGTTATTTCAATCTATCTGTTAGTAGCCAAGCAAAACATACAAGGAAATAATTATGTCAGCCAGAATCTGCATGTGTCCCTTTGGTATATAAGCCCTTCTACTCTATGAAGGGTACTTCACAGTCAAGAGTGATTCAGTTATATGCAGAAATTAAATTTAATTATCATTGCCTTTCTTCCCCCCTTACCTTCTCCTTACTACTTAATGTTAGGTTAAAGAGCAACTTTTTCTGTGCAGTTGAGTGAGCTCTTGGGAAGGTCCTTCCCCAAGGCCAATTGTTCTGCCATTTTCTTCTAACTGCTGACTCATATTTGAAGAATGCCTAATAGTTTTGCCTTTCTTTTTTGTTTTTACCCACAGGTTCCTTCTTAAGCTAAGGCAACATATTCCAAGCATTAGAGAAGGATATGGAATATTTGGCATTAAAAATTTATGGAGTATATACTAGAGTACCTCAGAGTGGCCTTATTGGACTGAGGGTAGCAGATTTGATTGGCACCAAAATCTTAAGCCAGTGTCACTCCCTTCATATTTTAAGTGTGACTTATGGCTAAAAATATTGGTGATGGTTTCGTGATGTTGATTCTTTGTGTCTACGTTTTATCTCTGCTTTGTCCTATTATTTGGTTTTGGGACAGAAATCTTTGCAATACTTCAGCAAAATTTGCTGTGTCATAGAAACTGAAAAATGACATTTGTTCTGAGTGCCTAAGAATATAAGCTCTAATGCAATGCATTTTAGTAGAGATTGCACTATATTCTGAGAACTATTAACTTTATTTGCTATATGAGCTCAAACATTTGTGTTTGTTTTGAAACTGATTTGTTTTAAATTAATAATTTCAATCCTTTTAGTTTAGGTGCTCTGAACTACGTTTCTTTTTCAGAACTGAGAATCAGCTTTCTTTATCAGTTTATGCAGTGTTAATCAATATGTACAAAGATAAAAATTAGTCTTCTTGCTTACATATTAGATACTTCCATGTCTTGTCAGAGAACATTTTTTATTTCTCTCTTGCTTAAAGTATGTGCTGCTGATGGTCTTCCTTGTATTCTCTCAAGGTACTGACTGGACCTATCAATATATACTTGTCATCAATGCTATATTTGCAACAAAATAACAAAACAACATCCCACCACCCACCGGAGATCTGAGAAGAATAAATGGTTTATTGTTCCTTTTAGAAGGGATATCTTTACAGTTAATTGTCCATCATCGAAAATGCAAAATAAGTGTTTGGCCAGGAATGGAACCTTGAGTGATTAGTCTCCCTACTCCCATTAATAAGCCTTGTTTATGAAATCTCTTCATTATTTAAGGATAACATAAACCAAGCTCATCCTTCAGGCATACATTTAATATTATTTTTTTTTTTTTCTTTTTTAAGCTTTACTTGATTTATTTGTATGAAGAGCTAATGTTTCTAGAGGAATGTAATTAGTGTTGGATATAGTAGCTAGCTTTCAGTTTCCGAGAGATTGAGAGCTATGGGTATAAAATGTTACTGGAAAAAGGGAGGACTGGGCAAAACCCAGCAGTCTGAAATAATTTTCAGAAAGGACAGTTATGGACTATGCCAAAAGCTTTAACAAAAAAAGCTATTAAAAAAGCTTTAAAAAAACCCAGATTATATTATTAATGTTTTGGTACATCAGGGGTTAGTAGTGCAAGTAAATTTGCCAAAAGGATAGAAGAAAGTTTAAATAGAAACATGTATTTTTTTACTTAATTTAAAAGTAGTTTCTATTTCGATTCCATTGGAAATGTGTAGAATAAAAGTAATGAAAAAGTGTTGGATATGTAAAACATTGTTTACCTCTGTAAAATACTTAAGATATTATAAGACCTGATATATGCAAGAATTTAATTTGTGCATTGCTACTTCAGTAAGATTTAGGAACTCTGCCTATTTTATTGCATTTAACACTACACTCTGCAGTTCTCTGGTGGTATGGAGATTGCCATATTAGTCAGCCTTTCTTAAATTTGCATTCAGATGTATTTTTAACAACATAGTTTATATACAACTTTTGTACTACCAAGCAATAAATAAAAAATATTGATTCTTAAATTTGCTTATGACTCCTTAAGCCTGCATCCATCTCCTGAGACTTAACCTTTGCATAATCATAATGTGTAGTGCAATCTCTTTGCACCTCAGGTTTTTGTTTGTGGAGGTAGTGAGAAGGTTACATGGTAGCTTGCTGGAATTTAGAGCAGTTCTGTTTTCCTGAGAAAGGACAATTGCAAATATTGCTTCCATATTTTATATGGGAAAGAAGAAAATGTATGCTTTAATCTAAGCTGGTATTGAATTAGATCAAAGACCTTTTACCTTTAAATTATCAAGACATTTAACTTACTATTATATTTGATGTTGAGCTTCTAAAAAATACACAATTGTTTTCATAAGGTATGGAATGAAAAAATAAAAATGACGGGAAGCTCTTTCCAGTTGCTTCCTCTCCGCCTGTGTCCCTCTGTGATACTGCAGTGCTTAATTTGTTACATTATGTTCTCACGGATGACAACAATCTGCAAATGGCATTAAAAGTTAGTTTTGCCGGATGAACTCAAAGCAAGTTGTTGAGGCTAGCTGAGATGTAATTATCAGTGTACCATGCTGTTTGCAGTTTGTTCTTTATTTCAGTGCTCCTAGCTGCATCACGCAAGGTCTATTTTTAGGTCTTTATCTGAATTTTAGAGGCTTATATGCAGCTGTGGTTTATATACAAAATTAAAAAGATTCCTCCAGACCACGATTTTTAAAAAAGCATCAAGACACTCCTAATAGTGAAGCTTCTGGAAACTGAACACACATTTTGATCCTTATTTTTAGGGATTTTTTTTTGGTCATTTTTTTCTTCTGCATAACAAAATAATCTGAGATTAATATATTATCCTATTGCATCTTCCCTTAGTAGGTTTCCTTCCTGACCCCTTTTCCTTGACTTAATAGTGTTTTCAGTTAAAAATGTCAGGTTTCATTCAGTTTTAACTTCATTATAAATATAACAGCATCAACAAACTTTTATGCCAGAAAAGGGTAGAAGACTGCAATTTTGTGTAATACACTTTTTCATTAGATATGTGCATATATTGAAATATAAGTATTAAAAGTTTGAGAAATTCTGTTATAACTGGGCTGACGTAGAGAAATCCTCAAAAGAAACGTGAGTTTTTTTCTAGATGTAATTTTTGTTTACATGAGTAATAATTATTTTTCCCTAATACATAGACTTTATTTTTTTAGTAGAGCGTTATGTCAAAATTCACTGTGGAAAGACAGTGTTATTTCAGCCAAATAGTCTAGTTTTAAAACAAACAAAAAAAAGCCACAAGTGTTGTTCTGTAGTTTGTTGTTGGTTGTTTTTTTTTGTATTTCAAGTGTGTTGCATTGATGCACTTCCTGTAGAAGTGAACTCAGGCTCCAGTATTCCTGAGCAGTGTGCACAGCTCAGAGCAGGGTCTCAAGCCTACTAGGGAGATGTGACTGTCTTGTGGTGCTGGGTAGCAGAGCCAAACTGAATTGCAGAGAAGGAAGGAGATGGGCACTGAAGGCATTATAGGAAAAGACAGAAGAGAACAAGTGCCAGACAAGTTTGGATTTGGATTTTTGGAGGGTTTTTGGTCAGTTGGTTGTTTTTTTTTTTTTGCTTCGTCCCTCCCCCCAAGTGAACTGAGCTTGTACTGATTGCATATTAATACAGAATGATGTAGGTTAAAAAAAACCACGCCTTTTTCTGAAGGTGTTAATCTCTTGATGAGAGGAGAGCATACAGTCTGTTTTTGTTTGGTAATGCTGAAAGTCCTTACTGAGTTGGGACATGACTGGGAGGGACATATCCCTCCTAAAGAATTAAGTTTCCTGGATATTTAATCGATGTTGAGTGCTCTCACCTGTGCCTCAGACATGGTTTGTAGTGTGAATCAATTTGTATCTTTGAAACTAGGGTCTCTGTGCATTTTGTGCCTGTTTGTTCCTTTTTCCTGCCAAGTTTGTAATACTACTGCTAATGAATAAACAAGAAAAGAGCATGATTGAGCCTTTGTTATCTAAGAGTAATGAACAACATATAAGAATTGGTCAGATAAAGATGGATTTAGATTTAATTTCTTTCTGAGTGTTTGGTGAAGTCCTGTATTTGAGAATTTGCTTTGAGAGAAGGTTGCAGTTACACTACAAATACTAGCAGACTCTGGAGGCAATTTTCATTTCTCTTGTTTTCCATATCCTTTTTGTGGGCTTTTTAAGTTTTGTGGGTTATTTTCCTCTCGGTTGTAGCAGGTGTGCAATAAGGTGCTGCTGGTCTGTTTACTCCTGCTGCAATTTGATTGCACCTCTTGCTCTAGAGGGACCGTTTCTCCTCTGTGCACCACCTGTGGCCGGGCTGGCTGAGGTTTTCAGCTACCACTCCAGAGAGCTGCAAGGCATCTAGTCAGCCTTGGAGCTGCCTTCCTGGCGTGTTAAGGTCATCTGGTGAGGCAAAACTGAGAAAAGGGTAGTAAGGCTGGAGCAAGATGAGGAGAAGGAAGCTGAGCAGCTTGGGAAAGTGGGAGTCTGTTCCTTTAACTCCCAGAGAAAAGAAGGTGAGAGCGATGTCAGGCCTGTAGTGCTGGAAGCGCGAAGATGGCAGAAGCCTCTGGAGAGACACACCAGCTGGGTGTGAAAGCTGTCTGTGCTGTTAAAGTAAGTGACCTCTGAATTACCTCATTTTGGTATTAAGCTTAGGTAAGAAGAGATACCACGTCACCTGTGACGTGGATGTGCCTTAGCCAAGGACCTGTTACATGGGTAGTGCTTGGCCATATGTTTCTGGACACGTAATCAGGCTTGCTTTGTCTTCGTCTGTGTAAAGTCTTCATAGAGCAGACCTGTTGTATCTTAACTGAAACAAAATTGTCGCTGCTCCACGGACGTCACTGTATATCCAGCGAAATACCCAGGTAATGTGGTGTGATTTTTGCATTGTGTAAGAAAGTACTTTGAAATTTGATGGGAATACTGAGTATTTAAATACTGGCCTTCAGTGTTTTAACACACAGTAAAAAAAAAATCCTTTTAAAGCAGCAATCTTAGAACACTGTTAAATACCCATAGTATTTATCAAAAGTTATTTTTCAAGAATTCTACATACCTGTATGTGTATACAGATAAACACACGTGAATGTGTGTAGAGAGAGAAACAGGAATGTGGTTTTCCAGCAGCTGCGAGCAGGTTTTGCATAGAGCAGCTGAAATATGTATTTGCTGGCAGTAGAGGGAGCTATTGAAGCTTTTATAAATGATTCAAAAAACTTTCAAAGTGTCTTAAGTGTAAAAAAACCCCAAACCAAACAACAAAAAGCCAACACAAACACACACAAACACCCCCTCCCCCTCCCCCCAATTTAATCAGATCTGAGGTGCCTCACTGTTTCTCAGCAATGCTGTTTTGCTGCCTTGGAGGTAGGGGCCAGGTCTCCTGAGTCTCAGGAAAAGAAAGGGTGAGGTAGGTGCAGAGGCAGTAGTGGTGCAGTTATTAAAAGGAACAAGGTAAACTTCTCCCTAAGCCAAATTTTTAATCAAAGCAATAAGGATGAACAAGATCTGTGTGGTGTATGTCAAAACAATAGCTCTGTGCATAAGCTGCTAATTAATGCTCATGCATGAGTCTGGAAAAGTAATTACCAGTCAGAGTGGATTATTTATATTACTTTGTAGGGCTTTTGATAATTTGTCTCGATTTTGATTAATGTTGAATCTTTAGTACAGTTCTTTTTTGCAGATGCTAGCTGGATGTGTTTGGTATGTAAGTGTGCATATACTGGAGATTAATTGTTAAAAATTAACAACCAAAATGAGACAGTAACATTGTTCTGGCAAAGTACAGGGTCACTTTTATCTACCAAACTGAAATTTGTGGGGTTAAAAGTCTGGAATATTTCTTCAGTTCTTGAGATGGATTCTGGAGAAACTCGTACCACTTTTGCCCACAGCAAAATCTCTTTGTGACAGTTGGACTAGCTGACCACTGTAGGACCCTTCCAACTGAAACAGTCTAATCTGTTTATTCAGTGCATCTTGTAGAGGAAACACTGGAATTTGCATGGATCTTACTTTGTTCTGAAAAGTGTATGGAAAAACTGATCTGAGGAATGTCCCTAAGTTCGCATTATGTCATCTTGTTTCTAAAAGAGGTTCCCAAATAACAACTAGCAGAAAGCAAAGTTTTATTTAGTTCTTAACCTGTTGACAGGAGATGAAAACAACCTAGGTTATGCATTCTTGGCCAGATCCCTACAGTTTGTCCTCAAATACTTAAACAGTATTTTAATCTCATTCATACATTTATTTTGCTTGGTAGTCATCTTGCCTTTGTTACTTACCTTCCTTTCCTTTTGGCTAAGTCTAGGTAAGTTAATTGCTATCACTTGGTACAACTCAAAGTGTTAAGAGCAAGAGATAGCATGTGTCGTAACAGGTGATTGAAAATCTGGCCATGCTTGTGGTTAAGGGAGTAGCTGAGGGTGTTGCTTTCCTCCTTTCTGCTTCTACGCCCCTATAAGATAAAGGTAATTTCTGGCTCAGAGTAAACAGCAGGGAGTTCCAGCCTTCACCTGACAGGGTTTTATTATGAGGTTGGTTCAGTACTTCAGTCAGCTGCCACCTGGCATAGTATTGGGATACTTTATTTCCTCAAAGACTTGTTTTCTCTTCTGCTGTAGAAAAAAAAATGGGTTTTTTTCAGTTGGTAATATACAGTAATTGAATTATGGAGTACAGCAAAAGCATGATAAATCTTGTTTAGTCTATAATAATTTCAATCAAGATTCAGAGCAAAGAATGGTGTAACTTCCGTAGTTTTGGTCATGGTGGTTGTGAGATGACTGCTTGGGATCTATACTTCCACAATTGGACTAAAACCAAAATCAAGACATGCACTGTCTTAACTGCTTCATTGAAGAATTCTGTTCTCTGTATTAAGTTGCAAAAGAGACTGTTACTTTGACTAAAGGAGCAAGAAGTGGAGAGTGGGGGGAGTAAGTCTCTTTTAATAAAATTTTTGTTTATGAATAAAATGTTATAAAAGTCATTACTGGCTATTAAGGCCTGCAGTTGCTATAATAAATTTCAGTCTCTTACAGAATTCAGGATGAACATTTAGCTTCTTCCAAGATGTCAACTGCTCTTAATTTGAAATTGAAAAAGCCCCAAAGCAGGGGACAGAGTCTGCAGAAGTGGTCAGTCAGTAGTATCATTTGTAGATGCAGGTAGTATTTGCTGTTTTTTGTCTATCCAACTAGTTCAATTTAAGAATTGCTCTGAAGTTTGGAAAATTTTTGTGAAGGTTTGAAGTGCAGGAAAGGTTAAAAACAAAACCTCCCTGAAATGCTAAGTGAAGTTGTTAATGAGACAGGAAATCCTGAGACTAAGGTCTCTAATTGTGTATGTGAATGCACGAAAATTTGGAGAGCCTTGCCAAGTAGGATTTTCTATTTTGATTTCAGGGTGGTAAGAAAAAAAAAATTGTCTTTGTCAAGGGCAGTTCATGTTGTAAAGACCACTGAAAGTCTTAATCTTCTTCTTACAATTACTCTTAAACATTGTATGATATAAGTATTCTAAAATGTGGAGGGATGCTGTCTGAAACAATTCTGTTGATGAAAATTCTTTACAAATTTGTTTTTTATATAGAACAACTTTAAGTTTACTTTCTTCTGTATTCGGCACGCTAAGGAAGTTTTAATACATTTAATTTGAAGTGATGCCCTTGTGCAATATAGATTCCAATTTCCATCTACATACAAGGAGAGATATCATAATTCAAGATAATCTATTAAGATTGATAATTTCAGTGTAATTAAAATGTACAATACAGGCATTCAATACAATAAATGTATGAAATAACATATACACAGCTTCAATAAATATTGAGATATTCTGTTTTCATTTAGAAAAAATTATTCTGATACATTGGCAATAATTAATCTTTTGGAAAATTAAATCACATTTAGGAAATTGAAGCTACAAATACAGTGTAAGGTCAAGATTAATTTTAAAATTTTTAAGTCTGTTTCTCATTTAATCATTTAAATGATAATACAATTGGTATTTTAAGATTAAAGCAATCAAATCTGAAGTGCCTTTTAGAAAATAATAGACTTTCTATTTCTGGATTTTATTTTTTAATGGGAAGTCTCCATAGCAACACTTGCCCAGCTGATTGCCTTTGTTCTTTAAAGGGGAAAAAAAAAATTCCTGATGGAATTTACCTATTTCCAGGTTCCTGCTTTCTTGTTTAGGGTTTTGATTGCTGAACTGAAAAATTCTGCAGTATTAAATTTTAGGTTCTTCTGTTGCTCTTGTAAACAAACTTCCCCCGTAACATTTTCTCCAGGAAAGATTTAACTTCTTTGAGTTAAGTGGGCTGGGCTATCTTCCATGCCTGTTGTCATAGCTGGAATATCTGCAGTGATCTGAGATATTTTTCGTAACCCACTGGTGACCCATGACTAAATGAGAAGATGCTAAGCTTACTCTTACTCAATGTCTCTTTGCTTATACATAGAAAGATTGCAATTTCCCTTGAAGCTGTAATACTACCTTTGGAGAATAATGAGTAAAACATTAGTTTCCAAGATGCAAAATCTTGCACAGAAATACCAGTTCTTGTAATACTTCCCTATCCTGTTGCCTGGTTCTTTATTGCTACATATGGCTTCAACCTACCTATATAAAGTTATGTCAAATATAGAAACATTAAAAATAGGTATTGTCCAATCAGCTTCCTCATTAATTCCTTTTTTATCAAAGGAAAACTCAAACATTTAAGCTCTACTTCATAAATGAGCCCTCTAATTACAGGTTGAGTCACCATCCCTGGAGGTGTTTGGATGTGGTGTTGGTGGATATGGTTTAGGGGAGAACTTTGTAGAGTAGGCATGATGGTTGGACTTGGTGATCCCAAGGGTCTTTTCCAACCTGAATAGTTCTATGATTCTATACTGTTGACAAATACATAGTTGGTGCTTTTTCCTTTTCATGTATCTAATGAAGGATATGCCTAATGGTACTTCTTTTATGCAACTGTTATATAATCAGAAAATACATACAGCACAAAAGTCACCAGATAATTTTTCATATGATTTAAAAAGTTTATTAAGATTTTATAACAGACTTGAAAACTACAAAATTTTGGTATAACATGTCAAGCACTTCCTATTTCAACCATTAAGATCCCACTTTTGATGAAATGGCAGTACCAAGATGGTCTGTAACTCCTTTGCTTCCCACAAGAAAGTTTAATGTATTAGTCTGAAGATCAGAAGAAGAGCAAACACCCTATGAATGCAGCTCTGATATTTTCAGGGCTTACACTTTATTCAACTTGGAAGGCCACTCCCTTTTCTGCTGTAAATTTAAGGACTGCAGCAGAACCAGAGATGGGTCCACACTGACTCTTGCTGTTGGTATATAAACAAAACAAGTCTTACTGGGGAAGTCTGAGACACAATCTATTTGCAAACTGTATTGTTAATGCAAGTGATGTGTGCCTGGAAAATGCAGCAGAGGTCTCAGGCTGTAGTTTCACAGCAGTTTTAATCTATCCAAACTGGTAGGACTGAGTTTTGATCCCTCTAATGCCTCTGGTAGTGTATGTGCAATTGTTACATGAGCTACTTCAGCTCATTAAAGCAACAGAAAGTCAGCTACTCTTGGATTTGGGTAGGCTTCTGCTGTGTTAATGAACTGAAGTAGGTCACTTGGGGTATCAAAGCCCAGGAAAGAGATGAGGTAATCATCCTAATGCCAGCTGCACATGCACAGATTTAGGCTTAATCTGTAAGGGAACCATAACCACAGTGAAGTGCCTTCCCTGTCTCATACTTTATAGAACTTCAGGTCAGTTTTATCTTTTTGTGCTAACGTGAGGAAAATCTGCAGTTTTTAACTCCATGGCTTCTATACTTCTGTTGTAAATAATGGAAGTTGTCTGAACCTGAAACATGAAGTGTGCATGAACCCTCTTAAGGATCAAAACCAAAGGAAATGTTAGCATTAGTCCAGGTGAGGTGGGTATACAGCAGAATTTCTTCTGTGTGGAAGAAGTGATGGTTTGCCATACTGGTTGGCTCCATAGAGAAGAGTATTAGTATTGCCATTAGGCAAGGGAGCACTTCTGTACCTCAGGCAGTAGAAATTAAAAAGCTGTCTAAAACAGCTGAAAGGACAGAGGTTTAGTCCCAACTCCTTTTATATATGCTGTTCATAACAGCTGTCCACATGTGTTGTACATGTGTTCATACTGATCCAGAAATAAAATCTGGATCTTACCCAGTGTATTAGAAACATTCATCTAGTACTCGTCATCACCTTCCAGGTCTTCCCCTGCAGTTGCAGCTTCCAGTGCAGCCAGAGCTGCTGCTACTTCTGCATCTTCCTCCTCAGCTTCTGCATTGGTGTCTTTTTGAGTGGCGTGTGTGGGTGCCTGTGCTACTTTGGTAACAGCCACAGCAGTGATACCACCTGGAGTGCCCTCACTCAAACTTGTGGAGTCTATTTTAAAAGGTTCAATACTGCTCTTCTTCATAAACGAAGGTGGGGTTACACAAAGATCTTGGACCTGTATTGCTGAAGGCCAGGTGTTTTGGTCTGAATGTGCACAATGGCCTGAAAAGCTATCTTTTTCAACACAGTTCCTGGTTTGATTGCCATTTTGGGGATAATCAATATCTGGCAGTTGTATGGGATTGTTTTGTGTCTCTGGTATTGCACTTCCTTTTGGAAAGATGCTGTCTTCTGTAGACTGGGAGTTCCCATCTTGAATACTGTTTGGCTCATTGCAGGCTGTCTTCCTCTGCCTGCCTGTCTCTAGGGCAAGTTCTTGGCCAGACCTATTTGATTTGGTGTAAAAGTCTCTATTGTTGGCTGAAGAAAACTCTGGCTGGATGGATGTTCCCAGTTCACTGGTTTCTTTCACTGGGTTTATGTTGGGATTGAGCATGGGGTGTGCTTCAGAGCAGGAGTTGCCACCATTGACTGCAACATCAGGCTTTGCAACACACTTCACGAGCCCATCCTCCTGAAAATCATTGCCTCCATGGTTCCAGAGAGTTTCGTTTGTGCTGTTTACCTGATTTTTATTTTCTGTGCTGTTTAACTCATCCTTCTGAAGTTCGTTTTTGTGTTTTTGACTTTCAGTATTCTCTTTGAATTTATTGCTGCCTTGCTCATTGTGTTTGTAGCTGTTTCCTTCATTAATGCATCCAGGCGATTGTACTTCTTCTGGATCAAAAATATAGCTGGAGTAAGGAAAATTTGTAGAGGAAATGTTAATTATGCTGTTAATCCTTTTTCTAATTGTCTGGATTAAGCTTAATATTTCGGCTAGAGATCTTGAGGAACTGATGTCATTAAACTTTAACTGGAATCCTGAGAGTGGGCTCCACTGAGTGGAAATTCTGAACTGTGCTGCAGGCTGCTGTCTCCCGGGACTGACAGTAACTAACCCCTGCAGTGAGATTCACCAGGAGCATAGGGGTTGTCAGAGAACCTTGTGCTGGGTTTTGCATATTTCCAGCTTTATTTTTTATATGCTCTGGGGGGTTGATTCAGCAATGAGTAGTCATCACATAGATTTTTAATTAATATGTCTTCATGTAGTTGCTAAAATATCTCCTTTTCCCTGGTGTTCTTCCTTTAGAGTCTTGGTTTGGTCCTTTTATTTTTATCCCCTCCTTTTTTCTTTCTTAATTTTTCTTCTTGCTCCTTACTTCTCCTCAACTGCTTCCAGAGTCTCTCTTTTCGTTATCTCCCCTCTTTCTCTCATAGCACTGGTTTTCTTGCCCACTTCCTTACCTGTTCTAGAGGTGTGGCCAAGGGAAGGAGTAACTGTCAAATGAAGCTGCAATGTTGGTTTCCTAAAACTAGCTAGCTTTCCTCTTCAGGAAGACTTTTACTGTGGGAATTGTTCCAACAACTGACTGCATATAAAAGCTATGATGAAAGCAAGGATCTGTAGTTAGTTTTTACTGCTTAGGAGAGAGGGAGCATCTGACAAAGTTTGCTCCTTGTTCAACAGAATTGAGAGAAGCTCAAGCTGCCTAAATAAGAAAAATCTTTGCTGTAGATGTGTTTTCAATGCCACACGTTTTTCCTGTGGCATAGAAATTGTAGCACTTTACCTCAATTACAGTAAAACAAATGGAAATAATAGGAAATCAGTATGCCTATGCTCTGGCATGACTTTAAAGACACTGTAGACTTCAGGAAATCTCCAACCTTGTAAACAGACTTGGTTTAAGCAACAAGTGTAGGGGAGCACAGACTCATGTTTTAATGCATTTATTTTATGCAGTCTAAGCAACTATTGTTCTGTTGTACCTTTGTATCATTTTGCAGCACCTGCACCCCATCTGGATTTTCTTTAATCTGAAAAGAGAGAGAGGGAAAGCAAGGGAGAGGGAAAATCAGTGAAGCATTGTAAAATTAATGTAAAATTTAATTGCATTAAAAATTATGCTCATGTTTAGAATGGATGCAGTGCAGTTCAACGTCTATCCAGATTACCATCTTGCATTGACAGTGGCCATTAGTTTAGGGAAAAATCTGGGGAAGAAATTAACAGTTCTTAAAAATATAGTGGTTTTCTCTCAGAGTATTTTCCTAAGCACGTTTATAATTTAGAGACTCCTAAGTCAGAGAGTAGTGTTGTGGGTTTGTTGGTTGGTTTGGTTTTATGCAGTATGTTGTATTTGTATTTTACTACAGTAAATTCTTCAGAGCCTAAGTAGAGCTAGCAGAGTGTTTGTGTTTGCTACATCTATATATTGCAGGCTTACTGTGTATGTCACTGCCTGGCTCAGTGAGACGCCAAGAGCTTTCTGTTGCGTGCTTCGTATGCAAAAGTCTTTTAATATGGGAAGACATAGTTTGTTAATTTGTGCCCATGAGAATTTTAATGTTCTGAATATAAAGTGAAGACAGATCTGAACATCCCAAAATCCTAGAAAAAAACATGGACTTGGGCTATGTTATTTCAAGCTAATCAACTCAGGACAGGTTGTTAATATGTTTTTGCCATTGTTATTCAGGCTCTCTTTTGATCTACAGCCTCACTTTTGCCATTGCCCAGGGACAGCAGATCACTTCCCATAAAGTAGAAATTGATGATGCAAGGTCAGGGTATTTTCTAGAGTAATTTATTCACAAAACACCAAAGGAAAGTAGTATTGATTTATTCTTACCAGGCCTTGCCCGAACTGCATGCCAGTGATTATGTTAGCAGAAATTACAATCAAAACTCTGTGTTACATGGGCTTAGTGTCTCACTGTTTTTCCCTCTAAAATCTGACCTCCTTTGGTGTCAGCAAAGAACAAAATGCCTGATGTCAAGCCTCGCATTCATAGAACCTGTGAGGGATTACAGTCATTTAGCAGCTGGTTTTAGCTAGGGAATAGATGCTTCTACCTATGCTTTTTGTCCTTGTCTGCAAGTGAACTGTTCTGGAGCAGAAACTTCTATCTGGAGTAGCCAGCTTGTAGCTCAGTGCTTTTTGGGATGGCTTATAAACCAGCTGCTTTTCTTCCTCTGTGTTGGCTGTGTTTCTCTCTGTTCCTTAAATGCCCTCTGCCTTCCACATCTCTGCTGATTTTGTGCTGCATTGTCACTTCCAACCCCTCAATAATATCATAGTAGGAATTCTCATATAGGGTTTTTCATCTGAAGGGGATGCAATAACTGGTGAGGTGCTTGTGTGTGTGTAGTGACCCTCCTTATGTGCAGTTACTCTACAGTACAAAGCCGTTTGTACAGGTTTGACTAGGTACGGGGCTTATTTGAGCTCTCTGGTATTGCCATCTTTTCCAGCCAAAGAAGAATTCTTAACATAATTGTTTTGATCATGCTAAAAGCTGAATTAGCTATAGCCCTTCTTTAGGTTAAAATTAATGTGAAACTGATTCAGTTGAGCTAAGCCCTGTGTGGACACTTTTTTGGTTTGACTAACATCTTTAGTTTTCGCTTAAACCTGCTTCTAAACTGAAGGAATTCTTGTTCTTTAAAGTTGACCAGCTGTTGATAAACTCTTAACTTCAGATCTCGTTATGCAGGTTACTACGTGTTAGATAAGTCACAGTATGATCTCTGTTCATGGGAAAAGATATGTAACTTATGTTAAGCCTTTTTCTATGCAGGATGTTACCATCCCTCATGCTTGCTATAAGCTGAAGAGTATGCAAATATTATTTCAACTCTGCTAAGTCATGATGACTTCAATTGCTGTCAGTTGTCATGTGAGCCCGCTGAAATGCCCACACAGCCTTTGGCTTTGCTTTAAAGTATGTAGGTTTGGTGAAACCAGTCTTGTATGCAGACCAGAGAACAGCTACATCTTCTAGCTGGGTGTGGGCACTTCAGGTCTGGCTGCTCCTGTTTAAAATTGTATCTGACAGATTTCTTACTCCAATTTAAAAATCACAAAAAATTATAAATAAGAGCACAAAGTCTTGCTCATGGACTGCTTGAAAGAGTCCAGCGCAGAGCTACAAAGATGATTAAGGGAGTGGAACATCTCCCTTATGAGGAAAGGCTGAGGGAGCTGGGTCTCTTTAGCTTGGAGAAAAGGAGACTGAGGGGTGACCTCATCAATGTTTACAAATATGTAAGGGGTGAGTGTCAGGGAGATGGAGTTAGGCTTTTCTCAGTGATGACCAGTGATAGGACAAGGGGTAATGGGTGTAAATTGGAACATAGGAGGTTCAAGGTGAATATCCGGAAAATTTTTTTTACTGTGAGAGTGACAGAGCACTGGAACAGGCTGCCCAGGGAGGTTGTGGAGTCTCCTTCACTGGAGACATTCAAAACCCACCTGGATGCATTCCTGTGTGATGTGCTTTAGGTGACCCTGCTCTGGCAGGGGGGTTGGACTAGATGATCTTTCGAGGTCCCTTCCAACCCCTAGGATTCTATGATTCTATGAGTTTTAACCATTGGGAAGAACTAATTGCAGCCTTTTATTCTGTTGTAAAGACACTTGTGATAAGCATAGAAGGCAATTATAAATGGAAATTACTGTTTTCATAGGAAGCACTTTCCTAGTTGTTGTTTGGGTTTTTTTAAGTTATGGTTACTGTTTGAATTATCTCTGCAGCTACTGTGTTAAGCTTTTCCACTGAGTGGTTACAACTAGATCTGTCCTCTGGCATGAATACACTATTATAAATGGAAAATACTTTGTATTATCTTATAAATTATTTCACATCCCTGAAAATAGGAATATGATGTTAGTGTCATTTGTCTGAACACTGGTTTGTTTTTTTTCCCCATGCTCTATATTTATAATAATCTTTCAAGTCAAGTTGGAAAATAATTCTGGGGAACAAATTTCTTTTAAGCAAGAAAAGGCATGCTTTAATCCTTTTATCTTTTATTAGATACCTTGCTTTAAAGACTTGTGTGTTGTGTGATGCTCGCAGTTCCATTAATGGTTAAGTAGTATTAATAAGCTCCTGTCTGGAGCAGTTTAAATCAAGCACATCCTGCAGACTTGCAACAAAAAAGGATGAGAGAGCCCAAGCAGCAGATAGTGATACCTTATCTGATACTGATTTTGGAAACATTGCATCCTTTTATGTTCAAACTTTTTTTTTGCATTTTTATAAAACAATGTTTCTGTTAGATATTCTGTCCTGTTAAATTGATTAGATAATCTCAGATAACCATAAGGTGATGTGGAATGCTCCCTTGCAGAACACCTGGGACCTAATGATCCCAGAGAAGACTGCCTGTCTAAAGTAGCAGTAAAATGCTTGGCCTTAACAATTAGATCCTTGGAATTAAGATCAAACTGCCATTAATCCTAGACATCATTCCTTCTCAGTCATGTAATTCCTGAAGGCCTGTAAATTTCTGTCACTGATTATTATGCAGTCACTCAATCCTAAACATTAGCGTATCATCTGGTATGAAAGCTCCACTAAAATGTTAAGTACAGATATTACTTTCTTATTTTAGACATGTGCTGGAACACTTGAAGCATTTACAGGAAGAAGATGGAGCTGTTCAGGTGACAGGAATGAAGGAGGTCTAGAATTATGTGGTTTTATTCTCCTTAATTTTGAACTTAAGCTTTCCAGCCTTGAGTAGGTGCTGAATCTTCTAAATTGTGTCTCTTAAGTCTGAACTTTTACCAGTTGCTACAAAATAACCAGGTTCTTGCAACATGAGAGAGTAGCATAGCATTGTGGTTTACATATTCAATGTCAGTGTTTGCCTCAGTTAAAGTCAGAATACTTTTCTTCTGTGGAAGAGATGGACGAGGCTCCAACTCAGTATGCGTTTCACCCAGCCAGCCCAGGAGAATTTTAGTTGATCATGCTAAAGCCAGTCTAGGTATAATGTCTTTGCAATGTATTGAATGAATGTTCACATAGAGTCCAGGAAGATCTGATGTTATGAAGGGTCTCTTTCTTCCTTCAAAGGAAAACTATGCGAAGCACAACTATTTTAAAATCAGTTGGAAAAAATCCTCCTATGGTTATTAAGGAGGTAGTAATTAGACCTAAACTGAGTAGACAAATACTGGAAAAGGGAGGCTGCTGAATATTTTTCTGGTGGCACCTGAGAAAAGAATGAAATGGGACTCTTCTTATAGTGTGAGACTTTGCTGAACATAACAAGAATAGTATCTGACAATGAAAACATAACCTTGCATTTCAAGCCGCAACGTGCTTCAAGCAAAGTCTGCTTTGCTTTATCAGATTTCAGAAGCCCAATGTATCTGATTTTAAATTATGTAATATAGCTTCTATCGTCAGTTTAAACTGAAGCTGTGCTATGAATAAACAAAAGGCAAATGAAAGTTAGTGTCAGGAAAAGGGAAGGAGAAATATTTTGGAGAAGTAAAAACAGCTTGACAAGCTTTCTCAATATTCTTGGAAGTTTACATAGAAACAGAAAAAGGCCAATCTTGGATTTGTTCATGGTGTGTTTTTTCTCCTGTCTTGCTATTATTCTTAAAAAATTATTTTTTTAAAAACCTGACCAGGAATGGAGGCAGAAAGCTGAGGGGAGAGCATGTTAAAATAGCTTTTGTAGTAGGTCTCAAATTGATGAAGTCTGGCTTCATGACTTTTGATCTGAGTCATTCTTTGTAAGACTGTTGGGTGGTGTAATTTCTGTTTGTTTTTCCTTCCCCACACCCTGGTGCTTTGTGCTTTTGCTGTTTATTTGCCTTTTCTCTGCCCTTCATCCTTTCTCACTCTAGATTAAAAAGTAAGGAGCTTGTTTTTTTCCTATGTGTGTGTTAGTTGGGCTGCTGAGACTGAATGATGCACTTCTCAGGGGCCTGGGACACCACTTTATACTCACTTTTTCCAGTGCAGGCACCTTGCAGACCAGACCCTGCTGGTGTCTTCCCCATCAGTCTGCTGTGCTTTGTGCTCCTCAGTGAAGCCTGTCCATTCTTAAGGTACCAGCGTGAGCCTGGTCTCTTTGCAATGAACAGAAACCCTCACTCATAAAAATTAAGCCTGGCTGCCTCACTACTAACACAGACACGGTTTACTTAATGAGGTTCTTTTTTTGTTAACCAGGTCTCTCGTGGATGCCAAATGCTAACCAGCTAGGAGATGTATTCGGAGAATCAAATGTAGAAATATAAAATGTTTACAGAGAAGTATGTACAGAGGGAAGAGAAATATTTTTGGGGCAGGTATAACCTTAGAGAGCTCTAGCACTTGGCAAGCTTCTGCTAGTGGGTGGTGCAGTTTGCCTTCTGTGCCGAGTAGGCATTCACACCTCTCAGAAGCTTTCAGAGGCTGTCCTCGGGATGTGCCAAGGTCTGAGAAAGGGTCAGGTATGTCTACACTGGAAGAGGGAAGTGCAATATGTTACTGAGGGGTGGAGGCAGAGGAACAATTGATCTGGGTGACAGATACATGAGGCACATAAAGATTGTGGGACAGATGGTAGAGCTCAGAGCTATATTTAGAAATTTAGAAAACTAGTAAACATACAGTAGGAAAAAGTCACTAGTCTGTGATAGAAGGAGAGAGGATAACAGGGACCTTTTTGTGGCCTACCAGTACCTGAAGGGGGCCTACTGGAAAGCTGGGGAGGGACTTTTTACAAAGGCATGTAGCAATAGGATGAGGGGGCAATGGCCTTAAACTGCAGCAGGATAGATTCAGATTGGATATAAGGAAAAAGTTCTTTACTATGAGGGTGGTGAAGCACTGGAAAGGATTGCCAAGAGAGATGGTGCAGGACCTATCCCTTGAAACATTCAGAGTCAGGCTTGATGAGGCTCTGAGCAGCCTGATCTGCTCAAAAGGTCCCTGCACACTGCAAGGGGATTGGACTAAATGACCTATAAAGGTCCCTTCCAAACTCATACACTCTATGACTCTATGACATGGTTGCAAAGGAAGGAGGCTATCAATTAGGCATGTACTGTGCAGGCTAATGATTACTAATGGATGAATATAATCTGTAAGAACTGTCTCACTTTGCTTAAAATACACAGAACACTTAATCCTGTAGGTTTTTTCCTGACCTTAGTTGCTATTCTGAGGCCAGAAGGCCTCCAAAGAGACAGAGGGAGGCAAAAAACACCAACATCCCAGGCCCAGAATACTATGAGCAACCTGATCTAGTTCAAAATGTCTCTGCTCATTCCAGGGAAGATCGGACTAGATGACCTTTAAAGGTCCCTTCTAAACCAAACTATTCTATGATCCTATAATTGTCTGTGGAGACTAACACCACTGATAAAACCTTTGGAGCTGACAGATAAATGTCTTCTGAAAGCAAATTACTTTCCTACAACACTCCAGATCAGTTCTACTCCGATACCTGAAAATTACAAACCAATTTGGCTGGAACAAACCAATTTAGCTTACAGGTGAGAATAAAAAAAAAAGTTGAAAATTAAAGCTGCATGGAGTGCCTGATGTTTTTCATTGACTCCCTAAAGTCTATGGCAGCTCTTGTCTTGGTGTGGTTATTATGGAGGCAACAGTTTGATAACAAGTATGTTTAACTCTGCCTTGAGACCAACACTGAACTGAGAACAATCTACTTAAATTTTTCCTGACTGAACTTAGTCTGGAAATGTATTTTACAAGTGCTGAATTGTCATATATACAAGCATGTATACAAGCAACTGAATTGTCATATATAATCTAAAATAAATTAACTAGCCTGAGGAAATATCATAATGTGCTCCCTTACAGGAAGCAGATCCCACCTTATGGGCTCTTTTTGTCTGTCTGTTTTTCTGTAGCTGTATTTACTTTGGTCTTTTTTTCCCCCACACTTTCTTAAAGTGCAGCACTGAAGTGTCATTTCTGTGCTTTGACCATCTTGCAGTCTGTCCCTAGTGAGATACCTGGCTGTGCCATCCCACTGACAGAGTATGACCTATGGATTGACTTGGAGTCACCCTGCAGTCTCTGCTGTCTGCATTGCTCTGCAAGAAAAGGGAGCTGTGCAAGTGCTTTTTCTGGTGCTCCCTCTTGTTTTGACAGAGGCAGGCTATATGTTTGAGAATGAGGAGTGTCAGAGTGTCTCCCAGAAAGAGCCTTAAGCTATCCTGCCAACACAAGATTATTGCCAAGGTTATCGTTGCCTGTTGTCTTATAATTTACTTTGCAAACAAAGCTGGGGAGCTGCACAGGTCTACCAGCCACTTTCATTCTTCACTGAGGCCTTATATGCCCACTGAATGTTTTGCATGCATCTCTAGTACAGCTAACTGTGAAGATAAGATAAGCTGACACAGAGGGACCCATCAAAGACTCATATAAAACTTTTTCAGCCACAGCCAAACCACAGTGCTGACTTATAGCAGTCAGCTTTAGCTGACTTTCATTGCCAGTCTGTTTGTTCCGTTTCAAATTGAATCCCTTATTTTTCACAGATAAGTGTCATCATGAATGCCAATCTTCAGTTGTTGAGAAGAAAATTTATGGGGCTTTTTTAAAGGTTATTATTTCCTTTTTTTTCTCCCTGGCCAGGCTTAATCAAGCCCATAGATTGTACATCATTTGAAGCAGTGGCCTGATTATTTGTGTTTTTGTGACTGAAGTATCAGACTTCTGGGTGATTATTACATACTGGCACTGTGTTCAAACTATGGCTGTTTGTTTCAATGAGGGAAGAACTACACAGTCTCAAAAAATTGGCACAGTTGGAAAAGACCTCTAAGATCACGGAGTCCAACCACCAACCCAGAAGAAACCATCCTGCCCACTAGACCACTTCCTAAATGCCATGGCTACACGTTTTCTTTATTACCTCCAGGGATGGTGGCTCAACCACCTCCCTGGGCAGCCTCTTCCATTAGATATATTCTGTATGCTATTCAAACCATCAATTTTAGGGTTGGTTTTGTGTGTAGGGACTTAGGGGTATAATTGTTGCTTCTTCCTGATAAAGACATGAAACTGATTAAGACTTGCAGTTTTTTCAAGGGAGAAAAGTGGCTTTAAGCAGGGCAGGTGTAAAAAATTGGAGGTTTTCATACCTCAGAAGCATGTGTTGGCTGTTATTTGAGAATTGAGACTTGATCAGTTATGGCTTCATCAATTTTAATGCTTTGTATTCTGACTTAGAGTGGTTCTTTTGTTACCAAGGAAGTATCTCTGATATTGCATATTTTTGCTTCATCAAGGTAATACATGACAAGATAACAGAACCCTTAAATGACAAAGCTAGGTGAACAGTCATAGCCAGGGGAAAAGCAAACCAAGTGACACTTAAACAGAATTGTTTCTAATTAGATGAATCCCACACTTTCCAGGAGATTACAGAGCAAAGTCATCTAATATGTAACACTCAAATAACAAACACTGTCCTTGCCCAATGAACCATCAATACAGTATCAGGTATGGCCTACTCACCAAGTAACTAGGGAGAGTAATGTTATAATGATTTTTAACCTCTATCTGAATGGCATAATCTGAAAACCTATGCATGTACTAAGTGTTTGCATTGTGTATTAAGGAAATTTGCAAGAATAATAATTCAAAAAAATGCTTACTTACTGTGCTCTTTGTCTCAGGATCACATTAGCAGTCAAGACTGATTACTATGTAATCAGTAGGAAATAGTACAAACTGCATATTATATCTTTGGATTATTCATAACAGCATCTAAGGGAGAGTGTAGTTTCCTAGCTGAGAAGTGTGTCTACTGTGCAGAAGTCAATTATGCCCTCTAGCTGTGGGTGTGTGCTGTGGCATTTGTCAACATTGGGGAAAAGCATCCAGCTAGTGTCGTGTCTAGCTGCAGACTGGTGAGAAGTGATTCCAGAATTCAGGACGCTCAGAGTAATGGAAATACCTGATTATGTTCATGTTCTCACTCGAAGAGCTGAGAAAAGGTCAGGTTTAGGTGATTTTGCTTGTATTAGAAATAGGTGCTAATTGTCCTACATATGTGTAGGTGCAATACCAAGAAACTATAGCAGTATAGTTGGCAATGGCAGTACTTGCCAGTAGCTAACATGCCAGAGTAAGTACTTTTCCTGGAATGGGGAGCATCTGAATTGATTAAAATTCAACATCGGAAACTGCTCCCCTTCTTAACAGCTGCTCTCTTCCCATGTGTCCAGGCATCTAAATATGTTATCAGATCTTGATGGTAGTCCTACTCCTGCCTTGCCTCTCCACCTTCTTGCTTTTTGATGCAGTGTCAGGTAGGTCTCAAGGCATGGAAGCTTGAGTGTTGCCAATTCAGCTTGAGCACACCTGCACTTATTTGCAGGTGTGCAGGTGGAAGGGGAAAGTAATGAAAAGTAGATGGTGTTTTACTTTTGGTTACTGCCTAAGCTTATCTTCCAAAAAATGTAGTAATATGTGTAGCTATGTTAAAGAGAATCACAGAATCATTCTGGTTGGGAAAGACCTTTAAGATAATTGAGTCCAACCACAACCTAACTTTACCAACCATTAACCTAATTCTACCAAGTCTGGTGCTTAAACCACATTCAACCACCTCCCTGGGAAGCCTGTTCCAGTGTTTTAACTACCCTTTCAGTGAAGAAGTTTCTTCTAATCTAAACCACTCCTGGTGCAACTTGAGATCATTAAGCCCTGCTAACTCCTGAAAATGTCTATCCCAACAAGCAAGGTCTGCCAGGTCTTCCACTTACCCATGTGGTTTCCTGACAGTACTTGTCAGTATATTAAGTGTATCTTTATTCTCGTAACAGATTCTTATTTCCACTCTGCCAATGTTTGGGTTGTTTGGGTTTTCTTTATTTTATTTATTTATTTTTAAGTAATTAGTATTTAATTCGCTGACTAATTTTACACTCTTTGCAATTGATTTTAAATATTTATAAGATATTTAAGAGGAAATGTATTCTCTCTGACTAGTTCCTCATCACTTACAGCACTAGGTCACAGAGTGTGTCCTTACCACCATTATTTACCATACAAAATGTTTGTTTAATATTTGATGATTAGAAGGAAGAGTGGGACAAAGGGTAAAACTCTCATAGTCATTAGCCATTTTGCACAAAGGAAAAACAAATATAGCTTGTAGCATAAAAACTCTAATTTCCTCTTCAGACAAGTACATCTGGTCTTCTCAAACTTACATCACTGTCTGATGTTTGTGTTACTGGAGTTTATATTTCCTGTCTTTGAAAATTATTAATCCTGTAAAATATCCTAGCTTGTACTCTAGTAAGATCTAAGACACTAAATTATGTTTAGGGCCATATTGTGTAGAGGCAAACATAGAAATGTGCTTCTTCCCAAACGATGCATGGTCTGAATGTGTGACAAGGTAAAAAATGGATATGATAAGCAGATTGTCATGTACGTGTGAAAGAATCAATCAGCAGAGAAACTGTATTTGATTCAGTGTTAGTGATTGTGTTAGGCTAGGCCCAAGTGGGGATCTGTGTTTCGGAGCACATCTGGAGCTTCCAAATAGGTATAACCAATTTTTATGTGGCAAAGAGGGACTGTATTTGAAATTTGAAATTTCTCATGAGGTTAAAGTGTCTCTTTGCATTCTTGTGCAACTTTACAGAATGGACTCTTGGATTCCAGCCCTTGCTCTGAAAAACTTTAGTTTTATCTAATGTCTTTTTAAAACAACATAGAAACAGCTCTAGAATCAGGGGCTGATATGGTGCTGCCACAGGGCTACAATTCACAGGATCCTTTGCTTACACTGTGTGGAACAGCTCTCTTCCCGGGGCAAGACTTCAGCAGCATTCTTCACAGCATGCCATCAAGGAGGTGACTTTGAGAGCTGTGAGATACGGCTTTGAGGCTGAGGGTCAAACTAAACCAGGGATTCTAATTTATGAGGGAATTCTCTTACTCTATGGTTTTGACTGGCAGTTGCTCTGACAGCTGTATTTT
This sequence comes from Chaetura pelagica, assembly GCF_000747805.2. Classification (NCBI taxonomy): domain Eukaryota; kingdom Metazoa; phylum Chordata; class Aves; order Apodiformes; family Apodidae; genus Chaetura; species Chaetura pelagica. Next base: position 4,143,102 of record NW_009970716.1, read on the forward strand.
AGGTTGAACATTGAGCTATTAGCCTGTGTGAGATGTAGCCTTAATGCACCTGCCAGGCTTCAGAGCCTCAACAACACCATGTGGTTTCAGGCCACAGGAAATCTGGTATAGTCACACCCTATGGGCAAGGGGTTCATAACCTCTCAGCAGACTTGGGTGCATATCCAACTGGAGTGGTTTGTCCCTCCTGTTCTATCATATATTTGGCTGAATAGTCTTTTCTGATTCCTAATACAAATAGTCTGCTTATTTTACAATTACCAAATGAGCTTGGCAGGAGATAGTTTGCTGAGACCTGTCAAGATGGTAGAAGCTCTGGTATGACCATCAAAACAGCTGTAGTCAGTTAGACACCTGGGTGGAAATGCAGTGTCTGTGGTCTTCCAGAGAGTGCTATGGATTTTAGTTTTGGGCTTGAGCACTTGAAATTCACAAAAGCATCACCAGGACACTAAAAGCATTAGAGTGAACAAAATTAATAGTACAATTGGAATAAGAAATCCTTTAAAAAGCTCTGTTTTCCTAACTCTACTTTAAAAGCTCTGTACTGACTGGATGTCATACATCTGTGTGATATACAGTAGAGTGGCCTGGGCTTAGTGAAATAGAAGCTTGAAAAGGATCTGAGGACAGGTTGCCCATATGGATAACTTATTTTTCTGCTAGCTAATGTTACATCACAGAGAGTCTGGTTCCACTGGCAGAGCAGTCATATGGGCAGAAATTGAGCATTGGCAGCTGATTTGTGCCTTTGCTCCCTGAGCACAGGGGAAACCTCATGTTCATCCTGTATATGATGCACTGAATCTTTTCAGGATAAAACTGACTCATTTGCCTCTTTTGTCTAGTCTTACAGGCCAGCTCAGATTCAGCTAGAGGAAGCAGCTTGTCATTTTTATGCCATAGTCTTTGTGATAAAGAAGTTACATGGCAGATCAGATTGTAAGATTGTATTTCTGTATACATGCACCTCTCCTTAGGTGTCATGCACATACAGGTACAGATAAACAACAAGGTCTTAAACAGGGAATGGGTCCGTGGTGGTCCAAGCAGTTTTCTCTGCTCAGCAGCTTTGGAAACAACTACTAAAATCCTGGTTATGGCTTTCAAAGAGTCATTGCTCTTATGCCTCAAGGACTTCTCAAAGGAATAGTAGGAAGACATCTTACAGATAACTTGTTTGGCTTGGTTTTTTAATGTTCATTTTAGAATATGAAATAGCTTATAGAAATATTGTTGTAAAAATAAAAGCTATAATTTGGAAATTCTGTTCCATGGTCACATCATTTTAGTGTAGCTGTTAAAAGCTGTTACTTGCTCTTAATAATTTCTGAAATATTTGAATACTCCAAAATATTCCTCTGTTCCCTATCTTCTTGTGTAGTGTCTATGCTATATGTTCACAAGAGGCAGCTTCCTGGTTCTTGCTAGAAGTATCTGTACTTCGATGTTTTACCTAGTGCCCATCCTAGGTGTTTCCCCTTGTTGTGTTAGCTGGAGGATCAAAGCCAAGTTTGAACTGCACTATCCTTCTTCAGTGATATTCTGTAATTGCAACCCTGTTCAGTGGTCTGGTCTGAGCATCCTGAAGACCATGGGCCTTTTATACTGGTTGCATTCTGTGTACCTACTTGAGAAACAATCATACACTGAAATCAGCAGATACATTCTGGTTTACTTTAAAAATACCTTAATGAGTCCCTCCATTAACTAATTTCTGACTAGTGATCTATTTCACTGCAAACACTGAGTTTTTATAGGTATGTTATTGCACTTGACACTTTTTTTTTTTTTTCTGATGGTTGAACCATTTCTACTGTCATAAAAACTATATACAATTCAAAATCTGATTATTTTTTTGTTTCCCCCAGGTCTGTCAGACCGTTTGTTATTGTACTTGATTTTTTTTTTTTTCTGATGGTTGAACCATTTCTACTGTCATAAAAACTATATACAATTCAAAATCTGATTATTTTTTTGTTTCCCCCAGGTCTGTCAGACCTATCATTAAAATATTAAGGCAGTGAGGAAAAAATTAAGATCTTGTGATAGATTTCTTACAGGTATTTCTAGTTCTGTCTACAGACCTAGCTGAAGAAGTGAGATTTCAACCTCTGGGTGAAAGATGAGGTAACAAAGAAGGACTTAATTACTTTACAGGACTCAATAAATTTAGGTCTCAAAGAGTAGCGAGAGAGGATGGAAACATGCTGCTTGGTCCATTGATACATTTAAGGGCATGGTAAATTTTGAGAACTGAGAAAATTCAACAGTTGCTGAGATGTCAAAGCCATCAATTAAAGATAGAAATAGTTGAAAGATGTTGCTGTCCTTGGTGAAAATTCAGATTGAAATTTTATCTGAATTTGAGGAAGTGCAGATACTGAGGTCAGAAATTCACATTTAAAGAAAACATTGTCAGGGCCTGCCTTTGACAGATTTACTTTTGGCTATGTCCCTTTTTGGGTGTGTGAGATGCTGCTGAGCAAGCTGATGAATTAGACTGCCTAACGAGGCATAGCTGGGGGATTTCAATACCTGTGCATGACTTAAACACAAAGTAGCACTGAACTCAGGTACTGAGCTGAAAATCTGCTATCACTGGTTTGAAAATAACAAAGAGCATGAAGGCTACAGCCTGCTGCTACAGGATTTGGTCCATGAGAAGACTTGGCAAGCCACACTGGTTTCCAGCTATGTTATGTGGTTATGCCATGTCACATAGCTGCCACTAGCTTGCAGGATAGCAGCACGCTATCTATTTCACTGCTGTGAAATCAAGCTCTTTGTTGATCCTTCACCTGCTGGAAGCTGTTGCCTTTTGTATTTGCCTGTGAGTTCTACACAGCCAGGAAACCCAGGAACAGTCGGTTGGCTTTCTGCAGAAATTTGAGGGCTGTAGATAGCAGAACCTTTACAAAACACTGTTGAAATACCTTGAGTCTTTAAGTGATCTGTGAAACACATTGTAAACAGAGGAACATGGGAAAGGAGGAGAAGATGGAGACCTCATATGCTTTAGATGCACAATTCTTGTAAGTTAAAGTATAAAATAATAAACTTATGGAAACAACAATTAAGTGGAAGTGCACTAAATGGTACAAGTTAACTCATCATTTTGACATTCTGGCTTGTTGAAAACTTTTAAAATGCACATCAGTTTTGTGGGTAGGCTCAATGCTTTGGGGCTTTTTTTTACCTTCTACCCCAACCCCACTGCCCACCCCTGCCTCACTG
>NW_009970716.1:4146371-4153253 GCF_000747805.2 Chaetura pelagica
AGCAGGCCTTTATCCTTTAAGTATGCTATACATTTTTACTGAAGGGAGCAATATCCTGAAAGTAGGCTTGGATGTCTATGAAGCTTGCTTCAAATAGGTATTTAAGTTTATTTGTGTATATGCCTTTAGGCAGGATTGAGGACAGGTAGGATATGTGATCTCAGCTGTGGTATTCAGTTGTAGCTTTGTGTCCCCAGAAAACATCTTGCCCTGAATATTTCAAATACTTGTGCTTTGTTTATATCATCTGAAATATTGCTCGTGGCAGGTATTGTGGTGGTGGTGTTCTGCTCAGAACATCAGCTTCTCTTAATACAAAGAAAATTGGATACAGCCGCAAGCAGTTAGTATGAGTCAATGATTTTCTTCTACAAAAAAAATCCAAATGAACAAATGGGTGAAGGACCTTTCTTAAAATTGTCAGGATATTGACCATTTAATGGAATAACCTGCAGCTCTTTGTAAGGTAAATGTTAGAAGTCAGTGTGTTTTCCCTCTCCAGCCAAATCAATCCTTGTTTTCTAATTTGCTCCTTCCCCCAAATCCCCTTTTTTCTCTTTCTTTCTCCCCTTGCCTCAGCTTATTCCTTCCATACTATTTGCCTGCATGTCCACATTTTCTTCTTCTTTTTTTTTTTTTTTTCACCTATGCTAACTGACTTACAATGATTCAACTTTGTATTCCTGTATTTCTTCTTTACAGTATCTTTTTCTAAGGTTCAAAGAGGAAACTGGCAAGATTTTGTTTGTGACATCAGAAATATTAGAGATTGGAAAGAAACACAGTTCAGAACCTGGTTTGTCACCAGTGCTCATAGCAGCAAAGCATTGTCATTAGAAAATATGGTGGAGTACCACAGAGAGGAAAATAATCCAGTAAGGTTCTCTGTTGTGGTGTGCTAAAGTTACTACAGTGAATGGCCAGTAGTTTTGAAATGTACTCAGGGAAAAAAAATAAAAATAATAATCCTACCTTTCAAATTGTGCTCCATTGACTGCTTGAAAGGTTTAAATGTCTTGATCCTGCAATAGTAAAACAACACTTTGGGAGTGGTTTCTTCATGTGCCCACACAAGTGAGAAGGATATTCCAAGGCTGTCTACTGCAAACAAAGCGGAAATAAAACAACCTCTTCTTTGTGCCATTGGGAATTTCTGAGTTAGACAATGATCAAACAAATCTCTTCAGTAGTATGTTCGTTCCCCTGAGTTGAATTGGAATGCTAACGTGCTTAAAGTGAGAGTGAGATTGCCAGCAACAGTAAATTAGGACTCATGTGAAGTGTTTATACTTTAAAGAACAACAATGAAATTTAAAAATTTTCCAATATGTAATATTATTGGATTTCTCTTTTTCTTTGCTGGGAGCCAGGCTATTTATAGTATCAGCTGAAACTTTACTATATGCTTGTCAGAACTTTCTCCTTTAGATTTTCACAAAGTTTGAAACTTAAGAAATGCTTCTAGCATTGCAATAATATTCTAGGAGTTGGTAAACTTTCTGTTCTTTCAGATATATATGCTCCAGGCTCAATGGAAAATTCAGCAAAATGTTTTCTGTGAAGAATTTACAGAGAGACAGATAAATTAATGAGATAGTAGTAAAACTAGAATGAAATTATCATAGATGCTTTTTCTCCTTTAAAAAATATTAATATTTTCTGTATTTGTTGCAGTGAGTGGAATATGGGCATATGCCTGTGTGGATCTGTGTGTGCATGCAAATGTGTAATGAATATTAATCACCAAGTGGGGCTCATTTCTGTGAAATGGGCCACATATTTTGCTGTGGATTTTACAATTTGGGCCATGTTCTTTCCTTCTCAGAATCTCTCTGCATGAGTAACAATACTTTAAAAAATCTCAGTGAAGCTTATATTACAAGCCACAACTCCAGATAGTGTTTTGCTTCCATCATTCTTGAAACCTGGAAGCTTTTCTTGTAAGAGTGAGATTTTTACTGGCCTTGAGATCCCTTTCAATAGAACTTTTCCAGGTGCTAAGCTGAGGCAGTTCATTCATGAATTCAGCATTCATAGGTAATGGGACTGGGAAGGGACAGTACAAGCTAATTTCATGGTCATTGCTATTGCTGCTGGTTTTGCTTCACTGTCTTTCCATACATATTCCAATTATACTTTTCAGAATGTATGGATAAACTCTGAAAAGTACAAAGTGAAGAAGACAACAGTGCATAGTATCTGATCCATATGTGATACTTAATAGAAAATTTTCTATTAGAAGCCTTAAATATGACTGAAAACTAAATACAAATTGAGGTGGCCCAGATATCTTCTGACGTGTCTCATGCTAAGGAGAGCGTGGGAGCCCTCAGTGCATTTGTGTTGCTCTGTTGACCTACAAGTCACATAACTTGTCTTGAATGCTACCATTTCATAGCCCTCTCAAAGCTTAATGTTTGTGCAGCTTATAGCTCAATTCAATGTTACTATACTGTTGCAAAGGGTTGACAATATTTCTGTGCATTTGTTAATGGTGCTGTCAGTACTCCAGGAGGAGTAAATAATAAAGCTTATGTAGAATGAGAAATTTTGTGTTCCTATTTTTATGCAACCTTTTACTGGAGACATCTTGTGTTTCTTATTTCTTTAATTCTATACTTATTTGGTATAGCTATCATTATTAATTATAAAGTAGATCCTATAATTTTTTTTTTAATTTCCAATCTCTAATCTTACAGTGTAATTCAGTCTTGATGTTCTTATTTATTTTGCATAAGCCATGGCCTAAGCATTTATGTGTACAATGAAAGTAAAATGAAGAATAAAATCCATGGCCTCTTGCCACATGTTGAAAAGATACAGATTTTATTTAACAAATGCAAAAGATGAAGCCTGCTTAACTAAACCTTACAGGGCGCTCTTACCTCCTGTGAATTGCCTTTGTTGTTCAACAAATTTTGAAGTAACAGAGAAGTTTTTTTAAGCTATAGGGTTTTCTTTTAATTTCAAATTAGGTTTTGTTTGTTTATTTTAAATCTTCTAGGAAATATGTGTCTATATTTCCTAAAATTTAAAACGGAAATGCCAAAAATCAGAGTTGATAGGAGTCATAGCTGTTGGTAAGTTGTAAGCTTACCTATTATATCATGTCAAGTGATAATTGACTTAATTGTGAACTTGTCTGATGCATGTGACTGGATTTTGACTCAAAAGTAGGATGTGTTGTTTTTTGCTTGTTTTTTTAAGGAAAAGCAATGAATTAGTGGAACTGTTTACCTATACTGTTAAATGAGTGTCGAAAACTCAGTCTCAAGTTCAGAAGAGTATGTGCAGAAGCTGACTTTCAACTGAACCAATAGTTAATTTATCTGTCTCAGACAGGATTAGGCATAAACTGTTTTTATTTTTACTTAAACTTGAGTTAAAAATATCCCCTTTTCATTGTATTTGGAGCTTTTTCCTCTTTTCTTGGAGCTAGTTTGGAACATGGCTGTTAGTCCTACAAATTGCACTCAGACATCATAATTACTCTTTTTACTATCATCTTTGCTTAGCAACATCCCTTTTGAGATATTCTGGGAAAGATAATACTTGCCTGGTGTGTAAAACTGTTCATAAGTCAAGGAATGTTGCCACATCCTGCTTGCTTATGTTATTTAATACATTTTATATTACTCTTTTAAAGACAGGAACATGAAGCTTTACACACCAGTCACTCCAACTGACTGCATGACAGAACTACAAGTGACCTGAGACTTGATCTTTGGAAAATGGCTTACCATGTTGGTGTAGATCGTTAAAGCAAGTGTATAGTATGTACATGGTTGTCATGGAACCAAGCAGCAAGTATATCTTACATTGCAAAATAACCTGGAATTTAAACAAAATCATTAGGCTCTCAGAAGCTCCCATTTGCATTTTCTATTTTGTTTAGTTGCTGAAATATATGCAATCTCAAAGTCACATAGTCAAAATCTAAATGCAATACCCTAAGCCTGCTTTGGCATAGACCATGGTATGCTTCAGACCCTGGTGAGTTTTGTGCTGGACAAAACTAACCTTTTAGACACTGAGCAGTTGTTTCTGGTTTTTACCTTTGAGTGCTGCTGTTGAATTCCTTTTTAGGTTTTTGTTGTTTTAATGATGTATTTGTCCTCTACTTGAAGTGTGCATGGGGGGCTTCTTTCTCTGTGCAGGCTGGACAGTCATTAGTCCAATCCACCTATTGTCCCACTCCATTAGGAACTCTCACCCACTCATTTTTCAAGCACTTCTCTGTTGTATAATGTATGAATTCAACCAGCGCTTTTCATAAGAAAAGAGCTTCCCTCACAGTAAGGATCGAAGAGAGTTAAGATATTTTTTACTCAAACAACAGAGGATTTATCTCTTTCATTTGAGAATTCGTTACTTGGTCTTCCAACCTGATCTGAAGATCATTTGGATGTAGACATTATTTGTTTTCCTTTGTAGGTCAAAAGTATTAGAACTGTCCCTGTCAGTTTCAGAAAATGTTCAGCTATCAACAGTGGTTTTAATTGATACCCTGAGTTTTGCATTCCCCTCGGTTTCCTTCCCTTCCCCTGCCCCATGTGTCTTTGTGTGCTATTGTTCAAATACTTTCTCTGCTGAAAAGTCTGTTGTTCAATAGTTTATTTGAGATATTTTTTGATCAGTTAAAGTCTTCATCTCAATTCACATTTCAGTGGAACAAATCTCTGACTTCCATGCATTCTTTGTGTTTCTACCCATGTGTTTAATTGTTTACATATGGTTGTATTAATATGCTCTTTGTGCAAGGTAAGCTGTGTCTTGTATGAGGCATACTGTAAAAAATGTAGGCCCACTGCATGTTGATGGTGACACTGTGATTGACCTTGCTAGGAGAGGAGTCAAAGCCTTTCAGATTCTATTGCAAGGTCGTGAAAGGGAGTTTTGTGAAATTAAAGCTGAATTTGAAAATCCTAAATTGTTTCTATGCATGCTTGGAGTGAAGAAATAATCTTTCAACTGTAAAACTGCACACTTCTTCTCTAGGCTCTATAGGGATGAGGAGAAGTAAAAATGTAGGTAACTATAGCTGTCTTGGTTTATTGGAGAAACTGAGAAAGAAGAGAAATTAATAAGTTTTCTTTATGAAAACCACCTAGGAAATATAATTATGTTGACATTAGTATTCTATCAATTTTTCTTGAATTCAGAAAGGTTTTCAAGACTTCTTATATATTTATCAGTATCTTAGTTCTTGAATTCTGTCATTACAGTCCTTGTAAATATCAAACTTGTCACTAACAACAAGAACATGGGTAGGTAACAGAGATATGCACCAGTTAATACTTGAATGAACATTGTTTGACAGTTCTTTGAGATTAGGCCTATCTCCCCAATTTGTGAATCAGCAGCTTCATCAGTAGGTAAAAAGCACAAGTTATTTCCTGAGTTGTAAAAACAAGTTTACAAAAGGAGAGATCTTGTTCCACAGCTAAAAAGAGGCAGTAATAATCTGAGAGAGTTCTGTGTTCTTGTCAGATCTGGGTGCATGGGCTGAACTTGCAGTTGTCACCTGTGTGAGGTTTGCCATAAATTGAATATGGCCTAAACTACTGCTGAGTTTAACTGTAAGAAGCAGTATATTCAAATATATACAAGAGATTACAACCTTTCAGTTAGCTAAGGCAGCTTGGGATGTTGCTGCTGATCATGCAGTCTGTTACCATGTGCTGATTTCTGTCTAGATACAGGTTCTTGGTTCTAGTTGCTCTCAGTGAGTCACTGGCAGAAAGAGATATTTTTATGTTCTGGTTGTTCCACCAGTTCTGTAGACTATGCTGGCTACTTGCTATTCCTTCCTGGCAACTAGTGATCATGAGCTGTTTTAGATAGTAGGTATCTTTGTTCTTAGCAGACTTTCTGCTGACTATGAATCACAACAAAAGAAATGTCTTCTGTTTTATGAAGTGTTGTTCAGAATTGTAAAATGATTGATTGAAAGGCAGCTCTGGAGTTCATCTGTCCCAACCTTCCACTCTGTAGAGGTCAATACAGTTCTACAGCATGGTATGAAACTTGTAACACCCAAGTTTAGCTCATAATGCACAGGAAGCTTTGATCTTTATTGGCGTTGTCTGCAACAGCAGCATATGGCTCTGCTGGGCAGGTGATGCAGTGTCAATATACTCTGTCTATGTTTGTATAGTTCTTTATTAGCCAAAATCTCCCAGAAGCCTAGGGTGAAGGTTCAGCATCCAAAATTTTCCACTTCTGTAACAGTTTACTGTTCTTAGCTTGGGTGTTAAATTTGTTCTGATTGCTTACCTCCAGATTTCAGACCAAAATGCTAGCAATTTGTCTCCTGTAGAAAAAATCTAGAGGAAGAACAAAACATACTGATGTTATTGCTGTATATTTCTAGTAGCATACATTGCTTTCTATGTGGTATGGCAATACAGAGACATTTATCTTCCCTCTAGAAGATGGTATTTCTGGCAGTTTCCCTGTGTCTATTGTTAAAAAGAGATATATATTTTTTTCATTAGATTACTTTTTTCATTAGATATCACTTTCTCATTTTAAAGTTTTTGTTGTCAGGACAAGTGAAATAATGACTAGATAAGAAGTGTCTTTTGAGCGAGACCTTTTACAGCTTCATCCTGTGAGTTGCTTTGGCACAGAGAGGTTCAAGTACTCAGTTCCTGCAGACCCTTTTCAAGCAGCATGGAGAAACTATCTGACAGTGCTGTGTGGAGCAGCTTCCTTTTCTTTCTTTGTAGACGATGAAGACATGCAGCCTTTTTATGATCAGAATCTGAGAAATCAACCTACCCAGATGCTTAAAAATTAATTAAGGGGAGGGAGTGAACAAAAGCAGCTCCTGGTTCTTGCAGTTGTCAGTACCCATAAATCAGGTGTGTTTTTCCTGCT
>NW_009970716.1:4153751-4155766 GCF_000747805.2 Chaetura pelagica
CTGCTGAAGCAGGACAAGAGCATGAATTTAATTAATGGGTTTGACTTGCTCTGGAAATACACAGTAAAGAGATCACCCTACCCACACCTTTCACAGATGCTGTAAACATAGAAATGTTATTGTGTATTTTCTCATGAATGCTTTCCAGCATCGTTGTGCTAGATACAGTTGAATGCCCCAGGCAGGTGGAAAACCATTGACTGCAATAAATCCTTGTTCTTTAGACACACAGATCAGAGCCACAAGGGAGCAGCAGGTTAGCTACTGGTTTCTTGGTTCCACCTGAATTCTGGTCAACAAAGGCATTAGTAAAGACTTACAGAAAAAATTGTGTTTTCCATGAATATGAAAAAAGTAAAGTAGATTTATCCTTCCACACTGTTTAACAAACAAACAAGAAAATTTTTTTTCTTTTAAAAGCTGCCCTTGCAATAGATCATCAGAAGTATCTGCATAATTTGTTTTTTTCCTGTATTTTTAATTGTGTCTTGTTATGTGTAAAGAGACAAACTTTCAGGCTGGATTGGAACCCGGTTCAGTGCTGTAGTCAGCATCAGATACCTCAGAAGAAGTTGTGCGAACACTTCTCTGTGAGAGAGATGTGTCTTTTACATCACATAAAACATGGCTTAAGTCTCTGAGTTACATTTTATATTACAGACTCACATTTTCCTAAAAAATTTAACTTTAAAACTTATATTTGATTTTTTCATGTTCACTGTTGTGCTGCTGGATAGTATAGTGTTTATTGTTTTGTGTGGAAACCTCACTACACTTTTCCCCTTGGTAAAAAATTTATATATAGCTATTGCCCAGACTAGTTATGTTGAAGAAGCAATTTTGTGTGCTCCATTCTGAACTAGTCCCTTTTTTGATCTCATTGAATGTTCCCTGATGTTTATGTAACAAGATGGTTACACTTTCCTTTAGTTGGCGATATAATGTAGGATTTGGCTGTTTAGACAACTAGAGGACTTTGAAAAATCTATACTAAGAAATGCAGATGTTTTAGAAGAAGGAGTTATTCAGAGCATTAGTCGAGCTCTTCTATATGGATTGGTCTTTTCACTTAGCATGAATGTCTGAGATGTGGAGTTAATCTCTAAGTAAATTAGAAAACAATGGTGCATTATTAAAATACTGAAAAAGAAGCTTTAAAATACTGAGAAATATGGTTGAATGTTGCTTTGTATTCCCTGTGTTGCCTACAGGAGTGGGAGCATCCTGGAAACCAGGTGCAGAGTGGCATCCACTCTCCTCTGTTTGCCTGAACCCTATTGTCTTGTACTCACAGGGTGAGCTCTGGTTTTTTGTTGAGTTTTATTTTGTTGCTTTGGTCCTGCCCAAATCTCTACCTAGTGATTCAAGGAGAACAGGGCCGCTAAATTTCAGTATATTACTAGGCCTGTGGTGAGAGCGTTTATAAATATTTATCTTACACTTAAAATTCAGAGTGTTGAGAGTACAAGCCACTGCACATTTTAATCAGGCAAAATCCTCAGACATCTCTTCCTTTCCCTGTCGTGCTTGTATCCTGATAAGATCCATGATCCTTGCCTTTTAAAGGTGCACACCAAAACAAGAACATCCATAACAAATTTCAGTAAAAAAACGCTACTTCTTGTAAGTTTAAATATTTAAATACATTTGTAAATGTACTGGCTAGACACTGACATTGGTAGTTCTGGGAAAGATTCACCAAGAATTTCAGACACTGGGTGACAAGTGCACCAGGTCCTTGTTTGTTAAAAGAGAACATTTTTTTTCCATTATACTGTAGAATAAATATTGTAGCTTTCTCATCTATATGTAACAGCTTTAATCAAAATACTTCAATAATTTCTTAAACTATCATTAAAGCTATTCCTGGCAGCATTTTACCCTGTAAAAAATCTTCATCAGCCCAGCTTCCTTAAAGGCTGCATTGCATGCACTGAGGTCTTACATAGGGATGGCTGAAAAAATAAATCATCATTCCCATCTGTTGGCCTCATCTCATTACTGGGAAAGGCCTT
>NW_009970716.1:4155807-4166333 GCF_000747805.2 Chaetura pelagica
GGTTCACAGCATATATTTCTGTGAACTGAAATTTATTGCCGTTCAGCCTTCATTGCTGCATATTCTGCCATGTCTTCTCTGTGGTATTGGGAAGAAACTTCTGTAGCCCTTAAGCTTGATAAAAGCTGGTCTGTGAATCAACTGGACTTGGGCGTTAGACCTAGATCTGTATTGTTTTATTGCTTGATTGCTGAAGCATCTGACAGATTAAAGACAGGGCCTTATCTGCATGTCATGCCCTACTTTTGGCTGTCCGACCTGTCTCAGTGTTGTGTCAAGGACTTAATGGGGATGCATTAAGTTTTTCAGCCTTTTTGAGCTGTACTGGAAAACACTGAGGCTCAGTGCCTGGCTGTAGTGCCATGGTGTCACGAAACAGTAAGAGGTGACTTACCACCTAGGATGTGCTGTAAGCCTGACCTCCCACTTTCCCTGATGCTCTGCTCCCTGCAGCTCCTCTCTGCAAACCTGCTGTAGATCTTTGTTTTGCTTGCACTTACTGGGGAGCTCGTGTTGTTTATATTCTTACAGCAAATAATGTATTTACTGGTGCGGGGATGGGGAGATACGTGTGCTGTGCATGTCTTCTGTTTCCACCACCTTTTTCATAAATGATGTCTGATGTGGCATCCACTACCTGATGCAAATGTATCCGTGTGATGAGCCAGGCTTGCAAGCTTTGATCTGGGTTGCAGCTGGCTTGCTTAGGAACTGGCTCTGCAAGTGGTATCCCCAGACAGTCATCTCGCAGTCTCTGACTATTTTCAGGCAGTGGTGACAAAGCAACATCTAACTTAGCTACAAAAATTATGAAGGTTTCTGAAGAGTGTAACATACTGTCATAAGCTCAAGCTCTTCTGTCAGTGAAGAGCCACAGGGAGCCTCCTGTAGAAATGGGATTTCCCATCATTCATGTTTTTTGAGGTTGTGGAAATGGATGTCATTAAATTGTGGACTATAATTTAGACAGAGTATTGCAGACTGATTCTGTAAGCAGAAAAATCCCTTGAGGAAACATGTCATGTCTATAATCCTGTCAGAAGAGTAGAGATTCTGTCAAAAAATAACTTATATAAATGGCTTAATAGTAAAGATTGTGCTAGCAGGGGTAAGGAATCTATTTTGCTGGAGGCTGCAAAAATTGGCGAACTTTCAGAAATGATATTTATTTTATTTTTTATTAGCAAAATGTTCTGAACTATAATTAGTTGACCACGACTCCTTTATTGCAACATTTGTAATAATTGTCATTATGTAGTTTTGTGGTTGAAGGAATTTAAATGTGCATTTACGTATTTGGATAACATACGCAGCCCTCAAGGCCCCAAATTCTGAGTAGGACCTGCTTTTTATAGTTCATAATTGGACTTGTTTATTATAGTTCCCAATTTTGTGAATATTACACTGGCACAATTGAAGAATGAAGCAATGTAGAACAGATGTGCTTCAGATGACATTCTGAATATTCAGTGCTAGCAGACACAGGTTGGAGAGCAGGTTTACCCCATCACTTTTGTTATGTGCATATACATATATATATTTCTGCCTGCTGTGGTAGGTGTGTAGAAAGCCCTAAACTATTAGAGCTAGTTGTTAGTACTGTATATTCCTCTAGTTAGATAAGTGACTCAGAATGACTGCTGCTGCTTCTTTTTCCTGCTTTTGGTAGGGTATACCCTCCTTTTGAAAATGATTTTTTTTTGTTGTTGAGAAGGTGAAGCCAGGTTTCTTTTTGCTTGGAAAGTATGATATTGAGTGGAAAAAATGGATGGACCCTTATTTTATAGTTGGTGCACATATATGTAGCTCACCTTACATCAGTAATCAATGTAACTAACCAGTATATGCTCCAAATGGCACATTTTTTTTTTATTTTTTTTTTTTATTTTCTCTTTTTGCAATTTGTTATGAAATGTTTGCACTCATGTAATGAGCACTCCTGCCATGTGTGGGGGGTAGGGACTGAAGTCCAGGGGAGTTTGGCCAACGGCTTCCTGGTATCTGCAGCTCTCCTGGAGCACCTGCTGCTGGAGAGTCAAGGCTGGAGCTGCTGTCAGTGAGGTGAACTGTTAGTGTGAACTTACTGCTCCTATTGAAGTTGCTCAACTTGTGTGAGGGAGGTGTAAAGCTGACCCCAAAGGCAAGAAAGACCCATTGCTGAAGCAGTTAACAGCTTCACCCTTTTCTCCTGTCTTCTGTTTTCATGCTGCATGAAATAGACCAAGACCAGATTGCAGTAGGGTAGCTCCTCTGCATGAAGAACTTCAGCATTTTTTATAAATGTTAATGTGCACATAACGTAAAAGGCACATAAAATTCTGCTGGTCCATTTGAAAGTTCTAGTTTCAGTGCTAGCAATATTTTCATTCTCCATCTGAGAAAAAGCTCAGGAGGGTGCATCAGCAGTGAGTCCTCTGAGCAAAGCAGGTAGTAAAGAAAAAGATAAATGTTTCCCCAATGTGGTTTCTAATGCCCTTTAAAAGTGGGTAGCAAAGGTGATTTTCAAGCAAGCTACTGCAATTCAATTAAGCTGACCTGATTTTTATTTCTTCTCTTTCTGCTACAGAATTCCACAGTGATACAATTTAACTTTCTTAAGCTCATGTTATGGCTTGGGTGGGCCTTGGGTTGCAACACCTTAACTGTTTAAGTAGAGAAAATGTTTCTGAATGGTTGTGTCGTGGGTACACTCATCTGAGAGAGAAAATTGAAAAAGGACTTTCTGGGTGGATGAAACTTTTTAGAAGGAAAGTAAGTGCTCTTGCAGCCCAGAGCAAGTTTATTATCTATGATTTATGCAATTTATATACTTCTTTATTTAGAAGAAGTGGAGGTTTTAGGCCCACTCTTCTATATTTATATCATTATCTGTGTGCTGCCTGTTCTTAGTGACATACTAAATGGCACAAAATTCTGACTAAACACATATAAACTCAGCTGTGTGCATCGTGTCCCACAGCAGAATTGGCTATGCATTTAAAGCAGTTTTATCTAGAAATAGAAATTCTTAATGGCGATTTCTTCAGCAGCACCTGTTTTCTTTATATAACTTAATTAAAAGCTGCTTTAAAATGCGTTGATTACATCAACATTTGGAGAAGATTATGGAATGATGGTTCTAGGTTCCAAGCCTTTGAAATAAATAAAAACTCTTTTTGAAGCATGAAATTTCTTTTTCTTGCAGCCTATTTCTTAATATAAAATTGCTAATCCTACGAGACTGACAGTCTACCGAAGACTCAGGCCTTGTTTGCCTTCAGAAAAGGCACTGTTGTGAAGCAAGAGTAAAGTAATAAAGATAAACCCATTTAAAATGAGCTCATCATCCTTATGTACAAAACTGCTTCAGTTTAACTATGCCAGTGCGATACCACACTTTGTTTTTAGAGTGGTGAGTAGTACATGTTGGTCTTCCCATGAGCTGTTCTGAGCAATGGTTTTGCAGTGCCACTGCAGCATTTAACATAAACTGGATTCTTACATCTCCTGTGCCCATAGGTCCCTGCAGTGCCCTGGTGCCCTGGATTCTGGCTTCCTTGGGTTTTGCCAGGTGTTGGTATTTACTGGCAATCTGCATATGCAGGATTGAAACCAAAGGGACAGTTTAAATGGTGGTAACATCCTCACTGTTTACAGTCTTTGATCTCTTAATCTACAAAGAAGGTCTCAAATTCAAGTATTTGTTTTTCTGTTGTAAGTTTAATGTAACTAACTGGTGTGATTTGTATGTATTGCTGGTATTTTAAGCAGACAATGCACATTATTCTGTTAATCAGTATTCCTTTTGATTGTACAGTAACAAATGCTGTGTATCACATCTTGAATGATCTTTACTTAAATTCTGGAGTTGCTGAAGCAAAGCCTTCCTTTTCTGCAATGTAATCAGATTTGACTGATACAGTTCCTTCAGTTGTGTGATTTGATTCTCTCACTGGATGGTTTCCCAGATTTGATGAAACCTAATTTTTTAATGTTAAAATTAGTTAAAATTAAAATCCTGGACCTTCATTAAGCAGCCCACAGCCAGTATTGACTCAGTGATTTTCTTTTACAAATCATCTTTAATTGAGGACATAAATGATCTATGGCAACTAAAATTTATTATTATCCCCAATAAGAAGGACTTTTTTTCTCTTCAGCTGTTTAAGTTGTTTCTCAGGTCTGAGTAGCAGTCTGTATGGACTGGGAACACTGGAGCCCATATGGGTCTGTACTGTCCCTTGCACATTGGTGTTCTAAGTCTTTTGTTATGATGACTCACCATATACACTTCCCAACATTTTGACATCTAGAGACATTCACATTTATTCCATATGTTTTTCAGATAGTATATAGCAATTATGATGAGTGGAGAATGGTAAATCTGGTTTACAGAAATCACAAAGAGGTATAGCTTTGTTCCTGTTGAGAAAACACAGATTTTTGTTTGTGGTTTCATTTTAAAATTCTCTGCAAGAAGACCATTTCCTCCTTAACTTTACAGGATAATCTTTGTGTTGGTGTCTCCATGTTTGAGAAAGCTTAGAGGTTCTTCTTCCCCTGGGATAAGATTTTGTGCTCCTTGTCAGGTTTCTGGTTTGATTTCCAGAGGACTGAGCTGCTTTCCCAGTTTGGATCACAGTGCTGGTAAGATGGTGAAGCGACAGGGAGTCGCTGAGTTGAGTTGCTAGTGGCTGAGGATACCCAGATAGCTGCTGGATTCTATCAAATCCAGCCTTGTTCATGTCAAAAAGACACCAGAATTGATTTCAGCTAGGATGGACTGGGACATCTGCATAAAAATGTAGTGAGTGCTTTCTGAACCCTTCCATTATCTGATCAAATTTCAGTCTACACAGCTCATTGTGATGAGGTGATGAAGGGCTCTGAGCGTGTAAGATATTTTTGTCCTTTACAGAAAAGAAGGTTTTTTTCACACTGTGCTATCTGGCCTATTACCTCTTGAAATCCTTTGAATATGTATCAAGCTTATATTTTTTTTTTATTTTCTCAGTAGGAAAATTTTTTTCCAGCAAAAGTGATGTATGAATGACTTGCAGCGTGGTTGCCTGTCACAACTAAATTTCTGTGGCGCTGAACTGTTGCCAAGCCCCAGCCCTTTTCTCACCTGTTCCTTGTGCTACACTGTATGCATTCAAAAGGAAAAAAGTGAATTTGAAATTCACAATGAACAGAATTCCTGAAAAACACAGTCTGCTGTGGCTAGAGCTGAATCTGAGCTCATGATCTGGAGCCTGTGAGCCAGAGACCTTGACACCCACTGAAACCATTACATTGTCCTAACACAGCTAGAGCTGAAGGTATCTTGAATGTGTCCCCTTGGGCACTGGCTCTGAGCTCAGTATCTGGTGGCTCCTAGCAGCTGGGGGAGTGGGGCAGTTTTCCCCACAGGTGAGAGGACATGGAAACAGCTCTCTGCTATTTCCCTCTTTCTTCCTCTACCAAAGGAGTCTCCTTATTCAGGTGATATTTAACAGTCAGAAAACAACAAGGGAGTTTGCAAAACAAGCCTGCTGTTTAATTTGCAACGCCTGCGCTGTTGTGACATTGTCTTAAAATGCCAACCCTGCTGCAGCCTGCATGGGGAGAGAGGAGTGGAAACTCTTTGCTGTTATTGCCTCTGGAAAGGAGTACATTGTGTGTAATGTTATACAAAAGAAACAAAGCTTGGCTAGCTCAAGCTATTCTGAAGATCCTGTAATTTTATTTTATTTTATTTTTCATTTATTACCTCTCAGTAGAAAGTTTTACAAAATTGAACAGAGTGTGGTAACCTGGGTGCTCAGGCATAGGAAAAGGATGTCTCCTAAGTCTAAGAAGGAAACAGGTGACAAGTGTTAATATTGTGGCAATTAGCTGTGCGGTTTGGGTGGAGCAATTACTGGGGAGGACACCTTTGTCATTAAGAGGCCTGACTAACACCCAGCAGTCTGTTTGTAGCTTTCCTGCTGGCACTGCCTGCCTGTGGTCTCTGTTGGCACATCAGGGAGTGGGATGCAGGAGTGGCCCATGGGACAGAGCTCCAGCCCAGCTCCAGCAGTGGTCAAGTGCCACATCATACTAGAACAATGCACGAAGGCCCCACCTAGCAGTGTGGGATTTCAGTGCCTGTTGTGTATAATATCTTGCCCTGCAAAATCTGTGTAGCTCTCTGAAGTTCTGTCACTGGGCTTGACAGCAGCATGCTTGTGGCAGGTACCTTTCTGTCTAAGCAAGGCAACTTGGCAGCTACACTGTCCAAAGCAACTTAAGGGTCACAAACCTGGTGTTTCTTTCATCTTGAAGAGTCCCTATTGTTCTGGGGGAACTCTGAGCCTACCTCATGCACAGGGCAGACACCAAAACCCACTGCTCTCAAAGCCACATGAGGCAGAGAACACTACATTTTGTGTAATAAACTTCTGATGGCATTTGGGATTTCAGGCACCTGTGGCTAAGTGCCCTTTAAATCCAAAGGGATTAAAACCAAGAACATTTATTTCTTGGGGTTAGTGTGTTCTTTACTGAAAAGCAAGATGGGATGGGGTTATACTTCCTTGTTTTCCCTAAAGTGAGCAAAGGCCAGAAGTCTAGACCCACTCTGGAATTGTAAATTTACAAACTGTTAATCTATAAATGTTTAAATAGGGTATGCCTTATTAGGTGTCCCCATGAGAGCCAGAGCAGTGAGGTCTTCATAACTTCTGATGCCTGTAGATGCTGCTGTAACACAAACATGGAAATACTGCAAAAACCTGAAGGTAACTCAGAGGCAAAGCACCTAGAGCCTCTTTGTATGGGAAATACTGCAGATAGGGAGGAGGCAAAAGCTCTGAAGTATAATGGAAGCTAAGTAATTGCACACTGAATAACAAACACTTCTGAGTCTTCCAGAGGCTTCAAAAAGGCCATTCATGGGCAGCTTTGTGGTAATCAATTACAATCTTTGCTTCTATAAAGAGATGTTCATGCTTCCTGGGAAACAAAATAAATGCCTAGAGAAAGATGAAGCCCAGACTCTGCTTCAGGCATACCTTTGTTATCAAGCCTTTCAAAAGGGCTTACTGACATGAGTGCTAAGTTTTGTTTGCGTTGTTTTTTGCTGGACTAGAAGTACAGTGTTTTAGTGGGAGAAAAGTGTATTAGTTCAGTAAGATTATGTTCTTACATCAGACTTTTCTGAGCTTCATTATGTTGTAGCCTTTATTCTCCACATAGGTGTGCCATTTTTTTCATGGGAGGAAAGTAGCAAGGGATCTCTCTGTGTGGGAAGGTGGTATGACAGGGAGGTGAAGCTAGTTCTGCAAACAGGGTTGTTTCAAATACCACACCAGAGAGAGTCTGCAGATTTTTGGATTCTGGGCTCCATTTGGTAGGTGGGAGGGGATATCTGTGCTACTGATTAATTCCAAATTATGTGGGATTTTCTTGGCATGAATGGATGGGGTCTTTGCCATATTAAGCTTAATTTTCCTTTTGTTAAATGAGCTGTAGGATGAGGAAGTTTAGAGGATAAAGGACTCTGGAATCTGCAGAGCTTGATGGACTTAACATTTCTGTTTGCTTGGGAGAGGGAGCATGGCTTTTCCTGGGCAGTAGTATATACGTACTCTTGTAGTTTTTGCAAAGTTTCCAGAGTATTATTCAATAAACCCTTAATATCTTCTGGAGCACAAAGGATATTTTAATGGTATATTTAGATATAATGCTCCTTATTGGGGATGCTGTGGAGATGAGGAAAACCAAAATAACCTGAATAAATTACATATCCTGCAGGGTAACAGTACAGACTTGCACAGATTGGGAAACAGAAGGCCAAACCTAGAAAACAGGTGGCTTTTGATGGACTCAGTTTTTGGGTTAGAGAATTTGTGCCAGTATCTAGGTGAGCTGTTCAACTGTATTAGCACTGCACTGCACAGTGAGCTCTGTGGACAGAGGAACATTGCAGGCTATAGGAATGTGAGATAAAGTAGAACTGAACAGGCCAGAAAAAGATCTGGTTTACTGAACAAAGAAATCTCAGTCTATGATTAACTTTATTTCATGTCAAGAGTAGAACATACAAATCTAGGCTCTTTCATGGCATGATACTGAACAATACAAGCCCTATAGCATGGAGAGCATACCACTGCTGGATTATCTGTCCTAAATACACTTTAGAGAAACTCAGTCAGGTTTATTTTATCCTAACAAATACTAATTTAAATGCAGCTGTTACAGCAGTACAAACACAGATGTGATAAGCCATGCTTCTGGGGCTCATCTCAAATACTAGCCTTATGAACATTTATTTTGCATCAAACTGGAATGATAAAATGAAAAATAATTTAATATAAGTAGAAGAATCAAAAGTTTAAAGAATTCAAAAGCATGTGGCAAAGGCAATTTAGCATGTGTGGCAGATTAAAAGGTTAAGGCAATTCAACAGTCTTGGAGGTAAAACATGGAATTTGAGCTCCTTGAAGGGCAAACAGAACCCATGGAAAAGAGTCAATATTGGTGTTCTGGTTTGGTGAGTCTTTTGGTAGCGGGGGAAGGGCCCCAGGAGTGGCTCCTGTAAGGAGCTGAGAAGCTTCCCCTGCTCCAAAACCAGCCAAGGAACCTTTAGAGGGACAATAGATGCCCCTCAGCGATTAACATATGAAAGAACTGAGATAACACCTGAGGAGGGAAGGAGAGGGGAGAAGAGCTGTGCTGGAGGCAAGAGCTGTGTGGAGAGAGGTGCTGGTGGTTGGTGAGGAAGAAGGGGAAGAAGGTGCCCAAGCAGAAGTTTCCCTGCAACCCATGGCGAGATGGCAGCTGTGCCCCTGCACTCGTGGAGGAACGTGGTGGAACATTCCCTGAGGGCGCCAGGAGGGGTGAACTTGGCCACTGGACTTGGATTTTATGGCCAGTGAACTTGCTGCCAGTGGACTTGGAATATGCAGCCGTGGAAGACCCTGGGCCAGGGGAGTTTGTTCCTGAAGCAGCCTGTGACTCTCTGAGAAGCCCAGGCTGGAGGAGCAGCTCTGGACCTTGTGGGAAGGACTCATGAAGGAGAGGTTTGTGGAGGACTCTCTCCCATGGGAGGGACCCGCTGGGGAAGCAGGGAAGGAGTGTAAGGAATCCTTCTGGAGGAGGAAGGAGCAGCAGGAACCACCAGCCTGTAAAATTACTCTAAACCCCATCCCCTGTCCCCCTGGGTGGAAGGACGAAGAGAAACCAGGAACAAAGTGATTTTAGTGTGAAATTAAATTATTTTTCCCCAAATTGAGTCTGTTTTGCCCGGGACCTTAATCAGTGAAGAACCCTCCTTGTCCTTTTTCTTAACCCATGAGCTTTGTCCTCCTCATCCCAGTGTGTGTGTGCGGGGCGGGGGGAGGGAGTTGAGTGAGCGGCCATGGGGCTGTTTCTTCGTTGTTGTGTTGGGCCCAAACCATGACAATTGGTTTAATTGTTTCAAAGGAATTTTAGATAGGTACAGGAAAAAGTATTTTATGTGGCAAATCCTTGGTTTGTTACTGCTTGCCCAAAGTGAATCCTACACAGGCAAGTAGGCATGACCCACAAAGCACATTATAAATATGTTTTTCAGCCAAAATGTGTACTTTCCTGGGAAGTCTGAAAGAGCACACCACGAATTAGCAACTCACCCTCCTGCCCGGTTTCATGGCTGTTAGCAGGTCTGGGAATTAGAAGGTTGCACATAAAGCACAGTGTTTGTGCTAAGGCATATATAACAGAAAGAAATGGGAAAAGGAAATGTAAAGCCTGGAGAACAGTATACTTGGTTCAGATGAGCCAGTGGGTTGGAAGAAAACTTTTACTTTGCTCATCTTAAAAAAGCAAACCTCAAACTCTAACTTTACTTAACCAGTTGTCCTGTATGGAAACTGTGGTAAAATAAATTTAATCTCTTTCATCCTTATTTATCATCCTTGTTGTTTTTTAATTGGATCACAATAGGAAATCCAGGTAAGTAACATATCTTGTGTTGAGACACCCTTTCGTGTGATGTGAGTTTTTCTCTTACATCAGTTCTTTTTGACTCAAAGGATTTTTCTTTTAAATACAGCACTTAGATTGATGTATGAGGCATAGAGATAATTTAATCTAGAGCTCTTTAGGGTGCCTGTGAACTTTTCCATTTGGTTGTTTTAAAACTAATTTCCTCCACAAACATTGAATGATGATGAGTGGCTAAAGGAATGATTAGACACTAGGATTTTGTGAACAAGAGCAAAGAGTTTTTATGCTACAATTATATTAATTATTTCTCAGCACAAGGCAAATCTAAAGTATTGACCACTGCATGAAAAAGTTAAAAATATGGTTAAGATATGGTAATGGTGAGATATCAGTGAAATACAGCTGTGTTTCTGTTGCATTATTGAACTGCTTATCTTGATTGCATTTGCAACCTTTTTCAGTCTCTCAGTAGAACAATACTTGTAAGCTATAGAAAAGTCTTCATTGCCTTAAAAGACTTAGTGTTGTCTGGCATCATGCCAGTTTAGTAATCTCTTATTATTTATTTTTTTTATTTCCCCCCCCCCCCCTTTTTA
>NW_009970716.1:4166496-4171805 GCF_000747805.2 Chaetura pelagica
CCCCCCCCCTTTTAATCCTGTGCAGAAGAATGGGCTGCTTCACCAAAATTATCAATGAAAATTGCACAATTAAGTCTGGTCTATAGGGCCGTGTTTCAGCAGTGGAGTATCTCAGGATGCTGTATGCTAACAATAGGCTGACACTTCCACACTTCTAACTGAACTCCTTGTGTCAAAGAGTTTATGCCATGGCTATAAATGGTGTTTCTCAGGTAGCTCTATCACAAAGCAAATATTTGCTGCCTGTGTGTTAGAACTTCATTTATTGACTAGTCTGACATTGCCCCATGACAAGAAAGTTACTGACACTGGGTTGCATTTTTTAAGGGTTTTAGTCTCTAGAGACAGATATGGCTCTTAGAGCATTTGGGAGACTTGGATTCAAATTCTGCCTCCTGCACAAAGCACAGGGCAGATTTAGCTCCTTGCTTCTCAAACCTGGCCTTCTCATAACTGAAAAAGTGGGCTAGCAGTATGTGTTCTGAGGTAAATAGGTGCTTTCTCACTGTCTCCAGGAGGAAAGTCCAGCTGCATTGATTCAGTTGTGCCACTGTAAAGCTTTATCATGGAAGGATGGCAGAGAAATGAAACAAAGCTAAGGCTGTAATGTGAATACTTGGTGCTGGTATTGGCTGTGAAAGTAGCAAGCTGGCTTTCCACTAGCCTCTAGCTCTTTGTCTGAGGCTTTGCTCTGTTTTTCTAAACTGTCTGGATTTTTTTTGTCATTTGTGCATTAGCAAATCTGTATGCTTTTACTCTTATCAAAACATAAAGTGAATGGAAATGTATTTATAGAAGGTCACTAATTAGATAATTGCTCTTGGATAATTGCACTGAGCATTAGTTTTTAATGTGTATTGGTATATATGGACTAGCCTTTTAGTAATGTGTGTGCATTTACCCAAAGCAATGGAAAACATTCCCAAGTCACTTTCATTTAAAAGAGGTGTTAAGGACAGAAGTTGGACACTGGACATGACTGTAGCTTCTTGGGCCCCTCGAGGCCTTCCATTTAGGGCTGATGACTTGTAGCTATTGTTTCATTTACATTGCAATTGGAATTTTATGATATTTTTGGTCTTAATTCTTGTTTGCCTCTGAAATGGTACCTGGCAGTTGAATTTCTATCTTTGGTGCACAGATATTGTCTATTCATTACTAATGTTTGGTGGAGACATGCACGTATTCTGACAAGAGAAATGCAGGGCTAGTATCAAGCCCTGCAACATCTGCTAAATTCACGTGGGGAACAGGAATATGAAAACAAATACACAAAGGGCAAAGCTACTGAGATGGTAAATATTGTTTTTTCCATGCCACACCCAAACCAAAAATAGAGGCAGGGAGGTCCTTAAAGCTTTATTCAGGCTCCTGGCAGCTGACAGTAGTTGCTTGTTTTCCACTGAGCTGTAAGTGAGCAAGACTGCCTGCCTGAGACTTATGCTTCTTTTACTACAGGTAGATCAGAAGCAGATAAGAATAGCTCCATCAAAATTAGTAATGTTAAAATCATATAAATTTGATCACACTTAAGCTTGCACACCTGAAGAGGAGTAAGAGCTGGAAACACTTTTTTTTTTTTTTTTTTTTAATAGAGGCAGGGAGGTCCTTAAAGCTTTATTCAGGCTCCTGGCAGCTGACAGTAGTTGCTTGTTTTCCACTGAGCTGTAAGTGAGCAAGACTGCCTGCCTGAGACTTATGCTTCTTTTACTACAGGTAGATCAGAAGCAGATAAGAATAGCTCCATCAAAATTAGTAATGTTAAAATCATATAAATTTGATCACACTTAAGCTTGCACACCTGAAGAGGAGTAAGAGCTGGTAACACTTTTCTTTCTTTTTTTTTTTTTTTTTTTTTTTTTTTTTTTCCTCAGGAAAGAAACTGCCTGTAATGTGGCATAGTGTGGATTTGCTAGCTGGGCAAGAGGAGCAGAAGACAAGGGAGCCCCGAGTCTGGCTCCTGGCTGCAGTCCCAGAACTGGGAGTTGCCCTGGCATAGCCGGCCTTGGGGAGGGCCCACGCTGCTGCACCTCTGCAGCATTAGGAGCGAGCATGCAGCTCAGAAGGGGCCCAGGGTTGGGCAGCTGTGTAAGGACACAGGTGGCGTTTTCTGCATCCAAGACTGCTGCATAAAGCTCAGGTGTTTAATTAGGTAGATAAAGCTGAACACTCCCAAATCTACCGTTGATAAAACTGTGTTGCAAAGTGGGCGTAGGATGAAGGGGGAAGTAAGTGTAGTAAATACAGCTCAGTCAATAAATGTAGTCATTGTAATAAATACCATGAGGACAATGGGTGGTCAGAGGAGGAACAGGCCCATAGCCTGAGAAGTCCTCAGGACTGTAGAGATCTGACTGTATACAGTTCATTTGGGGCACTCCCTGCCTCACCTGCCTTAAAGCTGCCTTCAGAGACACTGCATCTAAGTGTATCACAAGAGGATATTAATGCTAACCTGCCTGGGCAAAGTACCTTAACAACCAGATGCACTTGCACAGGAGGCTGGGCAGAAGTGAAATAACCTGTTTTGATGTGGTATGGAGAGCATCAGCCCAGCATAGGCAAACCTATGCTGCTGCTCTTTCTGCTGGCAGCAGTGTGCTGAGTAGCACCAGCAGAGCTGGCATCAGGCTGTTCCTTTTTTTCATGGCCTCTGTTGACTGTGTGAGGATTTGATGCTCTTCCCACTGGAGCCAGTATGAGAAGTTCCCAGGGTGGACTTCAGTTTGAAATGGTTTTCAGTCATTGTGTGTGTGTTCTCCTTGACATGGGGATACTCTTGTCCTTGTTACTCAGCTCTTTCAGAAAAGTAAATTGTCTGCTATAGCAAGGCTTTGGACTTTGTTTACATGAAGTCAGACAATTAACTGTTCTTTAATAGAAATACACAACTGTACTAAATAGTTGGGAAGTTATGCAAAGCTGAGCCAAACCCAGTTGGTAACACCAAAAAAAAGTAAGCCCCAAGGATGTGGCTTACTCCTTGCTATCCCGAATGGAAAAGTAAATTAAATTAATTAGGAATAGAACATTCAACCAGAATTTTTTTTTTTCAAATCAGAAAGCATCTGTGGCTTTGCAGCAAACATCTGCAGTTAAAGTGAAAAAAAAGGAAGTTAAATAAACTCATCTGAAAATTGCAGACAGAAAAACATCACACAAAAAAGAAAAACTTGGACCTTTTTTCCCTGCTTCCTGCTGTAAGTGATTAAATGTTTAGTTTCCAAACAATGTACTCAGCTCTTAATAAAATTTTAAAGGCCCTCCATATGTCTAAGTGAAAGTGACTCAGAGAAGAGCTCACAGGAATATTGCTGCCTTGTTTCCCTCCTTTCCAAAAATCTCTTTTGTCCTTTCTACCAAAATTCATGCATTTTCTCCATTTTGATATTGAACTTTTAGTAAGTAAAGCTACATCGTGTTTTATACCTATTGTCCTTTGCAATGCATCCTGCTTGCCAACACTCTTCTCTAGCTCAGCGATAAAACAATGGTTTCCATGCATCATTGATTGAAACTTTGATGTCAGCACGTTCTCTAGCACTATCAGGTCCTAAATTAGGTGCTTTGGAGATTTGGCCTCCTGCTCAGCATTAGCTGTACCCTCTGCATGACTAGTCTTGTTGTGTGGAAATGACTGGCATGCTGTGCTAACAGGACGCCACATATAATTCTCAGGTAAACAGGGTCTGAAGGATAAATAGTAAGTTCCAAACAAATATTTATTGCCTGACTACATTTCAGCATGTTTCAGTGGGTTGTGTGTGTGTTGAGTTCCCCCCTGCCCCAAGTCTTTTGTGAAACAATGTCCGCAGAAGATTTAGACAATACGAAAGCCATGTTTAACTGGATACTGTGCAAACGTAGCAAGAGACCTCCCCTTCCTGAAAGACCTGAAGAAAGACTTTCCTTGGCTTTCATTCAGTAAAGCCTGAGAGCAAATACTTCAAGTAAGTTTGTTTCCTTGAGATCAGACACAAACAACAGTGTGGGTAGAGAAGGATCTCAGCACTCAAATTGTTTACCTTGTGACCACTTTCAACTAGGCTTTCCAAGGAAGCCACAGTTCCTTTCACTTGCAGGTATTGCTCCGTCTTCCTACTGACCCAGAGCAGCTCAAAAATCATCAGGTTAATGATTTTCAGTATTAGCCTTAAATCTGGTACAAGTTTACTGGGATTTGCAAGCCTTTTGGAAAATCTAAATTGGCTTTTGACTAATGCTTGGGTTAGCTGTGATTTGGGGAAAAGAGAAAACAATTCAAAATTTCTGCTAGTGTTTTGATTTTTATATTTGCTTCATTTCCCCTAAAATCTATATGAAAAAAAACACCTCTAAGTTTTCCAGTAAACTCCGTTTCTAAGAACAACTCTCTTTCCTTGTTTACGAGCAGGAAGTATTTGATTTGTGCGTCTTCCTCATGAAACAACACTACATTTGACTCTGTATTTATGTGATAAAACAAGAGAATATGTTGGTTTATTTAATAAGGGGGAAAAAGTAATAACTAGAGCAGTGCAAATTAATGTAATAAGTGTAAAAACACGGGTATAAAAAACATCTGAACCACTACAGTCCTGGACAGCAGATGTCCCGTTTGTATTCCTTTCTTTAGGAAAGGAGTTACTGCTCCCTCTCATTCAATGCTCAGTTGATCTTTCTGGTCACTGAGTAACTTCAGCATTCATTCTACCTTCCGTCCTACAAAGATACTTTGTGTAATTAACATTCAACACAATTAAGTACTGAGCTACTAAATCCTATTTTACTGGGCACACCCAATTTGTACAAGCACTTTTTAAGAGACTGGCCATGGCAGGCTGTTCCTAGCATCCATGTGCAATGGTCCTCCTCAGGGAAAGCCCATGTAAAAGGATGGCTGTTTATTTCAGAGTTGGTGTGTTCCCTTGACTCCTCTAAGATTTAAATTCAGCTTAGCAGATAAACCCCTTATCTGCAAGAGTTTCCAAATAGAACTTTGTAAATTAACTTCAGATAACAGTTAGCAATTTTGAAACAGTTACAGTGTGACAGCTTTGTGCTATATTCCCACCTGCGCAGCTGTGAGCAACTCTCCTGGAAGGTTACGAGTACAATTAGTTTGCTAAAAATACTTTTTTTATGTCTCAGGCTGAACTTACTAGGCTATACTAGGGTCTTGGCCCCCCTCAACATTAGACCTGCTATGTTTTGAGATGAGAATCCTGAAATTAATGACAATATTAATTTTTGTGAACATTACTGGTAAACTTGTTCAGATTAAAATTTTTAAAAAATTATTTTAGCAACTGGTAATGACAGCCCCCCCC
>NW_009970716.1:4171891-4180813 GCF_000747805.2 Chaetura pelagica
TGGGCCTCTTTTTTTTTTTTTTTTTCCTTTGGCCTCAAAAGATCCCCTTTTTCTAATACCTGAACTGTAGACAGGCCTCACAACATAATATGTTCAGTATCTGCCCTGAGAACGACAAGAAAGAAATAGACACAATTTATTTTTGCAGAGTTTTATTTGCCCCTGGGCACAAGTTTTGAAAAAGTACTTTTGAGAACTATTGTTTGTCAAATAAGATAAAATTTTTCAGACAGTCATATTTTGTCCCTCAGAAATCTATCCAAGCTTCATGATTTTGAGCTTTTTTTTTTTTTTTTTTTTTTTTCAAAGAAAGTTCAGAGCTTATCTGAGGGAAGTTGCTGCAGGTATTATTATTCTCCACTTCTTTTTAGTATCCCCTAGCATTATGTGGGAAGAAGAAAAAGAGAGATGGACTTCATAGAATAAACAGAGGAAAAAATACGTTGCTTGCAATCACCACCCAACCGCTGTAGGAGTAAAGTTAAACAAATACTGCTTGCTGTTTTTGTGCAGTGGGAATCTCCAGGGGGTGAAAATCTTATGATGCACTAGAGATCTGTTAGTAAAGATTCTGTAGCTCTATAGAAGGTAATATCTAACTAAATTTCTATAAAGGGATTATAATAATGAGTATTTAGAACACTATCTGAAAACAATTACAGTTTAAATAAAAATTGTTATGAGAAAAAGATCTTTGTCATAAAAATGCTAATGCTGTACCCTGGAAAAATCCTTCAGTACAAATTAGAAAAATAAACTCTTGCAATATTTCCAGCCATTGTCAGTGAAACTTTATCACTCTTTGTGAAAATAGGTATGCTTTACTATAATTTAAATTCTCAATTAACTGTTTTTTAACTGACTTTCCTCTAACTCCCTATTCTGTAATTTTTTTCTCCTATTTTGTACTATTCCCTGTCTGCCTTTCATTTGCTTTTGTAAGATTTTTTTTTGAATGCACCAAATTCAAGGAGGAGAAATCAGAAATCATGTAAGTTCAGTGAGGAGGTCACATTCATTAAAATATACTTTGCCTGAAGTGTCTGAAACAATGTGCAATTCATGGTATAAGTAAAGTCAGAAGAGTTCTAAATCCCTTAGTTTCAGACATCAGACACATTAACTCCCTGTTCTCCCCATGTACTCAAACACAAACATTTTAATAATGAAAAAATATTTAAAATATTTCTCTGCAAATAGATGTGGCTTTAAATTGTTTTGTTTGGATTTCTACTAAGCCAAATGTGTTTCTGAGTATAAAAAGCAATACTGACTCAACGACAGGTGGAACAAGTGACATTAGGTATTTTCAGGGTAAAACTATTAGACTATTTTGAAAGTTAAAAAAGAAAGGGAATGCAAAATATGCCCTTTAACCAGTTTCTCTTGAAAGCACAACATTACAAATTTAAAGGAAGAAGAACTTTTCCTACCTGTAGCTTTTGTGCGGATCAGGAAGTGTAGCTTTTTTCTGATTACAATCTTCCATGGCTTAGCTTGGCTTCTGCATTTGAATGTTAAATATGTAAGAATGCCTTGTTTAGCTTGGGAGTTTGCATGACCTCTTAATGAGACACTGCAGTTAGTGTCATTGGGTATTAAGTCATCATGTGACTGTAGATGAAAATAAAATCCTTTAAAGTTTGCATTTAATACTTCCTAGAATCTGTAACCCTTTACCTGCAAGCTGAGTAAAAACCTGATAGAGCTGACTGTTTCCTGGTCAGGCTTAGAAAAAGGAGAGGAGAAAGAACACGTGCCAGGTAATTCCTTTTCCTCTGGGACAGTTGCTTACAATGACCACAACAAAGTCTGATCCCGTCAGTGTATTAATTCTGTCATTTGCATATTCTTAAAACTTAATCTCCCCACGTCACAAACAGTGCTGGAGGGATTTGGCAGAAAGTTCTTCTGATATGATTTGCCTAGCAATGACATTTAACCCCTGCTGTTTTGGGTGACTCTCTATGGAGGAACTCAGCTCCAAAGTGTATTTCAGGGCATCGCATCACATTTACCTGTGGAAATTGTGAACTTTCTTGGAATCATTTTGGTTTGGGTGTAGTGTTGCCAAAAGCAATATGGAAGTTGTTCTGCTGCCACAGTCCAGTTAGGAGCGTTCCCTGTGCCGGAGAAGAGACTTAACTTAGGCAATATCTGCAAGCAGCTGGGCCCTGCATTTCCCAGCACTAATCTAATGTGTATCGCTGTACCTGGGAACTGTAAAAAACCCACAAACCTCCCAAAAAGAACTGCATGTCCTACAGCCAGGGGAATCAAAGCAGCCTAACAGAGACTACTCCACAGTGCTTTAGAAATGTTCTAATAAATCGTTTGTTTGTTTGTTTGTTTGTGGTGTTAAGCCTCAAAGAAGCAGTTACATTAAGTCCAGCTGCTATACTAGCATGTGTACCGTTCTCACCCAAAATAACAGTGGATTTAAGGTTGCTCCCCTGCCTCGCAGGGGTTGGATCCTTGCCTTCCCTGTGTAAGGGGCTGCTTGCCTTTGTCGGGCAGAGTATCTTCCTAAAATCCCACTTCAGCAGCAGGCTGGGTTTGGTTCCCCTAGTATGAGCTGCAGTGAACTGAAGCTGAGACTGTCAAACTTGTGTCAGCAGTGGGCTGCAGGCAGCCGGGCCCTGGTGCAGGGAAGCAGGGACTCCGCTACACTGCTCAGCCCCTGCCTCCCCTGTGGAGCTGCCTCCTGAGGCTGAACCTAGGTTCCAGCAAACAAATTAGTAAAAGCTGCTTTGGATATGTGTATTTTAAGCAGAGAGCTATGTCATAAAGCCCAAGAATCATCTACAGTCTGTGAGCTGGTGAAATGCAAAGCTCTACAACAGCTCATTCGATGAGTTTCCTTTTTTTTAAATTATTTTTATTTCTGCAAGTGTTTAGTGTTAGCTGAACATGGACTTTGAGGCCAGGAGATCTTTTACTACAAAATCTTCACTGAACTCTCTCAATGGCTCTCTGGTCAGTACGTAAAGAATTGTCAGGTTAACATACCCCCAGGTTGTTAGGGGAGGTGAGGAAGGTGAGAGATGCAAAGATCCACAGCTGCGTCTGCAGCGTGGAGTGTGATGCTGTGTGCAGACCTGTGCACAGCGTGTGGTGCTCCCAGCTTACTGCTCTGCCAAGCTGAAGCCAGCCCCTGTGGGCCAGCTCGGGATCCGGTGGTATTTTGCCATTACCCTCCTGGCAGCTGGGCTAATGAGCTGGGCTAATTGGCTGAGAAATGTCTCAGTTGAAAAGCTGTGCTGTAGGCCACTGAAGGTCACTTTGGGTAGACTGCTTTCCCCTTTTCTCCTGATACTTGGCATCCTCATCAGACTGTTTTCAGGACTACTGTATTTTTGACATTCCAGAGACTTAATTCTTGCTGTTTCTCGAATCCACACTCAGTGTTTCTGCAGTTGTGGAGAGTTCTGCCCCAGTCCTTGCAGTCCCAAGCGTGCTGCACTCCTATAGTACTGTTTCTGAAACCTGACATTTTCTGAGAATATGTGCAAATTGTGATAGTTTGGTCAGGTTTTCACAGACATGCCTGCATGAAATGATTGCTTGTCTCACCAGTCCTTGTTCGAAACTATGGGTGTGACATTTTTTTCAAAGGAAAAATAGTGGAGACATTCAGCATGTAGAAATCCTCTTTTTCCTCTGATCTCCTTCTTGTACCTTAGTCAATTGTTTTGGTTGAACTTTTCTGTAAAATGTTCCTGAGACAGAAGTCTGCCTTGAAAATTTACAGCCCAAAAGCTGAACTTCGTAACGTCAAATACTATAATCAACATGATCTTAGTGAAGGAAATGCCAGGCAATTTACTATCAGGTAATGGAAAAATGGAGACAAGCAATGGCAAACTATTCTGCTGCATTTGGGATGTTTTAATTTGGATTTCATGTCTGGATTTTTCCTTCATCTCTCACCTTGCAAGTGTGTTTATTTCACTTTAAATATGCTGAGTAGATCTATTTTAGTCTAGAAACTTTCTCACATCTACCAAAATGCATGTGGAATCAAAGCTGTGACATAGATGTGGGGGAGATTATTTTATTTATCTCTTTTATATGCTACATAAAAGTAGGACTCTTGCTGGTGTGACAGTATCATGTGGCAACAGCTGTGACAGTGGGAATGTGTGAACATGCCTTAAATCTTTTTATGTTCCCTGCTGGGACTGGAGAAAGGACTGATGTGCTGCCAAAAGGGCAGGCGCAGCAGGTGGAGGGTGTATCATGGCTGGGAACACGTCAGGGGCTTTGCTGAGTTGGGATGGGAGCATGACCCACCCTGGCAAGCAGGGCCAGTGTGGGTGAGGGATGATGGAGCCGTGGAGGCAGAGACAAGAACTTGTTAGGGGCAGATTTTAACAGCCACTTCGAGACTGTGATTTTAAGAGCATGTTCTACTGGACTGGGTATCTTGGGAGCACACTCTTCTGGTTATTGGCCTGTGTTTTCAAGCAAATTTAGCACAGTGTAGTTGGTCCTTGATAGTGAAAATCCCTTTTTCACAGAAGGATGGTGGTGCAAATGGCCCCTTCTGGAGAAGCACATGATAAAATGTCTCATCCTGCCCTGGGAAGGATTGTGATGACTCTTCCTTCAGCCTTTGACCTCCTTGTTGAAATTGAGAATTGAGACTTTTTAATGTACATAAATTTCTGCAGGGTGGGTGTCAAGAGAGAGGGTCCAATCTCTTTTCCATCGTGCCCTGTGATAGAACAAGGGACAATGGATGCAAACTAGAACACAGGAAGTTACACCTCAACATGAGAAAAAAATTCTTTACTGTAGGGGTTACTAAGCACTGGAACAGGCTGCCTAGAGAGGTTGTGGAATGCCTTTCTCTGAAGACTTTCAAAACCACTCTCGATGCATTTCTGTGTGACCTGCCCTAGATTCTGTGGTGGTCCTGCTCTGCTAGGGGCATTAGACTTGAGGATCTCCAGAGGTTCCTTCCAACCCCTGCCATTCTGTGATTCTGTGAGACTATGATTTAGATCCACACTGAAAACATCACTTCATATAATTCAGGAGACTGCTTCCAGAATGCAGGGAATTGTGTTCAGTGACCAGTCTGGAAAGTTAAGTGACCTGAAAAAACGTAGCATATTACTCTTCCTGCCTGGTGTTCCAGGAAGAGATACTGAGTAACATCCTTAACAAGGTACAAGAACTCTGACACAGGTAATAATTGTAGTATAAATGCTTGATAATAATTCCTAATAACAAATCCTTGATGACCAAAACTATCCAAAGACCTGAGTTGACATGTGGATGATTACGTAATCAATGTTATGGTTACATTAAAACTAGTATGTGAAGAAGTAAGCTGTCTTTGTTTTTATAATTAGAAGAAATAATTGCAGAATTATGTCTTTTTGCAGTCTTCATATTTATGTTAAAACAGGTATTTTTCAACCCTTAATGAACAAAAAAAAGCAATGCAGAGTGTTGCTAAAAGCCTAACTTTAATGACCCAAAGGACCCACTTTATGATACATCATACAAACACACATAAGTTTTTGACAGAGGGCAAAATGTTAGGATTTTAAGCTGATCTGTGGCTGAAATAGTTCTCACTGCCTATGAACACCATTTTGGCAATGGATTTTTTGCTTTTAATTCCCTTTGCTTAGATGGCTAAAACTTCTCTTTCCACAGGTTTGTGTACAGGGCTTGTTTGTGCAGCATGAAGATACTGGGCCTGGGGAACCACTGAAACATAAATGCATCCTGAATGCTTTTTTCAGGCTACATGTTAACTCACATTTTGATGTTATCTGATAATAATGTGAAAAAAGTTGAATGGCCACAGGCCATATGAAATGAAGTCAGGGGCTGTGCATTCCTCAGCTGTGGTGCAAAGGAAATGACTGATAAAAATATTTTTTCTAACTGACCTCTGGCTTACCTTTGTTTGCCAAAGAATTTCTGGCTATTTCCCCTCTAAAGCTTTATTGCAGCTACAGCCTATTCCTAGAATCTTCTGTGTCAGAAAATGTGGACCCCATTTAAGCCTGTTTATTGATGTACTTAAGATAAAGAATAAATGAAATCTTTGTTCTAGATATGCAAATAGTGCCTCTTTAAAAGAAAGTTAATTGCTCTATTCCTACGTAGGGATAGAACAGCACTTGGGGTTCTAGGATGGTTTATTATTAGAGAAGGTACTTTGTCCCTTTACCACTGCATAGTTGTACCTGGGGACAGATTTGTGAGGACCTATGGAGTACTTACTGTTGCAGGAGTAAGTATTTGGACCCTGAGAAGCCTAATGCTATTCTGAAAACTGTGTCTGCTTCTCAGGCTCCGTGTGAGGACACAGACCCCTGAGGAATAGATTCAGAAAGCTGGAAAGCTGAACGAGGTGGTTCATCTATTAAGATATGAACTATGAGGAGGGATGGGATTCAAACAGCATCCTTCAATGAGATTAGGAATCCAGTACTTGGTTGAAGGGCTTAAGTTCACATTCATCTTTCTCTTTGTTTTACAATAAAGAAAAATAGTAGTGCTGCCCCACTCTTGCTGTCCTTGGTTAGAACCTTAAAGACTTAGGTTCAAAACATGACAAGAACACCCATAAACAGCATCACTGCTTTCATGTGTCAGCTCATTGTGTTCACCACCTAGATAAGGCCTAAAATAAATTCCCTCTTTGACCTGAGATGAAGGGAAGACTGCTCTCATTTACAGGCTGGAAGTTTTGCTGGGGACTGTCTTCTGCCTCCAGAAGCCATGCCACTGTGC
Source organism: Chaetura pelagica (assembly GCF_000747805.2). NCBI lineage: Eukaryota > Metazoa > Chordata > Aves > Apodiformes > Apodidae > Chaetura > Chaetura pelagica. The sequence goes on from NW_009970716.1 coordinate 4,178,651, forward strand.
AGAAGACCCCAGCATTCACTGAGCCAGGAAACAAGAGAAGCAAGTCTGGATATTGCATCGATAATCCAGTCGGCTGATCTGGATTATCATTGTGTTCTGGTAGTGCCTCCCCAAAAAGGCAGGACATTTCTCTGTTTCTGTGCTTTGCTTTGCTATGCTCCTTTACTACCCAAAGTTAGCTACTCTCCTGGCAGAAGGAACTAACTTTCCAACATTATGCAAGTATTGCACAAGGAGTAAAAGACTGAAATGTGTAAATCATCCCCAGTGTTTGAAAGAAAGTGGCAGTAGCTTGCCTCTAGGCCCTTTAGGATCCTGGGATGTGTGGATCCCACCACTCCTTCCTGCAGTTCCAAAAGTCAGAAGAGGAGTGGGATCTCAGGTGCTCCCCTCTTTTCTGAGCTTTCTACTGGGTAGGTTACACTAGAATTTTTCCTTACAAGTGTAGCCCTTAAAAATGATTTAAATGCAGGCTAATGGGAGCTGCAAATGCCTTGTGTCCCTGTGCCATAGTAAGATTTCCCTAAAATTAAGGAACACAAGTAAGTCTGTTTCCTTAGTTTATTAGTACAAACAATGCATACACAAGACTATATTATTTGAAGACTGCAGTAGATTTCTAATTTAACAACTCTGTAACAAAATTTAACTAAATTTCACATTTATGAAAATATAAATCTCTTGATTGGGTAGGTTTTCCCAGCAATACAAAGTTTACATAAAAACATTCAATATGATCTATTAGTTGCAAACAAGTTAGGAAAAATCATTCAAGTCACTTAATATACTATATTGGCTTGTACACTGAACATTCACACACTACACTAAATTCTAGCTTAGCATTCATTTCTTGGAAATTTGTGATATGGAGTTCTGATTTTAAAAATAAAATTTGTTTCTTTGTTTGTTCAAATAATCTGAAAAAATTTCCACAAGTGTGCCAACTTTAAGATAAGTAAGGAGGGAAAAATCTTCTTATCCTTTCAGATTTTGTCCAGTTTTGTTTTTTTTTCTTGGGCAAAATACAATTTTTTTTTAAAAGCATTTGTCATTATTTCAAAATTTCTGCCTTGAAACTGGTAAAACTGTACAAAAGTCTCAGAACAGAACAGTTCTAAAGCAGAAAGTCAACCTTGTAAATATGTGGAAGTAAGAAAAACCCATTGCAAATTGGACCAGTAAAGAACCTTTGGACAGTCTTTACATTTAGTGGAGTATTTCAGCACATATATAAGCAGTCCCGAGAGTGTTTGGTCATCTGATCTGTATTCATCAAGGGAAAGAACAGAAATGATAGTAAGGCAAAGGTTATCAAGTTTAATACATGGCATGTCTGAAAATTTTCTATTAAGATCACTTTGGATACATAGGAAACACTTCAGACTTTGTTACAACAAAATGGATAACAACTTTTTAACATAAAGAAATTAATGTGTTTACCTTTTCATCTGGAATGCCCTTTCTTTTTTTAAATTTTCATTACAACCTGTACTAATACACACTGTGAAGACAAATCCCCAAACAAACAAAAACCAAAACACCCCAAACTCTATATTCTTTTTATGACCTAGGTTTTTATAACTTTTACCGCAATACAGAAACCTGAAATCCCTGCATGCAATTAAAAAAAAAAAAAAAGATCTTTCAAACCATTCACTGAGGTGAAAAAAAAATTATCAGCTCATATGTTGATATGTTTGCAGCTGACTGGCACCTACTCCTTTCAACCCAAAGATTAATCCCAATTAAAACAACAACAAAAAAGTAGGTATTTTTCAAATGATGATGGAATGTATCAAGTGTTCCAGGTTGGCAGGTGACATCTTGTCATTGCACCATCAAGCAGAAAAACACATTTTTGCAAGTGGGCATAAAGTTGGCTGTTAGCTATAGACCCATCTAGGCGACTTGGTATATAAAATAGCAAGTAGTCTGCCTCTTCTCACTGATAATGTGGAGCTTTAGTTCTAGTTAAAACCGTTTGTCAATCCCAGATAAGATCACCTAACTTCTGAAATAGCAGAACAATTTTGATAATATTGCTAGAAATTTTTAATCAAGGCCCTGGTGAAATACTGTACTGAACCTTGTATTCTGAAATTTAAAAAAAAACCCTGCAGCCCATTTGCTTTATCTTTGCTTTTTTTTTTTTTTTTTTTTTTT
>NW_009970716.1:4180869-4227832 GCF_000747805.2 Chaetura pelagica
CCCCCCCCCCTTTTGTTTTTTTTTTTTTTTTTTTTTTTTTTTTTTTTTTTTTTTTTCACATAAATGTAAGAATATTTATTGAGGAAAAAACAGATGCTCTGCCCTCTGCTGTTTCTGTCTGTCTTCCAAAAAATACACTAGCTTTTATGTGAATTCAGAAGACAAATCTATGCACGTACACTATTATTCAGATAAACTAGTCCACACGGTTACTCAGTTGTCAGCAGTAAAACTGTGTCCTCTGCAATCTATGGCTGAGCACACTTTCTCATAGCAATAGTTGTGTTTTTTGGTTGGTGTTGCTTCACTCACCTCTGGCTCTGTAACTGTAATGGGGCTATCCCTTGCAAATACTTCTGTTGATTCCCTCCAAATGCAGTCTGCAGTCCCTTTGAAGCTGTAATTGTGACATTTTGGCCTAATCACTTGTGTTGTGTTGTTGAAAATCTGACGGCTGTTTGAAGTAGCAATTTTGATTTTCAGTGCAGCGTCGACTCGATCCACTACAGTATAAGTACCTATACTTCCATCATCAAATCCAATAATAATATTTAAATGTCTCTGTGAGAGTGCAAGAAAAGTGGGAGTTTTATAAAGAGAACAGGCACCGATGTTTTTGCCATCTGCTAGCCTCATGACTATTAAACTAGAGACGGCACCATTGTCATCGTCTTCTTCACTGCGAAAACAGATGTACACAAGATAGCGGCCATCCCGAGAGAGCCTCTGCCGCCAGATGACACCTGGAGCATGAACCACACGAAGTTTTCCACTGTATAAATCAAGCACATTAATGTTCTCATCACCACAGGTTATAATTCCTAGCTTTCCATTTGGGGATATTTCAAAGTCTTCCAAATTTTTAAAGAAATTGGTAGGCAATTGTACGCGTCTGCAGATGACTTCCTCTGTTAGGCTCCAGATGTTCACAGTTTCAGTAGACGTTATAAATACTATAATTTCTGGGCAGTCTGGTATCAGCTTAATATCCACAATGCTTGCACCATCATCACAGCAAAACTTCTTTGTTATACTGCCTGTCCAGAGACTCACTGCCAACACTTTATTCTTTGCCATTCCGACTACGAATGTATTTGCAATTGTTATAAATGCATTCTGTAAGGCAACTAAAATATTGCAGACTCGATGTCCTGTAGCCAGTCGCCAAACTCTGGATGCATTTTGCTCACAGAGAGAGACTACAAACTGATCGTTGTGAGTAATCATAAGCTCTGAGATTTTTTGTCCATTAATGCGAAAGATATTTTCGCCACTAACAGTGTGCCATACGTACTGGCTGCATTTATCATCAGATGTAACCATTATCTCTCCAGAAGAGGTCAGCACACAGTTTTCAACAATTCCTTCGTGCTTGAACACAGCTTCAATAAACCCAGTGCTGAAGTTCCACTTATGGACAGAATCTGATCCATCCAATGTGTATATTAATTCACCTCTAGCTGGCAACACCAGTCTTTGGATAGGCTTGCCAGATTTGTCAATGTTAGACATAGCAGTTATGATGTCTATATCCCAAATAGAAAGGACACCACTGGTGGATAAGGATAGCAGCATGTTATGATGATTTGATTTAATTAGCCTGACTATAGTTCCTGAGATTTCCTGTAAGCTTGCCATACACTGTCCCGTATCTCTTCTCCAAACAAAAATGGCTGAGGTATTTTCCATTGAAGCAATTATACAGTTGCCATTTTTGGACAACACGGCAGATATAAAGCGCTCATTGTGTTTAGCTCTAAACTTTTCAGCCACCTTCCACACATGAGTGTCAAGAAGTTCAATGCTGAGAGCCTTACAAATCAAAATTGCACTTTGGTCTTCAGAAAGCTCTATGCTGACAAATTCACTGTCTTCTCTTCTGCAGTCAAAGTCATCTGTAAGCTGGGGATTTGCAATTTCTTCTGTACTCCAAACAGAGAGGCTACCCTCATTGTCCACCATCACCATTTCTTGGGCTGTATCCAGAATAAGAAGGAATTTCACAAATCCACTGGAAAATTCAGAGGTCACGGTGGCCAGCTTCTCTCCACTGCCCAAGTGAAAAATGGTCGTGGTGTTCAAATACTGTCCACAGAATGCATAAGCTCCATCTAGAGAACACTGCACACAGGTCACTTCGTACCAGCAGTGGAAGTGATAGAGAGGCCAACCGTAAAGCAGATCTATCACAGTAACATCTTTGCTGGCCTCCAGCCAAGCAAGTGCATGGTTGACTGATAACGTAAATCCATTTATAAAACTGGAGGCCCCCCCAATTCCACAATGTTTTGACCCCTTAATTTCCACCTCAGACAGAAGACAGGAATTTATGTTATCGTATATCAAAAGAGTGTTTTTTGTTGTAGCCACTACAAGATACTTTTCATCACTAGAAAGCTTCATCCCTAAAATAACAGATGGAGCTGTTGTAATCTGCCTTAGTAACTGGCGGGTCTCTACATCCCAAGTGCTGATGGAGCCATTTTCTAAAGCAGCAATAATTGTGCTGGGGTTAAAGGTGGGCAAAATCTCAGTGACATGCATGCAGCTGGATGACAGCGGCAGGCGCTCAGGGCTGTAAGTCACATCCATGGAGGAATGCAAAGGGACAATAGAGCAGTATTTGGGTCCATCCTTGTCACATTCTAAGAGGAGATGCCTAAGTTTGGGCAATGAACTCACTACGGGGAGAAGCCTCTGCTGCAGTTCAGCAGAGAGTGAACCTGGGTATCTTACTACTTTGAACTTTATACTGTGGAGGGTACTGGCCAGAAATTTCAGCTCCTTTTCTTGCGAATAGGTGTAAGCCAGTTCTATGTCAGAAAGTGCTTTATCAAACTGCCCTATTCTAATCATGGTGTACAGCCAGCTGAAGTTCATAATGACTCCATACAGAAGATCATCTGTTCTTCCACATTTTGTCAAATGATGAATAAGCTCCGTCATTTTTCTGTGATTGATAAAAAATATATCAGGTTCTAATGGATTACACTGAAAAACCCATGGCTGATCAGGTGCCTGCCTGTCAAAAGCAGTCTGATCCATGCAGTGCTTTTCATCCTCATTCAGGCCTCTGCTGTCAAGGTCAGGACAACCATTCAGGTATTGGTCATTGCTGTAAAAAGGTTTTCTTCGTCCACCTGACCAAACACCAAGGAAATACTCTGCCATGACTGTGTGCATTTCACGTAAATCATCTTCATTGTGCAAGTACAATTTCTGGGCAATTAGCTGCAAGTGCCTATTTGCCCAAAGAAGCAGCGTTACATTTTTCACATGTCGCTCTATCAGGTACCCCTGTAAGCCCTCCTTAAGCCTTGCAATGTATATGTATGGAATTCTCAGTGGGTTACTTTCTCTGACACTCTCACTCAGTTCATACATTACACTGTTGTCAAGGGCTAAAATATCTTCAAGTTCCATTTCACTCAGGCCAGATTTGGACATGGTGATGTAGCCAAGTGCTCTAGACAGTAGTCTTGATCCACATTTGCTTTCCAGTGACCAAAACAACTGCTCTATGCTTTCATGGACAGTGACACAGAGGGAGGACTCATCCACATCTTTGTGAGATCTCCAGTTCCTGACCTCTCTGAAGGTTAAGTTCACAAACATGGGCAGTGTGCACTTGGAGAATGCTTCATTGACATAGATTTGTTGCCCTGATGTTACTTTTCTTTTAACTCGCAGCAGCTGATGTTTCAGTACTTGGCTACACATCTTTCTGTCCCTTGCAGTCAATTCAATGTAGTTATCTTCTTCACGAATAAGGCACCTCAGTTTTTGCAGAATCCCATGCTTGTTTGGCAGTGTTGACAAAACGATCCGTACTGAACGGGGAAGGTGGATGGGAAGCCACCAAAGCTTCCTACCATCATCACTATCTGTTAGCTGTTCTAGGGCATCGAGTATTATCACCAGTGGCCTGTGGAATGAAGACTCATTCAAGAGATTGATGAACAAGTCCCGGAGGTCATGAATCTTTTTTGGGTAACTTTGTATGAGGCAACGGTAGTTGACTGCTAATTGTTCACAAATGCTTTGAAGTATATTCTTCAGATCTGTACTTGTTTCTGTGGATCCCAAAAATCTTATAACTACCACAGGCTCAGAATCTGGTCCCATCTCTTCTTGCAACCACGAATAGGACTAGAATATAGAGCATAATTTAGTTAATATCTAAATAAAGAACAGTATCAGAGTTTATACATAGTGATTGCCTATATAAAATGAAACATTTTAAAATGTTACTTGTTGAATGGAAATGCTTTCACTGGCAGAGTTCAAGGCTGGTTTGATTTATGTACACTGAATGAAATTCATATGTCATCTTTGTTTAGCACAGGTATTATCCCAAAACACTAGGACCCAGATCCACAAAAAAGGCTTATGTCTAAGGGGACATGAGTAGAATGAGTAGAATGTAGCCCATAAATCCCAGGGTACTCTTTGCAAAATGTGTCTCACCTCTGAAAGTCAGTAGGTAGATTCTCTTATTAATGAGTTCCCGAGACACTAAGCAATGTTATCCTTGGCCAGGAAGACTAGCTTGCCACCTAGACTTGTTTAACAGTGATTCCCAGCTGAGTAGAAATGTAAGCCTCAATGGCTTTGGAGGATAGGGATCAGAGTGCAGATTGCCCTTTGCTAGCAGGTTACCTATTATTTTTGCCTAGGATTTTTGCTCTTAAACACTGCTGCAAGGGGTGGTTTTTTGGTTAGCATACTTTATGTAAATGAGGAATGTGGCTTTAAATCCTCTCAGTCCATGCAGACTAATGCACGTTGTTCTCTTACTTGCTAAGTCTTTCATCTCACTTTATTTTATGACAGAATATTTTAAAAGAAAAGCATAACCAGAGTCTCTAGATTAACTTACGTACTCAGATGTGAAATGAGATCCTGAGTTGCAAATCCCAATTTCATATATGCAACTAATGTGTATCTACAGGAAATCACATTTGGGAAAGATATGGGATTTTTAACATTACTGTTCCCTTAATTTCCTTCTGGCTGATACAGCTGTTTCCCAGTACAAAACAGCCACCAGGGAACTTAAAGTTATGACTTCTAGCTGAAGAATTAGGCTTAGAAATACCAGCCTGGTCTTTTTCTGCATCTGGTCCTGCCGTGCACAAAGTGTTTCTCTCATCTCCATCTAGAACTCAGCTCAATTACTTACACAGCATGTATCAGATAAATGAGTATAGATATTGTTGCAGGTTATTATAGATAGGTTTGTAACAAGTGCATCAGACTAATTCTGGAATAACTTTTGAGGAGAAATCAAGAAGGTGTGACTTGGAAAGACCTGTTGTATATGAGAATAAGACTAAAGCCAGTATACAATGTTTAGATGTTTCCACATTTAGAGGACCTCAGGGGAACAAAAGAGAATGAGATCCATCTAAAATATATATTTTTAATTAAAAAATATATTGATTCCTATTAGGTTTTTAAGAGCTCTTCTAAAGTATTCTTGTTTTGGCTAAGCACATGATACAGACATTACTACTCAAAGATAAGTCTTTTTCTGAATACATGGACAATAATTTGTAGGCTATACTTTTTATTATTTTTGTTTTATATATTGAGGGCCCATACTGGGTCTGTTGACAAAAGGAAGAATGAAAACTGACTTGGCCCTTGCTCACTAATACTCCTAACATCACCATAGTATGTAAAGTATTTATTTACCTTCTTCGCCACTTCAGCTAATAAAAGAGTCTTTCCTGTGCATGGTCCTCCGTATATGATAAGAGGGTTAATGTGTCCTGTTTTGCTAGGTAGAATGTACTTGTGAACTATGTTTAATGCCTCACATCTGTATTCATAAAAAGTGGAGTATGTTTTACATAGCGATGAATGTTGAAGAACTTCATCGTACAGCAAGTCTGTCTCAGTGTCAAAATTCTGCTGCACTGTTGCTTGGATGATATCAATCATGTCTTCATAGAACTGTTTACCAAGTCCTTCAATGTAATGGTTCTCCACTTCTTGGGAGTAGCCCAGTTTCATGTCACAGTGAGTGACAGATGTGTACACTCTCAGATTGGATGATGCGACGATGGTAGGAATGAATTCATCCCTGAGCTTGATCAGTTTCTCATGGGCTTCAGGATCTCGTAGATACTTCCCGGCTGTGTGTACCACATCCATGTATTTTCCCATCTCTGGAATTTTAACAAAACGCTCAATGTTGGCAATTTTCCGAATGTAGCAAACACACTTCTTTAGGAAAGCTGGTGTTTGTTTACCCAAGGCAAAATCAAGTTCATCTTCAATAGCTAGAAGATGAAAAGAGAACACAGAGTCTCTGTTATCTTTTTTTATAAACAGTTCAAGAACATCCCTCACCCACAACATGCAGACTCTTGAATGAATGTATCTGTTTTCTGTAAAAAACAGGAAAAGCACAGAAAAATCTCTGGGTGCTTTTGTGCGAGTTTTGCTCTTAAGCAAGCACAACGAACATTTTTTTTTTTTCTCTCCAATGATATGAGAAATGCCAACAGAAATGCATTTTCATGTTTGTGAAAAGGGTGAAAGAAAAGATAATAAATGAATATATAGAAATATTTAGTCTGAACTTTACCAGAGGAAAGATATCTCTTTGCTTGGCTGTGTTTCATTTTTCCTTTCTCATACAGCAATTTCACAGCAGTCTTAAAAATCTTCTTAATCTCTTCTGATATATCTTGCCACTTGTTCTCATTCATAGAGTTTGAAGAAGATTCCATCTTTGAAAAATACCCATAGTTAAACAGTAGTTGTAATACACACATCTACAAGTTCAAAAAGTAAAAGTCTAATATTCAAGGTCAAAAATACCATGGTAATGGAGAAATATATACACTAAAAATAAATAAATAAATAAGAGTTCAACATTTTATATTGCAGATAATCTATTTTTGAATTACAAAATTTAGCTATTTTGACTATTTTTTTAGTTCCTACTTTAGGCAGCTAGTACAAAATGATGCCTGAAATAATGGAAATAAGGTAGCATTAACACAGCTAAAATTACGGCTCCTTTCATGAGAAGTAATACTAGCAGTAATAATAATAATCATCATCATCTTTGATCTCAAAATAGAAAATGAGGTTCCTTGTACCAATAATAAAGCACCTCATATTAGCTACTAGATTTGAAAAAGACAGGGCTATATCTGACATCACTTTCATTCATTCATTGCTATAGTAAGAGTAATCTCACCATCATCAGAGAGGGACTCTAATATAAATTCTCTAATCCTTTCAGATGGTATCTCACAGATGCCATGATGGAAGTTTCTCTAAGGCACTTTTGTGCCATCACTGCTGCATTACTTACTGCAGGTGAAGTGTTTAAAGGATTTCCAGTTTTTCTGGATGGTGTCATAGGGAAAAAAAAACAGCCTCCAGGACAAGCTCCCTAGCAACTGTTTCTTGACATGTTCAGAGTTGTGTCTCTTTTATTACTTTCTGTAAGTTTATGAGATGTATTAGGTTTAAGTTACAAACAGCTTTTTACTTCCTCCTATGTTTTAGTAGTTTGAAGAAAGTAACAGTTTTAATACAAAAAAGCCAAGCTTTATTCAAAGGCATACTGTGGGCATTCACAAAGCAATGCAAAATTAAAAAACTTGCTTTCCTCCTTGTGATGTTCCTCCTTGTGATTTTGTGAGTACAAAAAATAGATCAGAATTATCCACATTATACTTTTCCCTTGTCTATGTTTTTAATGTTTTCAATGCTTTTTTAATGAAACAGAGAAACCATTCTGTAACACAGTGAGTGAATGCAGTATAATAATTTAATTTAATTTTCTTGTATAAGAGATCATGCACTCAAAATGTCATGAATACTGTGTTAAGGATGTGATTTTTTTTGTACACTGAAATCTGAGCCTTGGGTAATATACAAATGCCTGCTTTAAAAATTGTAACTGACAGTGTTTAAAAATCTTCTTTTAGTATAGTTCTTAATTTAGAAGTAGGGTATCTGACTTGGGACAGCCCTAAGCACTTATTTGACTCTTTAAGAGCATTCTTGTATGGTGATAGCAAGCCAAATGTGTATTTCCTCTGCAAATCCCGTTCATTGAAATCTAGCAAAGGCATAATAGCAGGGCAGAAGAGCCTAAGCTATCTCTAGTCCCACATCAGGGAAGGGAAGAGGAATGTGTACAACTGTTCCACTAACCACAAACAGTCATGAATGACTATAATCCACTGGCTTGAGGTGTTACCAGAGAGCATTATCAATGCAGGAGTCATAACCCGATGTGTTCCTTGGTGGTTTGCAACTGCTCCTTTCACCATGTATGGGAAAGGTGCATCACAGCACCAGTTGCTAAAGTGCCAACAAAAATTTAGGAGCTAATTCAGAGGCAGCAGCAAGTGCCTAGCCCTGGGGACCACCCACCACTGTACCTGACAGCGAAGAATTTTGTAAGGATGTGACTATGACTTACTGTATTCTGGTAGTTCTTCAGCATTTCAGATTTTGGTCTGAGGTAATATGCTGGTGGCACTGCATTCTCATCCCTGCAGTACCACTCTTCTAAAATCCTTGTCTCTAGCTTCGCCTCTACAGCAGCATCCAGGATCATTTCAAATTCTGCTGACTCAACTTCCCCTGGTATTCGGATGTTCCCATACTTCTCTCCCAATAGGCCCTGTGTATTTGCAGGGAATTAGGGATTGAATTATTCTTTTTAGTTATGCAAAAACTCTCCTCATGATCTGAATTTAATAAAAAACAGTGTGGTAATAGTTTAATGACTTCGAAATTACTAGGAAGGGACACAGATACAGTGTAAGATGAATTGCTGTTGAGGCTACTGTACTGAGCTGCATCCTACAATGGGGACTTGGTAAAATGGCAAGTAGATTCATTGTCTTTCTTAATATTAACTGCTAATAAAAATACACAGGCATTCAAAAGAAGAAATTAAAAAAAATACCCAACATATTTTCTTGGCATAGTACTGACTTGTGTATTTTTGATTCCCATTAGTCACAGGTTGGCATTCATCTGACATACAAAAGCTAATGTAGAAATCTTTTTCTCTGGACTCAGGATAAGGATGCATCTCTGGATTCTTTACTTCTTGGATTTATTCTTAGTTTTCACAGTAATGTAACAAAAGATTTTATGTTCTATTTGATGAAATTCCATATTATGTTAAGCATAGCTCATATTGGTATTATTATAATGTGGCTTATACTAGTAATACCACCAATCAATGTTGCAGAACCACAAACAGCAGCTTGTGTCTCATACTACCTTGTTGCAAAAATGTTCAATGTCTTGCCCCGGTAGCTGTCCACTGAATGAACAAGGGAAAACAGTTTTGATCAAATAACAAATAGAAATTTTGGTACTTAAATGCACATATTTGGTATGCAGGCAACGGACTGTGGAAGTCAATTCTTGCACTGGGCCCAGGAGATTTTTCACCTTCAAAACTGAGGATTAAATTATTGGTTATGAAGCTTTGAATATTTTTTTTAAAAAAAATATTTCCACAGTTTGCTGTCCATAACTATTTTATTTTAAAAGCATTGGGAAAACCTTTATAGAAGATAGAGTTGCAGGACATTCCTGCATTATTTCAACAAAATTTTTCAAATTTGTGATCATCAGCTTAATTCTGCATTCAAATCTTAGTCCATAGAAATGAGTGAGAACTCTTACTTCCTTTGAAGTAGGAGGTTTTATTTCTTTCCTCATTTAAATGTATTCATTAAAGATTCTGAGTTAATGAGAAGTTCTTAATGTGGAGAGGAAGCAACAGTATCAGCATCTTGATTTGAATCAGAAAGATCTCTTAGTAAAGTAATGCTAATGCAAATACAGTAGTACCTTAAAAATGTAAATGACTTTGTTTGTAAATAATAAAAATCTAAATATTCATTACTTTAAAAGCACTCATCATAATGAGAAGCTGTTTGAACCTTTTCTAGCTGTAACTAAACTCTTAAAATCAAGAATCCTGCTTCACTTGATTATAAAAGCTTGAGGTTGCAGACCTCTTTTCTGAACCCAGTTTTGTTGGCAGAGGGTGCCCAAGCAGCTCACCATGCTGGATGCTGCACCCTCAGAGCAGAAACATCAGGGCAGTGCACACGAACGCTTCCAAACCTCTTTCAGGCAAAACCACCTCAGTTTTGACCTCAGCTCAGAGCATACTTCACATTGTGTAAACTAACCTAGCTGATTTTTGCCTGGAGCAGATTATGAAGAGCTCACAGGAACTACAGTGCTGGCTCTGATGAAGAGCAGTTGGCATCCTACAGCAGAGGAGTAGTGACAAAGAGCTGAAGAACAGAAGCAAGCTGATGTCTGTCCACTGCTTAAGAGAAATGAAGGAATTGTGATAGTTCCTATAGTCCAGGCTTCAGTTTCTGACAAGTTCTAGCACCCAAGTCCTTCAAGAAGCTGCTTCAAGAGAGAGACATTAGGGGAAGACGGGATTGCCTGGCTGCCCATTCACATCTCCCAGTAGCTTCATTTAGGGTGCACATCAAGGAGATAGAAGAAAGGAACAAATATTTTCAGTAACTAGAATTAATAGTAATTTTAATGAAATAACTCAGTATTTTTTTTACATTATTTTTAGTATGTGATCATTTTAACTAGTAGCTCCCTTCACAGAGCTATGTTGCTTCACATAATGAGACAACTAAGCAAAATGTCTACATTTTTACTGTTCTGATCTATTTATAGTGTCCTATAATTTTGGAACTCTGGAGCTATACAGGTTAAACAAAGTATTTTTTTCCTTCTTTATTCAAGTGAGGTTAGTAGCTCCTAGTATGCTGAACTGCAAGCCCTTGCACATTCAGATTGATGTAGAAATCTTACAAATTTCTCTCAGAAGAGCATTACTACTTAAGAGTCATTAGGTTACACTTTTTCTGAATTTAAGTCCAGTGGATTCAACAGACAGTTGCCCAAGTGAAAATCAATAGCTGGGCCCTTTATTAACTACTAAAATGTCAATATTAAAATGTCTGGTTTTAATGTGCTGCATTTAATAAACTAAATTTGTTTTGGAATTATTCTGTGTATTTTTCTGCTTCTCTGGTAATTTGTGCTGTTCTCTCTCCACTGTACTATAGGTAGATAACAGAAAACAGTACTTAAAAATGAAAAGATGGACTTTTTTTCTTCTCTCTTACCTGTCATTGCAACAGACATGCAAATAATCCCATATTAGGGATCATCCTCCTAGTTTAACACAAATAGAAGGAACTCTGATGTGATCAGAATACTAGAATCACTTTGTATGACTGTATCATCATGACTGAGCTTTTAAATAAAATGGAGGTCTATGCAAGTACTATTTGAAAGCCTTTACAGTTTTTCAAATCAGATGTTAAACGGTAGAGGACAGACATTTATCATGGTGTACCGTGGTGCCATAGATGGTATTGCTAATATTTTGCTAGAAGGCTAGCAAAATATTTGGGATGATGGCAGTGAGCATCCATAAAGCCTAATAAATAACAAAATAAGCCTTGTATAATTTTGCTTAGAGGTATTTCTCCTCTTCTTGTGATTTATGGAAAAGTTTTAAACTTAGAAGATGAGACATGCATAGTGCTAGGAAAAAAAGAAATGAAGAAATGTGGAGGAAAATGAAGTCTGAGTGAATGTACTTTGCACTGCAAGGTGAAAACTGATTCTAGCTTGTTATCATTGACATATAGTGTTTAGGAGAGCCTGAAAATAATAGCTGTACCAAGAAGGGAACACATCAGTTGAACATCATGTAAGGATCTAAATATGCTAAAATATATAGTTTTAGAACTTAAAAAGTGGACCATGGCAAAAAGGAAGCTATAGGAGCCAGCACCTCACTGCCATATTTTTTTTTTCCTTGAGAACTGCTCAGGGAAAAGCAGGCAACATGGTGCTGACCAGTCTTCTATAACTGTGCCCACAGCACACCAGCAAACTATTGTAGGGATTGTAGGCTATTGTAGGCTCAGAGTACATCTCTGAAACTCGGCTGTGTTTAATGCAGGAATACTGCTTCATGTGGCTGGTATGAGGAAGAACTCCATGTTCTGGTCAAAATGAAGGCATTTCTGCAATGAGAGCAAAGTTAAGGAACAGCTGAAGAGAGATTCTGAGGACATCTGTGCCACCTATTTGGTTAATATGTGCATTAAGAAAGGCAATTAAATTACTCAGTGTCTTTGATATTCTAATATAGCAGAACTGACAAGTAAACAAAATGAAACTGAAATAGGAACAGGATAGTGAATAAAAAGAACAGCACTGGAATGAAGAAGAGAATTGACGTCAGATGCAGAACCAGCAAAACATAAATATTGTGCTGAGCAAGTCTGTCATTTAGAGTGGGGAAATCCCAGGTATTGCACTGCAGCTGTGTTCCTCTTTGTGCCCCAACAGAAGTTAGCTCAGGTTCTGATATTAGTACCTGACCCTGTCTAACAGGGAAGCTGGAAACATACCTTTTCTGGAAATGGAAAGGAGATCAATCTTGTCATTCAGAGGAGGGCATGGTGGCGAAACCTCCCCTGCTTTGTAAAATAATCACAACACTCACCCAAGTAGGGAGAAATTGTGAAAGGGTTTGAAATCCAGTCCTGAGCCTCACAGGTGGAGGCTGGCTGATGGAGAAAAGCTCCTCCTACTGTTGCTCTTTGATGTGCCCCACTGAGCGTCCTATCAGTGTGGGGCACTGGCTTCTGGACACAAACCCTAGGAGTTAGAAACTAGGACTCTCTTGCATCGTTACTGCCCTCTTTGGTACACACCCTCTAAAACAAAAACCGAAAAACCCCCCAAAAAACGGGGCCGTATCTTTGTTTTCTGGGACATATGATCTCTCTAGTATTTATCAGACGTGTTGCTTAGTTTCTAAATTTCCATTTGGGGATGGTATTTAAGTGATAAATGATGAGTCAAGGAGATTAGATCAAGGTAATGTTGGTAAGAAAAGATGAATTAGGCACCTGAGGGATTAACAGAGAGGCATGTTATTCTGTAGTCAAAGTTGCAGCAAACGAGGAGGGGGTTTTTAGGATGGCAGAACTATCCAAATCCTACTGTAAGCACATACACACAGTCTTTTTTGGAAACAGATCAAAATATATTTATGCTTCTCTGTAGCATAAATAAGCTGTTTTTCTCAGTAACATATAGCCATTATGAAGGCATTAGAAAGTGTTAATTAATGAGCATTATCAGAAGCAAAGATTACTGATGGTATAACTGAGATTTTAACACCCCTCCTGACTTCAAGAAAACTGAAACATGATACAAGATTTTACTGTGAACTTCTTTTTGCTGTTTTTTACCTCTTCTTATTGGAAGACCTAAAAATTCCTGGTAAGTGTACAAGCACTAAATACTACCTGTAGGTAATAAGTCACTAGTGACATATTTAGAAGTTCTGTAGCAAATCCCTGTGGCAAACAAATGCAATATAGAACAGAACATCAGGTCATTATACTTCCCTCAACAGAAACACTGTCTTGCACAGTATATGCTCTGCCAATGCACGTCGCCTGGCAATGCAGTGTTTTTCAAGCCATGAGTAGCACTACTATTTTAAATTATTTTTAAGCAGTTTTAAGCATTAAAAGTAATTTCTATGCCATGCAAAATAATTAACAGGAAAAGAAAATATAGTTTGCTCATATTATAATTGCAGTCTCCATAGCATTCTAAGCAAGTATTCTCCAATTCATTATTTTGGAGTTCATGAAAGAAAGAAGCATATGATAATTAGCTGCTGCTTGGCGTGCTAACACAACAGTAATTCCAAAAAAAGCACCCTGCACTGAAAGCATATATTTTAAGAGAAAAGAGGCAGTACCTTCTGGATGCATACCAGTATCACTATGAAGAACACTGACACTGTCTCTTATTTTACTTCATAAATGAGTATTGTTCATTGAAGAGAAAAGGACCTTATGAAATTACACTCTGATTATCTTACAAAAAAACAGACCTGGCTACTGCTAGCTGGATTTAACAATAATCAGACTGAAAAGTGAACTAGTTACTTTGTGAGCAGGTGTTTGTTTCTGGCTCTCTTGGAGAGCTGCAGGATCCCTGAAGTGAATCTGTATTTCAGAAAAGGAAAGGTATATACCTTAGGTGCAAACAATAGCATTAAAACTTCTCTTTGAACTTATCAACTTCCTGCTAAATCCTGTAAAGTATGATCTTTCTTTACACAGAAATAGAATTTCAAGGTTTAGAATCCACCTCTCTCCTCCCCCTCATTTGGCAGCATAGCCAATGTTGGCCTTCTGATCTACAGTTTCATTTGTAGGACAGACCATAACATCTAGCTGATTAAAATACTACCTCAGGAGATGGTTTGTTAAAGCTCTTGAGGTTCAAGAGAAAATAAATCCCATAAATCTCATGCAGCCTATTTCTTCCTCTACACATTATACATAGAATGATGGAAATGTGAGTTCATGCTAATCCTGTTCTCACTAATATGGTAATTTATATTAAATATAATATTAACCTTTCTGGAAGGCAGAACCAAAAATCTATTCATGTCAAGAAAAAGAAATACACTGACTTAGCAGAAAGTATGTATAGTCCTCTGACAATATGCTGAAAATGCAAGCTATTTTAAGATGACATCCAAAACCGACCAGTTTCTATGTTCCATGGAAAAGCTGTGGGATTAATCTTGTAGCTATTTTCAGTGGGTTATGTTTAAAAAATGGGTAAGCATTTTTAGACCCTAGATTTCAGATTTAGAGGATCAGGGATGATTCAGAGAAAAATACATTCCCAGCCCTAAAGCAGATCAAGGAACTCATTCACAATAGCTTAATCATATAATATACCCTGGGCTTGATTCCACTCTGTGTGTATGCGTGTTGTTCAGAGACAAACAACATGGAAAGGGATTTACAGCCTTTGCCTGTTAGTCTGGAGGCTGTGAAGGAATACCAAGGCTCGCTGAGGGGAAAGTTGAATACTACGACTTCAATATTTACTGTTTTGAAGGATTTAAAAAAATAGACAAAGCTCTATTTTGACATTCACAAAGAAAGTCCTTCCTGTTGGCCATATCCATCTAAAACAGGGTAATGTACACAGTCTTACACTTTACTTCAGACTGATGCCAGCAAGTCCTACGGAGCCACCTCGGATACACTGTATAACCCCAAACCCATTTATGCGAGAGGGGGTTCTTATTTATATGGGCTTTGAATCAGATGCAGAGTGAGAAGAAAATTCATAGTTTGATATTTGTTTATTGGAATATAGTTTATTGGGAGAGCTGGGCTGTTTTGTCACTTCTGATTCCAGCTATTTCTCCTCATTCACTTCAATGCTATACATAGAGCTGTTTCCTTGAGGAAAATTAATTCTGAAATGTACCAAGTACGAGTAACTTCTGCTGAATTTCTGAAGAGCACTGGGTGCTTAGCATTCCTCCTAAGCTGGCTGTTTTACTATAGACACATTTGACTGACTGTAGCCTCCCTAACTTAAAATGTGTGGCAATTTTCCTGGGAGACCAAAAGTGAAATGTAGCTCAGGTGTTTCAGAACCTGTACATACTCGGTTTTCACATTAGGAATAAACTCTAAAGTAACACCAGAACTGAAAAGGGAGTAAAAAAGATTCAGCAGAGCTGGAGTAATGTAATTTGGAATTTTCTCTGAGCTGAAATATACTCAGAATTAATTATCAACCATTCGTGCTAAGCAAAGAGAACCAAGTAGCAGTGTACTTCACGGAATGATTAAAGCATGCATTGTACTGTAGGAACAAAAAGATCCAGATATGTAAAAAGCATTTCCTTCCTCAATTTACCATATTTAGTCTTCAATTCCAGGGTGATTTAAGGACATGCCTAATATTGCACATTGCTAATATTCTTTTAAAACCCTACTGGAATCTCAATTTTATAATGCTAAGTCTTTTTAGATAGTTCCTTAATGCTGAAATTAACAGACTATCAATAATTTGAGAGGGATAATGTAAATTATGATGTCTGTTCAGAGTAGGTAGAAAATGTTTTTACTGTTCTTTGGACCAGATTATTTTAATGATGGGTGGGGAGATTCCCTTTGGTTTGTATAAACCAAATGATATTTAACTGAGCAAACCGCTCATTTCCATTTCTCCCTTTCATTTTTCAATTTCTTAGGACGTAGTCATGCAAGAACAGCAGTTCAGGCAGAGACTGTGTGATGCTGCCGAGATGGAAAAGAATAGCCAAGTATTATAACTTGCAGGGCATGTTTGAAGAGAAGTGCAGAGAAGCCTGCCAGTTCTCTCATCTGTACCAAGGCGTAATCAACAACAGGTTAGTGCTGGATTATTTTTTAGGGAACCCTGATAAACTTATCCTGCAAACAATCCCTATAGACTAACGACACCCTAAATAGCTCAAGGCCTAAAGTTATGTCGAGCACTGTAATTGGATTCCTAAATTAGCAGTCCAACTCCCTAGTGCCTCCTTGCTGTTAACAGAGAAACAGTCATTCAAAAGACAATTTAGATATTACTGGAGGTACCTGTATCTTTCTATCAGTTGCTAAAGGTGTAGAGAATAGATGAATCCTGTTTATGATCAGTACTAGTTATGGGATGACAATATAACCTTTTCTGTCACTCCACCACCCTGTCTGTATTGACATCTCTTACGAATTTACTAGGAAACATAAGCCATGAAAATGTGGAGGTTCCAGTGATGCACTGAACGTATTTTGTCTTTGGTATTGTTATGCAATGTGGTGTTTAAGCAGTTCACAATATACTGCATTTCAGCCTCCTCATGTAGATTTCGGAGAGAATGAGAATAATTTCTGCATAAACTTTGTACCCACAGAAATAGTACTTTTCTTGTCACAAATAAAGCTTGATAAATTATTCTGTAGAGCAAAAATAGCATGATATGTATTTACCCACAGCAAAAGCTATAAGTTTTTTAATGATCATGTATAATGGCACTGATTGCAAAAAAACCCAACCAACCAAAAAAGCCTAACAAAAAAGGCAAACAACTCCCCTCTCCTTTAATTGCATCAAGTGTTGCTAGAGCTCAGGCAGTAGGTAAGAAGGAACTGTACATTCCCAAAGACAGTGTCACAGGAAATTTTTTTTTTTAGGCCTTCTTCCTCCTTTGTGTTTATGTCTTGATTTGGATTTAGTTGTTTCATATCTGAAGAAAAGCCTAGGACTTCCAACTTAAGCACTGCACTAATTAAAAAACCGAATTTCATTCCCTCTCCATCTGATATCACAACGTAGGCAAAAAGCACCATAAAGAAACACTTTCTAAAATATATCTGCCAGTTAATTCTGAATAGTCCAATTTAATCTCAGATCTCTGAATTAAAATGCAGTAATTGAAAAGTAAGTAAAATACCCAGCTGAATGAAGTAGCACACTTTATAGAACTTTCTCAAGAAATGGGAAGTTGCTGAAAGCCTGCAATGGCAAAGTCAGTTTTAAATTATGTTACCAAAAATTAAAACTAATTATGCTTGTTGGAATAGAATAATTGTCCATTTCTGATGTAAGTTACATAAACCACATCTCACTAAGGTACAACAGAGCAAAAAACTAATGTGCATAAAGAGATTTCTATAGTTTTCCCAGTCTAGTAACTGAGAGAGCTATTACTCTGGTATGTACTTGGAAAACCTGGAATAAATATTGAAGTAATTGGCTCAATGCAACCTCTTTGCTGTTTTGTTCTGTTTAAAATTTCTGGTTTGTCTTGATCTGGAAAGCACAAACAATCCAGGAGGTTCCTAGAGTGCGTAGATGACAACTTCCTTTTCCAGGCAATTGAGGAATGAAAAAAGAGAGGTGCTATGCTGGACCTTGCTCTCACCAACAAGGAAAGGCTGGTGATTGATGTTAAGCTCAAGGTTTTGGTTTTAGCGATCATGAAATGGTGGAGTTCAAGATCCTTAGGACAACAAGGAGGGCTCACAGTAAGCTTCCTACTCTTGACCTTAAGAGGGAAGATTTCAGCCTCTTCAGGGAACTGCTTGAGAGAATGTCATGGGACAACATCTTTGAGGGAAGAGGGGCCCATGAAAGCTGATTGATATTTAAGGATCACCTTCTCCAGGCCCAAGAGCGATGCATCCCAACAGACAAAGTCAGGTTAAAACTCCAGGAGACTGGTGTGAATGAGCAAATGGCTACTAGAAAAGCTCAAACTTAAGAAGGAAGCATACAGAGGGTGGAACCTAGGGCAGATACCCTGGGAGGATTACAGAGAGGTTGTCCGAGCAGCTGGGGATCAGGTTAGGAGAACCAACTCCCATATGGAATTAAATCTCACCAAGAATGCAAAGAGCAGTAAGAAAAGCCTCTATAGGTATGTTGAGGATAAAAGGACAACCAAGGATACTGTAGGTTCTCTTCTGAAGGAAACAGGAGACCAAGCTATACAGAATATTGAGAAGGCTGAGGTTCTCAATGACTTCATTGCATCATTCTTCTCTGGCAAGTGATCCAGCCTCATTGGAAAGAAAGGCTGGTGATTGATGTTAAGCTCAAGGTTTTGGTTTTAGCGATCATGAAATGGTGGAGTTCAAGATCCTTAGGACAACAAGGAGGGCTCACAGTAAGCTTACTACTCTTGACCTTAAGAGGGAAGATTTCAGCCTCTTCAGGGAACTGCTTGAGAGAATGTCATGGGACAACATCTTTGAGGGAAGAGGGGCCCATGAAAGCTGATTGATATTTAAGGATCACCTTCTCCAGGCCCAAGAGCGATGCATCCCAACAGACAAAGTCAGGTTAAAACTCCAGGAGACTGGTGTGAATGAGCAAATGGCTACTAGAAAAGCTCAAACTTAAGAAGGAAGCATACAGAGGGTGGAACCTAGGGCAGATACCCTGGGAGGATTACAGAGAGGTTGTCCGAGCAGCTGGGGATCAGGTTAGGAGAACCAACTCCCATATGGAATTAAATCTCACCAAGAATGCAAAGAGCAGTAAGAAAAGCCTCTATAGGTATGTTGAGGATAAAAGGACAACCAAGGATACTGTAGGTTCTCTTCTGAAGGAAACAGGAGACCAAGCTATACAGAATATTGAGAAGGCTGAGGTTCTCAATGACTTCATTGCATCATTCTTCTCTGGCAAGTGATCCAGCCTCATTGGAAACACTACAGCAAGTGAAAGCAGGGACTGGGAGAACAAAGCACCCCTTGCGGCAGGAGAACAGGTTTCTGACCGTCTAAAGAACCAGAAGGTGCACAAGTCTATGGGACCTGATGGGGTCCATCCATGGGTTCTGAGGGAGCTGGTGGATGCAGCTGTCCATCGTATTTGAGAGGTCATGGCAGTCTGGTGATGTTCCTGCTAGTTGGAAAAAAGGGAACATAGCCCCTTTTTTTTAAAAAGGGGAAAAAGGAAGACCTGGGGAACTACAGACTGGTCAGTCTCACCTCTGTGCCTGGCAAGGTCATGGAGCAGATCCTTCTGGAAAATCTGCTAAGGCACAGAGAAAATAAGGAGGTGACTGGTGACAGCCAACATGGCTTCACTAAGGGCAAGTCATGCCTGACCAGCCTGGTGACAAGGCTACAGAGACGGTGGATAATGGCAGAGCAACTGATTTCATCTATGTGGATTTGTGCAAGGCTTTTGACACTGTCCCACATGACATCCTGGTCTCCAAACTGACAAGGCATGGATCTCACACATGGACCACTTGGTGGATAAGTAATTGGCTGGATGGCTGTACCCAGAGAGTTGTGGTCAATGCCTCAGTGTCCAAGCGGAGGCAGGTGACGAGTCGTGTTCTTCAGGGTCCGTACTGGGACCAGTGCTGTTCAATATCGTTGTTGGAGACATGGACTGTATCCTCAGCAAGTTTGCTCATCACACCATGCTGTGAGGAGTAACTGACACCCTAAAGGGAAGAGAGGCCATCCTTGACAGGCTGGAGAGGTGGGCCAATGCCAACCTCTTCAAGTTTAACAAGGCCAAGTGCAAGGTTCTGCACCTGGGTCAGCAGAACCCCAGGCACAAACACAGGCTGGAGGGAGAACGGCTGGAGAGCACTCCTGAGGAAAAGGACTTGGGGGTGGTAGTAGATGAGAAGCTTAACATGAGCCACCAGTGTGTGCTGGAGCCCAGAGAGCCATGAGATAGATGGGGCTATTCAGCCTGGAGAAGAGAAGGCTCTAGGGAGACCTTACAGTGAACTTCCAGTACCTGAAGGGGGCCTACAGGAAAGCTGGGGAGGGGCTTTTCCCCAGAGAGGGAATTGAAAGGACAAGGTGTAAGGGTTTTAAACTGAAAGAGGGGAGATTTAGGTTAGACATTAGGAAGAAATTCTTCCCCATGAGGGTAGTAAGGTGCTGGAATAGCATACCCAGGAGAGGTTGTCGATGGTCCCTCCCTGGAGGTGTTTAAGGCCAGGTTGCATAAGTCTTTGTGTGTGGTCTAGTGTGTGGTGTCCTTGCTCGTAGTAGGGAGACTGGAACCTGATAATCTTTAAGGTCCCTTCCAATCGTAACCATTCTGTGATTCTATGATTTCTTTCCTTAGTAACATATCAGAAAAGCAGTTCTTAACAGCTTCAAAATTCTGAGCTGCTAAAATACGCAGCAGCATTTCATGATGAGGTTTCTTTCACTCTCAGAGATTTTAGAACACCCCACGCCTAAATACATTTGGTGTTGCTACTGGAAAAACACCATGCCTTTCTGTTCCAACTCTGTTTTTTTCACCAAAGGGAAGATAAAAAGTAGAAAAATAAACGTAGAAAACTAAATTTAGTCACATAAGATGGAAGCTACCCAAGTTCTCTAGAGGTCAGGGCCAGTGTATGCTTTTGAAAAACAGTGTCATGACAGCATCAAACCCAGGATGCCCTTTGTCCCCCAGGGCTCTGAAGCTAAATAACAGTGAGGCAAGCAGGTGAACGAAACAGAATTGGCAAGATGGTTGTAAAGGTGTGATAAAAGTACAGAATAACACATGGTGCAGTTTGCTCTTTGTCTAATCTTTGGCAAGAAGAGAAGTCATCTCCAGCCTTCAAAGAGGCAGTGTTTTGTATCCCTTCTGTCCCCATGAAATTCTGTGGTTTTAGTTTGCTAAATCTTTAAAATTCTTCCCTTAAAAAAGTAATAATCAAGGACTTGCTGTTTTTCTGAACTCCTCCCTGCCTTATTTTGATGTCTGAGAATCACTGTTCACTTAGCTACATTTAGGTATAGAGGAGACATCTACCTCTTCTGAATTATTTTCTTAGCAAACATAGTATAGGGAATTTGGAATAGCAAAAATTAATTTCCATTGAAGTCTAACATCAAAACATGGATTAATAAGTTGGAATTAAAGCTGTCAAAGGAGAGTGACAGGTGTTCTTTGATGTCTGAGTGACAAGCATTTCCACCACCCCCACTACCCTTCCAGTTGCAATAAACAAGTGTCTATGAAAAGGACAATTGGTATATCAGTAGTAAACAGAAGCAGTGTTTTTTTACTTTTAAGACCAATCCTTGAAAAGCATTTTAATAAATAATTGTAATAAAGATATTTAATAGCAAAATTCTTATAATTTAGTGAAACTTACACTAACAATTAGGATAATAATTGACAAAAGTAGTTAAGTAGTATTAGGCATGTTTACTCGAGAACATTCAGTCTGACAGACACGGAATAAGTCTGTCTGCTCTGGCACTTTTACAGCACTAGAATGAAACTGGAACTGAATTTAGCTAATGTAGGAAGGATATTTATATTTTTCTCTGCAAGTACTTTGTCTTGAAATTATGTCTTATTAAACAGAAATTAAGAGTTTTGTACAGACTTATTTAACTTGAGACTTATTCTAATATCTCTGCAGTCCTACAACTGTGCATAGAAAAGTAATTCTCATATATCCTCCACTCACTTCTCAAAAATATGGAACCTCAAGACAGCTCATAAAGAAATATGTTTTGGAATAATGTAAATATTTACCTTTTAGAGACGTATTCTTGATGATATCAAATACTACTCATTTTGGCTGGTTTTGTACTTTCACTGAAGTCTCCCTTGCACATATTGTTTCTCATACACAAAAAAAGCCCACATTCTTCCCAAATTATTTTGCCTTTTGTTCTGATGCTTTAATAGATGCTGTTAGGGATGCAGTATATACTGCTGAATAGCCAATGTCTTTAGAGATTCTCCATCTAGATCTGCCCAGAAAGGTATATTCTTCATAGATAAAAAAGGATATGCTACTCTTTAAGCAGCTGAGAAAAGGCATTTATCAAAAGCAATATATTTTTTGTCTATGCACTGGAAAATAATACCGAATATTACCATGCAATAAACTGGTCTTTAAATATTTTTCAAGTTAACTACATTAATTTTAAAACATGCTACAAATCTTTCAAAGCACAGAAGACAGAGAAAAAAGTACAGTACTGTAAATTGTGTATTTAATATAAATTCAGTAACAGCAGAATCTTTTCCACATGATTCATTGGAAGGGGGAAGAACATACCTGGCAGGACTTAATATATATAGCTTACACAATTTTTCAGAACCCTACACAGTTTTTGGCATGACTTCATAAACTCATACTGCTTCAGTATGTAAAAGCTGTGAAGGATAGCTGACGATTGTTGAACTTGATGTAAAACAACAGGACAACAGGTTCATCTACAGAAAACCACCTCTCTGACATGAAAATAAATATATAAAGCTTTATAAACCACTCTTGTAAATGTGGTTCAGTCACTCCTTAGACCTAACAGGAAAAGCCAGTGAGGATCTCTTTTTTTTTGCCAGCTTTACTGATGCCTGAAGAACCCTAAAAGCAATGCTTATTCTGGCAACAGTAAATAGAAGACAAAAAGAGTCACAGCCTCCTCAGGTTTTCGCTGACCTACAGTCTTTTCACACTCTAGTACCTGGCATCCTAACTTGTCCTGGGTTTATAACACAAAACATCTGTATCAAAATACAGATCAGAGCAGATAGTTATTCGCTGCCAATGTGCTTCTGTAAGCAACTCCTTCTAGGTCAGCCAATAATGCATTTGTGAAAAGTGGCAAGAATTAATTAATTGCAGCTATCTGTTCTAATAGTAGTACAGTCGTACCTTGTGGCTTCTAAAAACATCTTGCCATGGGGACTCGTAAGACAACCTTCTTTCTTCTCCACTAATACTAAACAATCACTGTTAACCTACAGTACTATATAGGGAAATATCTGGATGCAGCATAGCAAATGTACAGCAAAGAGTAACAAATACTTTAGAAAGCAGAAATTAATACATTTGTTACTGAATCATACATGTTAGGATAGCTAACGTTATATTTGTGTTGTAAAGTAAAACATTATTTTTATACCCACAACGAAACATGGACCTGCAGAACTTTTCAAGCAATCTTCTAAGAGCTTCATACGAGTCTTCTGCAGCTCAGGACTGTCCCATTCGTCTGCTTCAACTCCCCAGTATAAGTCTATGACCTGGAAAATGGGAATGCAACATTGCTACTTTATCATATGCCCTTTCTACCAAATTAAAAATTACTTTTGTCAACATTTTGTGTACTGCTAAGCATTGCTCTCTGGTGCAGTAAAAGGCAACAAAGTCTATATCCAGTCCTTACACAGACTGGCAGGGTTTCCTGATGTAAATGAAAACCCGAGTCTCTTATTTTCCCTCTCAGATAGTCCCTCCTGGGACAGTCTCTCATTTCATATTCTTTTTTTTTTTTTTGGCAGACATTAGCATGACAAGATCTTGATTTGATGTAGTCTTTATTTGCTACTGAATTGCATATAATAGATAAGTAAGAATAACGACAAAAGCATTGATAAAATCCAGGCTCCATGGAAATTAATGAGAGTTTTGCTGCAGATCACAGTTGAGAACATGACTTGACAGACACTGCATGTCACTTGTATCCACAGGATTATCAACTCATGCTGTGCACAAGGCTCAAAAGGAAGAATATGTGCAGTTCTGTAATATCATACTTCCTTTGTTAGCTGGTCTCTGTTACTTTGGAAGCAGAGATTGTATAGATATGCAATGGCAGACAGTTTGCTGTCCAGCCTTTCATCTGTAGCTACAGACTCAGTTTTGTGATGCTAATTAGTTGCAAACAAACTCCTGGAAGAAACTGGAATATGAATGTTAAATTTATTTGAAGAAATTTAATGATGAAATTTGATTCCACTACACATTTTAACTAAAAAGCTGAATTCTTACTGTGGAAAATGGAATTTAAAAGAATGGGAATCATGCATCTGCATTTCTTCTGGAATAAACCTTACAGTATATGCTACTACTCTCTCATTTAACCTACTACTGATTCTCAATGTCATGGAAGTACCTTGAACAAAAAGAAGTCTAAGTGGATAGTTTAAAAAGTAATCAAAATTGTATTAGAACATTAATATATTCTAATATTCTTTATTGTAATATTCTTTGGACTCTGGAAGCACTCTGCTGTCTTCCTAAGAAACAGAATCACAATAATAACTGTTGATCATAAGATCAGTCTGATGACATAAGAACTAATAATGAGTTGATATAAAAGTAAAATTCACCAGTTTACAGCTGGTTTATCTCCTTGGAAAATTTCTCAGAACATTTAATGCCAAGGCTTAAAACCTAATTCTAGAAGTATTTATGCCCATGTTTAGTTTCACTACCAACAGCTGCATTGGTTATTTCTGCCAGAATTGTTTAGGATGCATGTCAGTGTTTGCTGGAGTAGGCACACTGCTGCCAAATATGAAAGGTAATCTACTGTCTGACTGATGATGAGTGAAATAGCCCAATGTATAGAATGCATTGTAGCTTACATTACCAATAAAATACACATATCTTTATTTTTTGCAGAAAGTATGTTCCAAAATTTTGCCAGAACAAGCGTCTCTGCTTTACAAAACTGTGTCTGAAACAGCCTTCCTATTTTCCTCATTTGCACTGATTATTTCTCTGTCATTATCTCTCAGTTTCCTAGGGAAAAAGTGTTCCCTTTTTCCTCTCTCCCTTCTGTTATTTATCTATGTGACTTCATTACTGAACTTCACATTGTATTCAGCTGACTGATTACTTGAATGGTGTATGATAGAGCTTAAGTATTCTAGTCATAAAATTAGAGCATCTTAGCATACAATGAAAAATATTTTAATTATTGGTTGAATTAATATATTGTGCTGCATCTGAAACATAAAAGCAATTTCTATTTTAATTAACTGTTCAGAAATCATGCTAGTTCTGTAAAAATGAAGAGGAAATCCTCTGGAATACCAGATACTGTAGGGATTCAGTAGGCATCTTCCATGTGTTGTAATGTTAGAGATTATTTTATGGGGTAACACAGCTTTGGCACACACTATCTTAACATGTTATGATTTTGTCCTGCAAGAGGAAGTATTTGAGCCAACAAGAAACCAAGAATTTAAAAATTAGGGGCTTATTGGTTATTCTTTATGATAATTAAAATAAATTGGATTTGCAAAATTAAAGAAACAGAAAAAGAAGGCAACTGTGTCTGATGCTGAAGTATGTTTTTACTTATACTTGGAAAAACTGTGTGACAAACACCTACTCTGAGTTTCAGAAAGGTGGCCAGAGTGAGATGACAACCAGTGCTTTGTGTGTGAGCTACTTGCACACTATGGCCTGAAACTGGTGTAGGTCAGTTCCATACTAGTCACCTAACAAAGACTTTTCATTCATAAATCAGTGTTTCTGCTATGTACAGGAAAATATAAATTTATCCTTGTATCTTAAAAGTATAAAATATTTTCTTGATACAAATGCACTAAAAACTGTGTCATCTTGATTTTGCATGCTAACTTAATGTTAAGAAACTCAGTGCATCAAGAACAGAAGAAGTTTTTATAAAGTCTATCTCAGAGGCTGCTCCAAAATACTTTACTACTGTCCCTTGGTAATTTTTTGTACAAGATTTCCTATTGTGATAGACTTCCAGCTGTTCTCAGAAATGTGTTAAAGGAGCTGTCTCTCATGTCACATAAGGATGTTCCCTCTGTTGAAACTATTTAATAAAATAATTTGCTTCCATGAATATAAAGTAGAGTGTACTTAATTATTCCTCCTTTGGAGACTACATTACAATCCACTTGAATACGTTTCCTCTCACAAAAAATTCAGTGGATTATGATCTACTTGGAAGAGACATTATCCTCCTGTCATTGACATGTCTTCTCAAATATGACTGAGAAATAAAGAGTTTATATTTTCCACTAATATCACATAATTGTAACAGGAGAAAAAAGCTTTATTATTTCAATATCTTTTGCAATTCCTTTCATGTACCACTGCAGCTGGGACTTCCCAATCAGCTGATGAGCTAAGACCTTCAGATGAAATTATTTTATGCCCATAATCAAAAAATCACTCTGGAATTGACTACAACGCAGATTCAGCAACTCCACTGTGACTCAGGAAATTAAACCCAAATATCCTAATTTAAGAAGCTGTTATTTTGATTAAAAACCAGCTGCATATGCATCAAGAAAAATATGCTGGGAGGAACAGGATGTTCCATAAAGGGCATTAGCTGTTTCCAAGTAAGCTACACACTGGACTGATAAGTTTTTGGGGTCACTAAGATTGAAGGTTTATACTAGTATGTGAGGAAGGCCTGAGGATGTAGAACCAGAATTCTGGTAAAATTGAACTACATTTGCACAGTATCACACACTGTATTTGTTCCTCTTTGCAGAGAGCCAGTTTCAGGCCTGCTGACATATATGGGACTTTGCTGGACTATAAATCAGTATTTACCTAATTGACAAGTACCAGTGACTTTAACTGTGAAGCCAATCTTGTGTGTTTTAAGTCAAATGCAACCATACTCATTACCGATTGGCTCTTACCAAAGATGAAACATGAGAACACGAACTAACTGATGCAATGGGGACTTGACAATTGACACTGAAGGAAGCAAATTCCATAGTATGTAATCACAATAGAAATGTTCCACACTTGATTAATTTTGGTAATCAGTTTCAGTATTCACCTGGTTAAACTATTCTTCACATTACAGTGGAAGACAACTTAGAGTAGATATAACACTTGTGTGAATATACAGATGGTGATACTTCAGTGACGATTACATGAAATTAAAGAAAAGGTTGCATTAACTTAAGTATGATTTCTAGAAGTACAACATGGTAATTTCTTCTTAAATACTTTAAATATCTAACATGGAGCTGGTTTTATTATATTTTTAATGTGAAAGGCATCGGTTTGTTGCCATGTTGCTTTTACCACCAGTGCACTGTTGCATTGTAAAACCATGGGATTTTTTCATCTATTCAGAATTCACCTCAAAACTGCCTGTAAAATAATTTAAGCATGACTGACACCTGAAATACATTTTTTGCAATTTTCTGTTTTACCAATGAGATTTTTAAATGTGATCTATTCTAAACAGCGTTAATTTCAAGAAAAAGTAATGCAAAATTCAACACAACAAACCTACCTGAAATTCCAGCCCATAGTTTTCCCTGCAGAATTCTCTCAGCTTAGGATACACATGCTCTCTTAGGGCGTTCCTTTCTGCTATTGTATCTGTGTTGGGCAAAAAGATGTTATTAACAATATTAATATGAACACTGCTCTTTTAGTCAGAGATACAGATTTATTACGCAAAAAAGATCCCTTGTAACACACACACAAACCTAATGAAAATAAAGTGCTGGGATTTAATTGGAAAACATTTATGTATTTGTATGTGCAACAATAGGCTTCATACCCATCTTAATATTTCAATATATTTTAATTCCATGCAGCTAAATTAATTCTGTAATTCAGCAATCAGAATTTCTTTATCAGTTTGACTTCTATTTAATTTTTAGGAAGTGGAATTTCACTAAACAGAAACACCAAGGAAAAAAGAGCTACACCAAAGATGACACAGATCTGTACTTAGAAATAAAACAATAACATGGATTAATGGCATTGTGACAAACACTATCACTTTCTTCACCATCTTTTTAATCTGATAGTATCTTAAAAGGAAGAAAGCTGTTAATACCTTTATCTATGGTAGCTTTTGGTCCAGGTGACTCCTACTATCATACTAACGGCACAGTTCTGACATCACATTATTCTCATCGCACAAAATGAAATCTTTTGATAACCAAGTACAGTATACCAATGATGCCAATATTATCAAGTTCTGTTTGTCTACATTAATCTGGACACATTTTTATAAAACATATCACTTGAGATATACAGAGTCAAATTTGAAATCTTGCATAGATAATAAATTATACTGTATCTCCCAGCAAGACTAAGATACGCAATATATTTTGCTAGGTCTAAACTGTGACCAGTGTTGACTGAGATAAGATATTTTCAAAAATCAGACCAAACTGTTTTAAACTGCTACATCTGAGCCCCACATGATGAAAAATAAAGTGTTGACTTATGAATGATTGAAAACCTCTACAGCAGTTAAAGCGATATTTGTATAACTGTACTGAAAGAAAACAAAGGGTTAGAACTGATTTCACAATCCCATTGTTGTAAACCAGAGATACGTGCACAAATATAATGATTTTTTGTTTATCAGAGCCTCAGCTGATACATGTAAGTCTGTTCATAGAATCATGGTCACAGATTTATATTCCTTCTTATTTTGACAATTCTCAGACAGTGTGAAATCCATCATTTAACCATTACACCAAAATGTAACTGAATGGCACTGAAAGGGCTGCAGCAGGAGTGGGCACCCCAAATCAGGAGGATGGGGAGGAAACTGAGAGGCCTCTGAGATGGTCATGGGTCAACAGCACATAGCCTACAAGAAGAGACTGAGGGATGTGGGCTTGTTAAGTTTGACAAAGAGTGTAAGGGGGACCTAACCACCTACAAGTACTTCTAAGACACTTATAAAGATGGTAGATCCAAGCTCTTTGTGGAATTGTCAGACAGTACAACAAAGGCAAAGACAATGTATTACAGCTTGGAAAATTTGGGTTGGACATTAGGAGAGGCTCCTCTGTTCGTGAACTCTAGACGAATTAATGATTGACCAAGCTCCTGTTGGCAGTGCTTCAACTGGGAGGTAAACCAGATAGATGACTTTCTGAGTTCCCCCTGCAACAAGCAGTGATCCTGTTTGTCAGAAAAACCTGCAGATTTATCTTAGTCCTCCAGCTCCTTCCACAGTGCCTGGAAGACTTTTGCTACTGCTTGGGCCAGTGGGAGTAAAACTGTAGAGTAAAACAGCTGGTGCCTAGGATCCAGTGTCCATGCCATATGTATTCCAAGGAATTCCACTTTGGATTGGGCTCAATCATCATACATATCTGGGGTGCATTAGGTGAGATCCTGGAGTTGTCTTCTCATTTTTCATCCAAAAGGAACCCAGTTCACACACACCAAGACTGCTCTTGATGTGAATCACAATATATTAGATAACGATGATCAAGATATTCACCTCAGCAAGGTACTCCAGATCTGAACACAGAGGGACTCTACAAATATTTAGGAAGAATGCTCTCAACCCAAAGCTGTCCAAGTTAGTACATGAGGAGTAGAGGGACAGATGAGTTTCTCCTTCCTTGGGATCTATAGTCATTAATTATCTCTCATACTTTAGTGCCTAAGTCAACCTTTTCTTGCAGAATGCAGTACACAGCTAACAAGGCTAATTAGCCAGAGAGTTGCACTGTGCCAATGCAGCAGTATTATTTTGGCTCCAAGCGACTTTCCTCAGTGCCACCTTGGAGTCACTGTACTGCATGGTGGTGTTGTACCTTGTGTTAAAAGCTACCTGTGTACTTCTTTGCCTTTTTTTTTTTTTTTAAATTTTTACCTTCACAATAACTGAGGACTGTAGATCAGCCAGTGACAGAAGACTAGATATTTTATATTATTTGCCTTAACAAATTAATTTTCATATGCAAGTCTATGAAAACATATAGCATCATATCTTCACAATTGAGTAGAATAATCTCCGTTGAAAACCATCTTACTTCTGATTTACTGAGCTAAGACAAAATTATTCTTGCCTCTAAACTGAAATTAATGATGGCTACAGCTTTATTGTTAAGGAAGCAATTATTCCCAGTCACTTTTGCAGTTACTTAAATGATCAATGTGACAGTGGACAGAAAACTCTTACTAGGAAACTAAAATAGACAAAGTTGCAGGAACAAAAAAATATTTGGAAAAGGGCAGAAGTTAAGAGCAAAAATAATTGAATGATAAATGGAAAATATGTTGTCTGGGGTATACAACACATAAAACCATATTCTGCTGCATTCCAGTTATATTCACAGTAGTTGAACTGCAGAATCCCACAGGCTCTAATTTTAGAACATGGTGCTGTTTCCTCCAGCGTAACTTGTAGGATCTTTTACAGAAAAAGAAACAACACACTGCAAGAGGAGGGCTACCTTTTTAATACATTATAAATTAAACAGAAAGAGACAAAACATTTCTTCAACTAGAACTGTATTTTGGATATGACACTTGGCATACCCATAATGTATTTTTATTCCTACCTTTAATCTTCAAATGAAATATGCTCATCTACTTGGAATTTCAGTCTGATGCTTATATTAATGAATTTCAAAAATTCCTGCACTTGTAATAAGTTGCAGGAAGGAAACAGAAGTGCATATAGTTAAGATGAACTACAGAAATGAGTATGGATACCAGATAAGCTCATTTAATTAAATAAATGTAATGTGATTTACAGTGACAGCAAATCTGTGAAGCTGGCAGATCCTAACAACAAAAATGACACAGAGGCAAATTCCACCTTCTGGGTTGTTGCTGCCGATGAATGGATCAACTAAGTGACATTCTTATAGTAGTCAAAATGAGACAGTAGCTGTGATATGACCTTTATACACATCCTAGTGTTAATTCTGATACTCTTGAAATCCAACTGATAGTCAACAATAAACTGTGGGAATGAAACTACATCTACAAAAATATTAAGACAAGTCTCAAAAAAGCCCCAACCCTAAATTCATCTCCAATGTTTAAATCAATCCAAGAACCAACCCTGCCTTGAGCAAGATAGTGATTTGCTGAATGTTTTTCATTCTTGCAAGTGCTAACTCTTGCAGATGGTTGCTTCCTAAGCCAGTCCATAACCACACCATCCTACCTACCCTTACACTTTGAACTTTGTGAGAATGCCATGGCAACCCTCCCTCTCTCCATGCATCCCCAGTGTAATGCTTAGGCCAGAACTGAATTAACTACATATTCATTTATGGCCTTTCTGCCAATTAACAGGCAATCACTGTTTAAAAATGGCTGTTTATGTAAGGTGTGATTTCTGAAGGGCTGCAGCTCAGTTAAATCACTGCCAGTTTTCACTGAAGTACTCCTAGGTGCTCCTTCTCAGCATGAACTATTCCCATGCCAAAGTCTGACCTTCAAACACAAGCTGTTCTGCTATTAAAGTCGCTTAATTTATTTTTAATAGGGAAAGTACATTTTACATTTTTGTGTTAGTAAACAGCTGATGTGTATTTATAAACAGTTGCCAAACATTAATCTTTGGGATAAAATGAGTAATGGAAAATCGCCTACTTGAAGAAAATTTCAAAACATATATGCAAGTGAACAGAAAGAGTTAACATGGAAGCCTGAGGCAAATTGTCAGTTTTCAAGCATTAGTTATTCTCTCCTAAGATCAAACTGTTTCTCTTCTTACTGGTGGTCATACTGGTCTGAGCTAATGGAAAGGTGGTTGATGAAAAGTTCAACATGAGTTGGAAATGTGCCCTTGCAGCTCATAAAACCAACCATGTCCAAAGAAGCATGGCCAGCAGGATGAGGGAGGTGATGCACCCTCTCCACTTTGCTCTTGTGAGATCCTACCTGGAGTACTGTGTCCAGTTCTGGAGTCTCCAACATGAAGACATGGAGCTCCTGGAACAAGTCCAGAGGAGGGCCACAAAGATCACCTGAGGGCTGGAGCACCTCTGCTATGAAGACAGGCTGAGAGAGTTGGGGCTGTTCAGCCTGGAGAACAGAGGGCTCCAGGCAAAACTTACAGCGGCCTTCCAGTGCCTGAAAGAGACTCTGGATGAGCAGTGTACATCTTCTAATCTGCTCCAGAATGCATATCCACTAAGATACTCCAGCAATTTGCTTCTTCTAAGTATTCTTAATGCTTAGATTTGCTTGATTCTCAGCACAGGATTTTTTTTACTTCACTGCAATATTAAAAATATGGGCATTTTATAACCACTGTCAGTATACTAACTACAGTGAGAATTTCTGTACTTGTATTATCTAAGGATATGATGCAAACAAGGTTAAAAATTACTTAGCAATATCAAGTAAGGAAGTGACTGCCAAAGCTCTTAATGTTAGCATGTTCTTGTCACACAGGACTATTCAATTGAATTATTCCTTTTAAGCTGCCTTTTTTACTAATAATGCACAATATCATTGTATATTATCTCTGATACTAAAAGCTTTCAAAAACCAGTAGGTAACAAATGTCCCTAAATATTATGGAAACCTTGTCTCTGAAAACAATACCATAATAATAAGCAATTTCCATTTCTATAGAGCCTTCCATCTGAGAATCTCAGAGCACTTTGCAAGCAAAGAGTTTGAATCATGTCACTGGCAAGAAAGAGGAAAATTACTTGAGCTACATAGTACCCTTGTCTATAGACTCTTGTTGTAATTTCCTTCCTTTGGGGTTTCTGTGACCAGAGACCATGGGAATAACCATCCAATGTTCCTCAAGATTCTTTTTAGGGAATGGGAACAGATCGGTCTAGGTCACTATTTCCACTGTGTCCTCCCCCAACCACACTGCCAACCTTCAAGTCTCTACTGGCTTTCTAAGAAGGCAAATAAGAAACTGTACAGACTGAAGACTATTCATTAATTAAACTAAAACTCACAACCGACTGTAACCCTCCAAATACATTCTGACTAGCGAAGTACCACAACATTACTGTGATGTACACAGCTGCATGTCCTCACCCGCCCTGAAGGTGGGTGCTCTCTCCTGGGATGTGCAGAAAGTGTGAGAGACTCTGCTGGACTAAGGAGGACCTAGACTGCAGTCCTCTGGCTCAGAAGTGAGTGCTCCAGCCACCAGGATGTTGCATAATAATTTTGGTGGCATTTACCTCTCCTCAACCTTCTCAGTTACTAAAAAATAGATACAACAACAGCAGGCTGAGCGTTTGAGCCCAAAGAAATGGCCACTTGGCATGAAAAACAGAAAATAGCATTTAAATATTATGTAATTCTGAAATGTGTCTCTCAATTGTGAAGATATGACAGGATGTGACTACAAATTTGTGGTCTACACCCGAACATTTAAACAAACATTTTCAAAACAAAAGATCTAACTATCTGAGCCAGGATTCAAAATGCAGGGCATAATTACGAGCCTAAAACTTCTAGTTTCAGATAATTAGCTCTTCTTTTTTAGCCCAAAATCAAACAATATGCGATTTAAAATTAGGTGTAGTTTTGAAATCTGTTTCTCTGAAATGTTCCCTGCTTTCAGTTCTTTAAAAGGACAAATTTAAAACAACACATAGAATATATATTTATTATTTTTTTTATAATGCATAATAGCTGGCCACATTTCCCAGTTATGTCCTACTTAAAAAATACCCTGCATCTGGACTGTTAGTATGATTAACCAGTGCCACCTATTGGCTTAACAGTAAGACCCAGCTGTCAATTTATACTAACTAAAAATGAGTCAACTAGTAAAAGCAAGGGGTCAAGACCCATGTTTATAAAATACAGAATTTGGGAGAAACATCAGTACCGAACTGACATGACAGAATTGGAAGTAGTTCCCATATCTAAATATCAAGACTTTTGATCATTCACACAATGGTGTTCCAAATTTAAAACCAAGATTGGTTTCTGAGAGTTCTGAGTTTTCTTACGGGTACAATATCACAGAATCGCAGAATTATCTTGGTTGGAAAAGACCTTTACAATCACTGAGTCCAACCGCTAACCTAATACTGACAAGTCCTTAAATAAACCATATCCCTAGGTACTATGTCTATATGACTCTTTAAATACCTCCAGGGACGATGACTCCATCACTGCCCTGGGCAGCCTGGTCAAATGGCTAATTCTTGGGTGAAGAAATTCTTTCTAACATCCAATCTAAACCTCCCCTGGCACAACTTGAGGCTATTACCTCTTGTTCTGTCACTTTGCTGAACAGATTGATACCCATGTCTTTACGACGTCCTTTAAGGTAGTTGTAGAGAGTGATAAGGTCTCCCCTCACTCTCCTTTTCCCCAGGCTAAACAACCCCAGCTCCCTCAGCGTCTCCTTGTAAGACACATGCTCCAAACCCTTTATCAGCTTTGTTGCCCTTCTTTGGAAATGCTCTAGTAGCTCAATGTCCTTTCTGTAGTGAGGTGCCCAAAACAAAAACAGTATTTGAGGTGAAGTCTGATCCAAAGATTGGTAAAGTTAATGGACAGATGTGTTAATCTCAGTGGATGTTAAATCAAGTTCTACACTTGTGGCATCTATTGAAACCCAGTACCTTTTGATGCCATACTGACTTTCACAGAGTTTGGATGAATAAATAAAACTATATACTCATTAAACCAAGTGGATATGATACCAGTGAAGACTCTGAAGCAGAACTTAATCTTACAGTGTATCCTAATAACAAACCTCACGTTACTACTTGGGAACACAGCACTCGTACATGTAGATGTTCTTAAAGAAAAAAGAGTTAAGTTGACCTGGAATCCTTTCCCAATCCTGCAGACTTGGGTGCCTGTGTGTCCTTGCACCCCTCAGCTATGATTGTGGCAGGCACTGCAAATGCAAATGCATCTGTGTGCAAATGCCAATGCACAGTGGAACCTTTAGCAGTACCATGGGTTGAAGGCAGAATTTTGCATTCTGCAAACTGCACAAGTGGAAGAATTCAACTGTCTAATTCTTTCATTTAATAAAGCAAACTAGGAAAAGCTCTTGAAACATGAAAATTTACAAACAATTATTGTAATACAATTAAATGATGTGACAGGAAAAATTAAAAGACATGGCACATGTAGAGACATAAAATTGTCTGAAAATTATCTCTGCAGAACACCATAGCTTATTACAACTAAGTGCTGGAAAATAGCAAAGCCTGCAAAAGCAAGAATTTGCAACTATAATAAAAATTAACATGAAACAAAAACTTATTGTGAAATCTAAATAGGGCTTCTGAGTGAGCTATGTAAAAATACCTAACAGAAGACATAAAAAGGGCTAGTAACAAAGATATGTGCAAAAAATCCCCATTTATCTAGAGGTGTCAACTCACACTTCAAAAAATTATGGAATCACTTAGAAAACAGAAAAAAGCTGTAAAACACTGGAAGATGTTTTTAACAATTAAGTTGTGTGTACTGCAGCAGCCTTACTTCAGCTATTTTTTTTCCTAACATCCATAGACCAAAAAGAAAACAATCAGGGTATGTTACTAAAGCACTTGAGGTAACGAGGCAGTAGCAATCAATGAAACAATGGGCTGTCACAGACATTTTGTCTCCTAACTGAACTGCAGATTCAAATGCTGGAAGCAAATGAAGTAATATGCTGTAGGCTTTGAGGAGGCATAAAGCAGAGGCAAGCCATAAAATAATAAAAAAACCAACACCATATGAGAAAGCAAGGCTTGTAAAAGCACACATATTTCACAGGACAGACCAGTGCAGGCCCACTAAATACACCTCATTCTGAAGAAATTCCAGTAAACACTCCTACGTGACTTAATATCTGGAAGTGTTGCAAAGCTGTAGAAGAGCTCTGCAAGCACTGTTGGCTCTCCAGTAAAGTTGTCACCCCCTTCTCTAAACTTCCTATTTAAGTTCACAAGTCACAAAGTTCTAATCCAGCTCGAGGGCTTCCCTAAGTTTGGTGGAACCCACAATTTGGGTCGCTACAAAACTCCTGAAGTCAGTTGAGCCAGCTGGAAAGGTATGACTGATAAAGGCAGCCTACTGTATGGGTTTCAAGCAAAAGATATGAAGCCTTTTACACCAGAAAATGAAAAAGTCTTGAACCTGACACTTGTGGATGTGCAGAGACACACACAGAAGTGAGAGATGCTCCTTGCTTTCAGTGCACTAAGTCTGCATCAATAACTTTGGAGTTTTCTTTGCAACAGAATTCTTTTTCTTGATGCTAAATGGAGATAACTATCAAATAACATCACTGCAGTCAGAATAGTACTTGGCTGCTATAGAAACAGTTATCAAAGATGAAGAAATTAAATGACAATCGCAGCAAAGAAGAGCAGCTGCAACAGAGCATTAAGCCCAGAACAACAGGACTACATGAGGGATGGATGCCAGAAACTCAACCACTCCTTGCCTAAAGAACAGAATCTCAACTGGTTTCTCACAGGACTATTTCCTAAACTGATAGACAGCTTCTACCTAGCTATAACCACCCACTTGCAGGCACTGCAGTACAACAGTTTTTAAGGCTGAGAATGCCAGGTGGGGTCTGCACTAAAAGTCATTGAGCATGACCAAATAATTCACAAAACTGTCTCATTTTGATGGGTTATGTAACATCTGGGAGGAAAACAGTAAAAACATGTAGTGTGGTTTCTCTCACCTCTATTCTCCCTTACCCTTTCCAATTCTAACGATTCATCTAAGCATTATTTTCAGTGAAGATTATATAATTCTGTTGAAAAGGCTGTTTTTAATAAATTTTTGAATGTGTCTATCTTTATGGGCACATTATTTTTGTGATTACTTGATTTTATTATATTTTGTTTTCTTTTTCTGTATTTTATTAATTTCTTCTGCTTGCTAACCCCATTGTTGGTGACACATACTAAGGTAACAGTGATTTTTTACTTTAATGGTCCTGAGGAGTTAGTAACTGGAAACGGACAATACATATTCTAATGGCCTGCTCTATTTGAGAGGTAGATGTAGTTGAAAAAACTACAATCAATTTCCCACTAATACAAGTGCAATACAGAAAATATTTTAATAACTTCCAGAACTAGCATACCCATTTAAGCAATTAGTGACTGAACTACACTGTATTATAAAATTAGTACTTTCAACTCTTTGCTCTTGTTTTCTCAATAATGATACCCAATGAGCTATGATGACGTTTAAAGGGGGATAAAGATATTCGATGATGCTATACAATGGCAGTGTAGAAGATGGCTAGATTTCATTTCCATTTCTTGGACTGCCAGACACTACCAGTCTTTTGGAATGCCTGTGAATGTATTTTTCCGTTAGCCACAGAATATCTAAAACCATCTGCAAACAAACTTTTCCCTTCTATACCAACATACTGCTAAAACACAACTGAAATCACAACTGGGCATATAATTTTTTTAAATTTGAAATTATTTTGAATTTATATGACTATGAGGAGATGACTGTGAGATTAACACAGGAAAAATACGACAGCAATGGAATTGCTCAGAAGAATCATAGAGTGCCTGATTGGAAGGGACTTCAAGGATCATCTGGTCCAACCTTTCTAGGGAGTACTACAGTTCATGGGAGATGGCTCAGCACCCTGTCAAGCTGAGACTTAAAACTGTCCAATGTGGGGGAATCTACCGCTTCCCTTGGGAGACTATTCCAATGTTTGATTGTCCACACAGTGAAAAAGTTACCTTGTGTCCAATTAGAATCTTCCCAGGAGCAACCTGTACCCATTACCCCATGTCTTTTCCATGTGACTCCTTGCCAACAGGGAGTCTTCTCCATCTTCTTGGTAGCCACCCTTTAAGTACTGGAACATGGAAATAAGGTCTCCCCTATGATTTTAGAAAATTGATTATAGAAAGTATAAAATAGAAAATTCATAATTAAAACAGGTGATGTGTAAGGAGGTAATTTGCATTTTTAGCTCTGTTTTCTAAAGAAAGGAGGAATATATGATGATTTGCTTCAAGAGCACTGCCTTAAACTTCACAGTTAAATGCATAAGTAAATATGTAAAGATCAAGTCCTTAATTTTAAGAAAATAAAACCACTTATAAAGCAGTCATATGTGTTTTATGTTGTGTTTAACTGTGATAGTAAAGCAAGATCCTCTAGATGTGTCATACTGGCATATGTAGATGTGGAAAATTCTTAGTAATAAAATAATAAAAGTAATAAAATAACCCTTAGAGTCCTGGGTGACACACTGGACTTCTTTAGATTAGACTCCATACCTTAGGCTCCTTAGATTACCCAACACTGTCATTTGCTTATTTATTTATTGGCATGGTTCCATTTTAATAACCCCATGGAAATAAGGACATTCAGATAATTAGGTCTTCACAGCTAACCTCTCCTTCTATATACAGATAGATAAAAATGGATCATTACAATGACGGTTTTGGATCAAGTTACTCTTTCAGGGACATCTACTTTTAGGTACCTGTACTCCACATATATTTCCACTTTCGGGTTTTTGAGATCTCTTCTTTGGCTGAATATGCATGGCCATTTTCATACAAAATTCCCACAGAAGTTAACAGGATTAGGCATTTCACTGGGCAATAATCTATCTCAAGCCTTGGAAAGTTTTGTTTTGAGTACCAAGATTATTGACTAATTAGCAAAGCAACTAGCCAAATTCATGGAAGCAAAGGACCTCACAGATTATCAACACAACAATATAATCTTTATGTGATCTCCTACTCTTTTGTCATGCACCTAAAACTGCCACGGTCACAGAAAGTGTACTGGGCTCCTTTGTCTAGCTCACTATGTCTGACCTTACTGCATTTGCTTCTCGTTTATCTTTTACGTAATAGCTGATGTATATAACTCTACAAATATGGATAACCCCGCTCATCTAAACCCACATTCAACGGTTCTCAACCATTTAAAAGTAATCTTAATTTCATAAAATCCTGTCAGTGAGATGGTCTGTGAATGAACATTGAGTCTAAGCTCAGGCAGTGTCTGGAATTCCGTTACAAATACCCTAAAATGCATGTCATTGCTTCCTACACTGCACAGTCAGGCATCAATCTTGTACAACATGAATGAACAATACTAACTAACAGGTAATATATATTGAAACAACTATGCTAAAAGGGGTTTCTGGAGGGGTTGCACAAGCCATTTACTTTGCCAATGATTTTAAACTTTGAACTTCTATATGCTTCTGAATGTCTGTTTTGTACTTCTATCAAGTGCTGTAGCTTGTAAGAAATGCAAATGCTCTTTAGTAATATGACCACATCAAAGGGTCTAGGCTTCAGAAAGGCTCGCAAATAGCAAACACTTTGGTTGGAGAGCTGAAACTAAGGCTGTCCAGATAGAGATCTTAGTCATTAATTCTCATTTCATCTTAATGTTTTGTAAAACATTACTAATTAGATTCTAAATAATAACTTTACAAGCATCATTGCTATGTATCATGCACACACTATAATAACTACATTTCAATACCTGATTCAGAAAACAGAAAGCTGTAGGACAAAGCTAGAAATATATAAAGCACATGTGAGACTGCAAAGGTACACAATTGCTAGCGGAGTAATACAGACTCTATTAATAAACATACTTGAGTGTTTAATCATATCGAAGACATGTTACCATATGAAGACTGCAGCAGCACCCCGAGAAAATGCTAGAAGAGGGTTGTACAAGACTATTTTTCAGGCCCTGACAATATGAAATCTGATATATTCAGCTATTCGATCAGTCCCAAAGACTGACACTTCGCAACAGCAAGTATATTTTGCAACAACCTGATAAATGTAGTCTGTAAAGACGACTTTTTTTTTTTTTCCTCCTAGATCCAAGAACTGTACAATAGTGGCTGTAGTTGGCCAGGCATAAGGTCTGTCCAGCACAGCATTCTGTCTCTAACAATGAACATTAGCAGATGCTTACACAGGGCATTTAAGACCAGGTCAAAGAGTAGCATCAGGATAGTGGAGTTATTGTAGAGTTGCACTAGCACAACCATGATTAAATTGGGTTATCTAATTCTGTTATTATCCTTCTTTAATTGAAATTCCAGCAAGGGCATAAGGCAGTTGTCTTGAACACCACTGCATGTATTAAAACCTGCCAGATTTCTCTGTATTCCATGCAACTATCTGTAGCTACATTATATTTGTATCTACCACATTTTAAAACCTTAAATTACTGGCAGCTAAATATTACTAAAATATTATTATTGCAGCCAGAAAGGATATCTTATCACAACATATTATTTCAGCAGATGAAAATTCAAAGAAATTTTGTTGCAGACAAAAAGAGTTGCTGCTCAGGGACTGCCCTCGTATCTTGTATCCAAAGTTCAGTTAACTCTCTGATCTAAAGTTTTATTTCTGTAATAAATATTTAAAATTCTCCAAACAAAACTTAAAAGCCTAATGTAGGATTTTCACTTACGTGTTTACAGATCTCTGAACACATGGATATGCTTACATAGTCCTGTCTGTAAGTTTCTTAAAAGGAGCTATTTCACCGCAAAAGCTTAGAAATAGGGTACCAAATTAGGTTCCCTTTGTACTACACTGTTCTTACAGAAATCCCACCACAGAACACACATGGTGTCCTTGGAATGCAGCCTAGGAAATCCTCAGTAGTTTGCTGCACAGCAGACTGTTGCTCAGCTGAGAGGTGACCCCACTCCTTTGAGCAGGGCTCCCTGTGCTCATGGGGCAAGGCACTGTACTGCTGTTTGCGTGCTGCTGCCTTTCCTTTCAAGCAAGGTCTCACATCTGGCTCAGGAAACAATTCACAATAAGGATCTGATTCAATACTGCTGCTGTCCATGATCTAACGTATCACTTGACAAACTAGTATTACATGGAATTTGCACAAGTTTTTGCTTGTCCCTCAGTGTACTTAGAAACTGTCAAATGTACAGGGGCCACAAGTTCCTCTTTGCCTGCCACAGAAAGGACAACCACTTTGCACAAGAACAGGGCACACTCCAGTGTCCTGTGCACATCCTGACTGCTCTGTGTTTCTAGTTTAACAAAAAGAGGCATGCTTATATGTGTGTATATATATATTCACACATACTACAACATATGGAACCAGTCAAGCATGCAAGTACTTCTGAAGGTGTAAAGCAATATTTGCAAAGTTAGAAAGGAAGAAAAGAAATTGTAGGTTCTGCTCTGCTTTTATATTATTTCTTCAATGCTAAGAAAAGCAGTCATAAAACCTGAGCTGCAGGTGCATAAAACTGAACATTTACGAGTTTACTTCTACATAAAATCTAAACTCCTTTGTAGAGCTTTTATGATAACATTTAACAAAACCTAGGCTGTTCTTCAGTAACGCTAAAATTACAACCCTGGGTGATGCCCCTTGAACATAAATACCCAGTTCTCATAAGGGGTCTGAACAGCAAGTTTGAAAATTGTCTATGATAGTATGGCTTGAGTTTTACACATTCATATATACCATTTAATACAGTTGATAGTATTTTATATAATTTGCATATATGTGTATGTGTACACACTATAGAAACATACACAAAAACTATTTTAAAATACAATTGCAATTTTATTTTTAATTAAAAAAGAATGGTCATATGGTGAAAAAAATTTAAGTGCTGGTTTTTATGTGGATAGGGTAAATACCTAACCCAAACTTTTGGAGCTGATAATTCCAGATGCTGCTTAGCAGGAAGATGACTGGTTTTCAGGTCAATTTGATGGTTTCCAAATATCAAGATGAAAGAACAAAACAAAGAAACTAAAGAGCCTGCTGTTTTATTGAAGAAAAAAAAAAAAAAAAAAGCCAAGATACCACACCACTTATCTTAATCTTGTTCCCCAAATGCACGTCCTACCTTTTGAGTAACTGAATGAAAAATGTTGTTAAAAATTAAGCAGAAGTTCTCAACACTTCTTGAATATTAGGTTCATATAGAGCAAGTCCTTAGCCCAGTCCCCAAGTTACATAAGCAAAGAACCAACAAAAAGAACAGACGGACATGAAAGGCGGTTCTTTTACAGTTTATCAACAGTTTCTCAAGTTTATCTGTCTAGCAGAATGAACTTCCAGCCAATTCAGCCTCCATCCTAGCCCCAAACCATAATTTCCTCTAACAGAAACAATGGATTGAGGATCTACTCAGCAAAAAATAATCTCATACTGGTTCTGCTTGAGAACTACTTGCCCTGCTTTGCAAAGAAAGTTAAAGCCTACGCAAACAAGACTTGGCATACAGTCTCAAGGAGAGTAAAATCTTGCTTTCTTCTCAACCAAACTAAAACCAGAGTTGTTCTGTGGCACAGGAGGAAAGCGAAAACTTCACAGAGGCAGAAATAGTGAAAATGGCAATCTTCTTTAGAAACTCATGAACTCTAGGTACCTCTGAGTCCCCTGAAATAAGACATAAATCAAGGCCCATCTCAAACCCATGTACTTGAACCATGTTGCTCTCCAAAACTCTGAGATGCTCAACTTTATCTTTAAGCTACTGAACTTTTTTTTTTTTTCCCCCCAAGTGTAGCTTGGTTTGTAGCTCTTAAACACTACAGTGATGTGCGTCACATAAAGCCATAAATAGGCACAAAGTTAGGTAACCAGAACTAAC
The DNA here is from genome assembly GCF_000747805.2 of Chaetura pelagica. Taxonomy (NCBI): domain Eukaryota; kingdom Metazoa; phylum Chordata; class Aves; order Apodiformes; family Apodidae; genus Chaetura; species Chaetura pelagica. Next base: position 4,223,379 of record NW_009970716.1, read on the forward strand.
ACTTAGCACAAAAAAAGTCCTGGAGTTTTTTGTCTCCACATCTACGCAACACCTCCTTTGCAATTTCATATACTTGAACATCTGTGTTTTCCTTTAGCTAAGGAATGAATTCCACCCAGATTATATAAAATCAGCTTCATAAAAAGATCTTCATGTAATACATCCAAGTAGAGACACTATATGCTATTTTGGGGCTGGTCAAAATGGATGGTTTTTGAGTGTTTTTTCACATGTATGTTTCCTCAACTATATTTTTCTCAAGAAAAAAAAAAATAAAAAATTAAATTTCAGGTAAGAATAATGTAACACACCTGGAATATGCAAAGAACAAAAAGTTATAGCTTTCTCTTATCACATATGGCAGTTGCTTTGTAATTAAAACATAATAATTTTTTCTCTGTTACAAGCTATTCACCCTCATGTTTAGTGACATTAAACTAGAAATGCACGTAACTTTTTTCCTCCAGATGTGTATCAACATGCATACAAATACATGTATTTCCTTCAAACCAGCCTACAACAAAAACATTAGTAAGACCCATTTCTGTAATCATTATTTGTAGCAATAATCCTTATCTAGTCAACAAAACCAACAGCAGGTGAGAGTTTTGCTTTATGTATCATGAGAAAATATGTAAATTCGGCACCAAACATTTGTCCTTTATTAGAATTGAGTGGTTTTCAAATTAATACAATATTCTGGATGATGCATGTCAATGGAAACTAGACTAAATTGAAAGCTGTATAATAACTCAAGGCAACTCAAACTCATTCAGTTGTGTTAGACAAGGATATTTAATTCAGGCAGTCTATGGGGAAGCTGGTGAAGTTCTAACTGTACAGGTTAGTTTTATACCCTGCTTGTACTACGGAGGCTTTAAGGTGGTGGTGGTATCAGCAGTATCTTCGATCAGAGTAATATATTAATTTTACATTTCTACAGGTATATATAGGACTTCATACTTTAGATTGTTAATCATGCTAAAACTTGTATGGGTTAGGTTTTTTATAAACAGTTGTTTTTGCATTTTTAACAAATGGGTACTTCATGCACAGAAACCATGAACCTTTCAGTACTAAAAAGGGCTGTGAAAGTAAACCTTGTTTGCGGTCTCATCACAATTGTTTCTATTTATACAACACAAATGTTTTGAATGGCTAAAAAATGGCTAAAAAGTATCACTTGCCAAGATCCAGTAAAAAGCAATCCTGTGCTGGAATGCAGGAGGTATGCAGAGGTGCTGCACAGAGTGAGAAGTGTGCAGTTGATGTTACGGATGGAAAAGGGAGCATCCTTACCATGTGAAGTGTTAAATGCAAGACTGGCTGACACCACCTATGTCAAGACACACTCAGATGTTACGTAAAGGTATTATCATCCTGTCTTCAATAGAACTACCCTTCTGTGTTTGCATATAACTCTCTTACAGGCATTTGTCTCTGCTACACCACTAAGCTGAAAGGCACATTCACACCCAAAACCTAAAAGAGCTCAGCATTATTATCAGTTTTGACTGCATGCTCCAATTCACAGGATTTCAAGACAAATTCATAACTCCAGTTAAGGCCATCAGTATTCAGCCAGGACTTGTAATACTGCCTTATAACATTGCGTAACTTCTTGAAAGAGCCAACTCTGCAACTCTATTCTACTTGAAATAGTAATGAGGACCATAGGAATGTTCTGAACCTATACAGAGCTGACATCACAGCTCCATATAACAGAACCGTTTATACCTGTTGTACTTGGTAAGAACTGTGTTATTGGAAGGCATCTATACAGACACTGTTGAGAAGCACAGAAACTATCATTAACTGATTGCTGCTACAGTCCAGATTTTTACATATAACAGTACAAGCACTTATTACAATCAGGTGGATATAACTTACTTTTGCACTTTGAAGTGATAAAAATACCTTGAGAAAACCAATTAATCATTCAAAGCAAATTCTTCCACCTCTCTTAGCCAAAATACATATTTAAAATGTCTGACTGCTTAAATCTGCTAAAATGAGAAAACAGACATATTCAAAATAATTAAGCAAGTTTGCTGTTTTCAAAGATCTAATAATCTTCAGTGATGTGAACATTTGTTAATTGATACCAATGTGAACAAAACAATACCGTTAACTACTAGGGGAAAATATAGTTTCAATTATCTACAAAATTTCTTCTAGACTGTAAAATGTTCCTATTACCCATGCTCACTGTCACCAGTTATTGTTCTTTTTAGGGATTTCTAAGAAATTTTACAAAGAATTATTTTCCTAGTTGCATAATAAAACAGCAATTTATTTCAGTTATACAAAAGTTTGTAAAGAACAGATGAAACATGGATTCATCAGAGTTCTCCAATATACGCTTATTAAACTGATATAATTCAAGAAAAGTATTTTTAAGATTGTACACTTTGAAATTGTAGATAGTTTTCTTCTGACTGCTAGCAGGATTAATCTCTAAACTTCTCTGGCACCACATTTCAGATATACAGGCACAGCTGGGGTAGTATTCACTTCTACTACTGGGAGTTCGGGGATTTGAAGCCCCTTTCAGGACTGCTCAGCATCAAGAAGAAAGGGTATAAAGTATATTGATATGCTGAAATTTAACAAGAAAGACCTTAGTCACACAAATATACATTGTGGATTGGGGCTTAAATATGCTAGATAGTTTACTAAGTTGGAAGAATTTAACACTATTTTTTTCCAGAACCCTTGTACTGTGAACTCATCCAGGCATTGTGAAAACAGCATTTTTATTTCTAATGACTTTGCCAGATGACATCTAAATCCCATTGTAGGCTACTTTTTCTTGTTTACCCATATAATCTTCTTTTAATGTCACATGCAGTCAGTAATTCTTCTATGTCAGTGATATCATTGATAAATAGTCATGGGTGTTTCTCATCATGTAGAGTTCCTAAATGTTGATAGAAATGCCTCACATTGGTAATCAAAATCAGTCACCATACTGAAATCTTTGTCCAATAATACCATTTCTGAAAGTGGGAGCAATTTTGCAGATAAGATTTTGCACTTGAGAAGTGTTAATCATTGTGATCATATGAACCTACAAAGAAACTAATGTAATTAATCCTAAACCAACCAAATTATTTTCTTTCTCTTATTGCGTTGTTTTTTTTTTTAAGCTGAAATTCTGAAATAACAATACAAGGGTAAAATCCTACAAATGGATATACACATGGCTTCAAACCCCAACTTTTAGAATGGATTTAGTGGTTCGGGGTTTGTTTTTTAATTCTATTTTAGCAAATATTTAGCTAACATATCAAGCTACCCTGATGATAAATGCCATCCATATCAAATAGGGAGGCATCAGTAGCCCCACAGTTAAGGCAATGCTGGCAGAAATCCATTTGTAATGAGTAACGTATCTTCTAAAAATTCCTACCGACTTTCTTTCAGAGCCAAGTAACCTTCCCCCCCCTCCGATTATCACCAATTATACGCCCTTGCTTAGATTCCAATAATAAACTGCAAGCTTTTTCAGCTTCAAGAATTACATCTTTTCAAACAAACAGGGACGTTGGATGTGAGAGCGGAGAGTTTCCCCGTGCTGAGAGCAACTCGGATGACCTGGAGGTGTGGGAATTCTTCAAGGCAGCGTTATGCCCACTTTTTTTGTTTGCGAGTGCTATTTCTCATACTCACGTAAGTATCGGTGCCAAGACAATTTTCACTTCAAAATTCAAACTATTGTGTCATTTCAGGCATGATTTTCAGATCTCTGACGTTTGCATAAAAGGTGGCAGTGTTGTTGAATTACAAGTGCTGGGGAGGGAGGTGGTGGGTGGTGGTGTGAAGAGAGAATTGTGAATACCGTAGGATCATTTTACAGAAGAGAAATGTCAGAGGTGTGAGTGCTTAATTTATTATTTCCGTGCCTCAGGAGGGAATATACCTCAGCAAGTTATATCTTACAGGTGGGAATGACACCTCCTGAATGTATGCAACTTCATCCTACCAAAGGGTCGTTTTAAAAATAGACTTTAAGTAGTAGGATGCTTAATTAGCTCAGATACCGAGTATGAGATCCCGACTGCATTGAGCTAATATTGCAGGTTTCAGATCACGCTTCCTTGGAAGCAGAGTACGACGGGGATCAAAGGATGACATTTGCCGTAGCCTCAGCCGGCACAGACCTGCTTTCCCTGTGCTATGGCATCCACCGGGAACTCTCATTAGTCAGCCTCCCCGGGAGAGCTCCACAAAACACCCCCCGAGGAAACCTTCCCCTGCGCTCCAAGACAACCCGTTCCCACGCCCGCGACCCCCGTGTATCCCGTGCCCAAATGCTCCGGCACCACGCAAAAAAAGGCGCTTCCCCCGCCCCCCCCCGCCTTTCAGACGTGTTATTTATAGGCATAAAACTTCAGGAGCGGAGTATACGGTGCCTCCAAACCCCGCTCCGAGCTCTCCCACCGACACTCGGC
>NW_009970716.1:4228642-4229105 GCF_000747805.2 Chaetura pelagica
TGCCGGGGCGGAGAGCCTCTGGGGTTCCCTCTCCGCCCGCGGGGGTTTGCGGTGTCCAAAGCAGGGACGTCTCCAGCGAGGCTGACGGCGTCTTCCCTCCGCCGAGTGGGTCACAGCCCCGGGATCGGATTTTTATACGAAAACTGCTGCCGGCTCATCCTTTGGTCTCCGAAGAGTTCAGAGCCGTTCTTGTTTTGTTCTGCAATCGCCTGCACAGGGGTCCCACCTGCTCACATACAAAGGAGAGATGCTCTTGCTGCTTTTTTCACCTGCTTTCTTGTTTTTAATCAGTTATTTATTTATCGGAATAAATGAAGAGCGCCGTTTTGAAGAATGAAAGAGGAAGGAAGCAGCAAGAGCCGCAGCCGGCGGGACGCGGTCCCTTTGCAGCAGTCGGTGGCGGGGCACCCCGGCGGGCAGCGCCGATGAAATATTCAGGAGGGCGGCGGGTCGGGCCGTGGGG
>NW_009970716.1:4229232-4242535 GCF_000747805.2 Chaetura pelagica
GGGGGGCAGGAGGGGGGTGGGCGCGGGGCCTCAATTAGCCCCGGGGGCTGCTGGCCCTGGGAATGCCTTCTTGGGAGGGAGCGGCAAGATTTTGGCTGGGGTTTGCAGGTGTTTCTGCGTGCTTAAATGGCCGGAGAAAAAAAAGTCTTTAATGCGGGTTTTATCTTTGTCGGCTGTTTCATGTCCTGTATCTGCTACAAAGCTGGTTTGCGTATTTACACACGTTAAAGATGTAATACACTGTGTATAATGTATCTAACCGACGTGATGATGTATTTATACATAGCATTTAAGAGTTCTCCTTTCGGCACTCGCCTGCTTTCTCCCTGCCCCGCCGAGGTCGCCGCCGGAGCCTTGCGGGCGGTGCGGGTAGCGGGGGAGGCTGCGCTGCCGCTCGGGCTGGGAACGCTCCCCGAGGAGGAGAAAGCAAACTGCTCAGCTGTCCTTCAGAACGGAGGGTGACAGCCAGATGGGTTCTTACAAGTGTTGCTGCGCAGAATTATTTTGTTTATTAAAAAAAATTAATCCTGATTTCTTAAAGAAATACGGTATATACAAAATTGCCTGCTGTGTGCATTGGCATATCGAGTATACGGGATTTATTTTGCTGCTGTTTGCTGTGGCTTTATTAGCTCTGCATCCCAAAAATGTTGGGCTGTTTTCAACTGAATGAAGCAGAGGGGCAAATTTTAAGGTATTTATTCTCAAAGAGATAAAGTTCCTGTAAGTTCCCTGAACATCCCTGGGCAGGGGAGAGTGCCCTTAGCTACAAAAGAGTCAAAATACGCAGTGTACATTTCAACCATTAATACTGAAATGTTAACACTAGACAAAGAGATTGTGCCATTCTGTTAAAAACTGAATACCTAGGAATTGGAAAATGCTCTTTTCAATTAAGATGTATTAAGATTCAGTGGTGTTCAATAAGGAGCAAATATCCCTTGAAACCTTTCATGGCAGACATGCATATTTCTTTTCTCTGTGGGTTCCCTGATGCTCCGTCAAGCCTGAAGCTTTGATACAATTTAGTTAAAAAATCTGACAGTCACAAGGTGCAATTCTGTAGGAAATGAGGATTCGTGTATGTTATTGCTTGCAGGACTGTTGGTCCTATCTGCACTTCACGTACCCTTTGTATAGCCAGGGTGCTTATACACACCTTTTTCTGGTTTGTGTTGTGTTAACAGGTAATTTCTTTAATACAGAGCTGAAAAGCAGCTCCTTGAGGCTGCAGACAGTTAATGAATGCACACAGGAAGCAGTTTGTCCTGTAAGCTGAATTATGCCTTACATGCTTTACTGGGACTAACTTTCAGCTGGGTTATATCCTTTACTTCTCCAGCATGGAGGACTAGGCAGTTCTTAAATATGAATTTGCTTGTGGAAGCAGCTCCTGGTAAGGATGGAGAGACCCTAAATTCATGTAATTGCTGCTTTATTATTCTAATCAACAAATTACTCAGCTTCTTTGGAAGATTGGTCTGTGTCATGTCCATGCCAGCCAATTATGGCAGTGTCTTTTTAAGACTGTTTTTGGCAGTCATCTTTACTAAGTTAAAAACTTGAGTTTGCATAATTTGAATTACTTTGGAATGTTTGTCTTTGAGAGGGTTGACAACAGCCTCAGCTTTTAGCTGCATATATTTTCTCACAAACTCAGGCTGAATGAAATGGAACCAGGCCTGTCATTTCCAGCTGTTCACCCTGTCTGTTTCTTGTCTGGGTGTTGCTGCTCTTTCAGCAGGGATAGTTGCATTGCATATGAAGCAGGTAGTCCATGCAGCTTCCAGGCTCCTACTATTACTGTTTTGCTCTGTAGACTGGATTGCCTTTAGGTATGACTCAGCTTCCTGTCGTGGTAGCTGCCACCTCTGTGAAAGCTGAAGTGGACAGATGCCTAAGAGTGGCAATCTCTTCAGCTGTCCAGCTTCAGTCTGGCTGCATTTGGGGCTCAACATCCTCAGATTCAGTGCCTGTGAATAAATAATACTGGGAATGAGGTGCAATAAGGCTGAAATGGAGAGGATAAAGAAATTATGACAGCAAAATGAATTTATTGCTTTATCTGAGACTTTCCCAGTATGGATGCACTCTGGGTTAGCTCAGTTTGGAGAATAGTTGGTAGCAATTTTTAAAGAAAAAAAATTTTTTTTAAATTCAATTAAAAAAAAAGAATATCAAATATTGTTATGTAAACCCTAATACAAATTTTAACACTTTTTATTTAGCAAAACGTACTACTTGAGAAGTGATATGTTAGAATCAATGTCTGTATTTGAGTTCTAAACTAGTTACTTGGAAGCCACCTGAACAGAGATTCTCATCCTGTAGAATGGATTGCAGAGCATTGCCTGAAAACATGATCCCCAAACTTCCACACTGACTTTACTGTACTTGGAGCAGATCTTTAGTGTCCGTCATTGAAGACAATGCAAGAAGTATCCTTGTGCTGGACAGGAATAAAACCAGATCTCTGATTTTGCAAGTGGCTTAATAGAAACATGGCTAGCAGCTTTGTCCTGAAAAACCATAAATCAGTAAAGTGGCAGGGAATTTTTACTTATATGCATTCAGTATAAATTTTTTCCCTTTTATCTGAATGTTTCTTGTTTATCATTCTGGCCTCACTTGCTTCAACTTCAGATGTATTTAAATGAAGCTACAGAAGACATCCCTTGGTAAAATACATGACTAAACTCAAATTATTCCTGATGGCTTGATCCCACTGTACTTCAGACAGAGTAGTGCTTTTCTTCAGAAGTCCCACAGGAAATGGTAAGTCACTGGAGGTATGACATGTAGCTCTGTCCTGATCCAAATCTATGGAGATCAATTAAAAAAATGCACCAAGTTGTTTGGCTTAAACCCAGCATGAGTAAGGTTTTGGTTTACACACAGCTGTCTGAGACATGTCATTCTGAGTTCAGTTTTGTATAAAAGTGGGAATTATAGATCAGCTTTAGTAGTCTGAAGAGCTTAGGAAGTTACCTGAGTGCTGTGCTACAAACTTGAGTATGAGAAACACATTTATTGGCTCTCCAAGCTAAATTTATGTTCTCTTTCATATTTGATTTAATACTTTAATACATATTGTAGGGTGTGCAAAGGCACTTACTAGTCATCTAATTTCAGTCTCACCGCAGTGAGACATGGTCAGTAATTCTGTTGAAGTGAAGGCATATCTGTAGTTAACACTTTTGGAAATCCTACACCAAGTATGGGGTCATAAAAGCTGAGGGATTTTTAAAATATCTTTGAAGTAAGCTGGTTTGCTCTGCATGAAAATACAGCCACTGATTTATGACATAGGTACTTAAAATACCCATCAGTTCTCAGAAGTTTAGAGCCTGTTCTGCCAGGAGCTGCATGTTCAGCCTTCCTATTGTCTTCTCGCCAAAACAGTAGCTATTTGCAGAAGTCGGGAAAGCAAAGTTCTAAGATCAGGTAAAAAAATCAAAGTTTAATGGCCAGCAAATTGACCAGCATCTCCTTTTTCATGTAGAAGCAAAAAGACTCCTGTGTGTAGTTGCATCTTCTGATTGAAAACTAACTTAAAACTGAGTGGTTTTTTGCAGCTCCCTTGCACGCTGGCCCAGTTTTAGGAGCAGCTGAGGCAAGCTGCTGCCTAGAGCGACAGACAAAAGGAGGCAATAAAATCACATTTTAAGCAAGAAGGAGACCCTGTGACTCTGTGCCTGTTTCTGCCTGTTTAATGAGGGAGGACTCAGTGCATCCCCAGGCGTCATTCTCAAGCTGCTGAGCCTGAGCGAGATCCTTACCACAGGAACCGTTGTCACCATCCTGTCATTAGACCATGCCATCTATTTGTTTTTATCTCTGCTTCAGCTTGCTGTTGCTGAAACCGAGGGGAGAAACTTTCTATGCTCTTTCTCTCTTCCTTTTTTTGACAGTGCTCTATTACTTTTACCTGGGTGGTTGGAATGGTGGGTGAGCAAGGGCAGATGTGGTGATGAGAGAGCTCACAGAATTTATGCTTCACTAAAAAAAACCCTGTTGTTACTATTATCCTTATAAATTAGGAATGACAGGCTGCCTAGACTTAGTGAGTTTATATTTATGTCAAGAAACTGATTGCAAGAAATAAGAGATGTCTTAGCAAATCTTACATGAATACTGGGGTCCTATTAGGACCTTTTACAGCCATTTCTGGGCTCAGTTAACTCTACTTGATGTTTACTTTCATTTTTTTATCCAGTTTTGGATGCTGAAAATGTTTGTTTCCTTCCTCTCCAACCTCCCCTCCCTTCTTCACCCGGGTTTGTGCTCTGACTCCTCTAGGCTTCTGGGATTAATCTCTTCCATGCTGTGAATAGGTTGCTGTATCAGGCTTTACCTACAGATATATTTGATGGTAGCCTTCAGTCTTACTGACAACATAGTCACAAGCTGCAACAGAGAACCTCTCCAGAGTGGTTCTCATTTGCTCTACTCCTCCTCGCAGGAGCTGCTTGGAGCCTCAGAGTTTTGTGAGCTGATAGCAGGGTCTGAGAGATGAGGCTGTAGTGGTCCCCATTGGGTTCACAGATTGTGTCATCCAAAGGCAAACACTGAGAGCACTGGTGGGTCAACCTCCACCACACATCAGAATAGCAAGACAGGAAATTTGTATGGATTACCAAAAATGACAATCCACTCCCTTCATAAGTAATAAGAATTTGCAAAGCATATTACGTTGCATTAGACTTTGCAACTTCAGTCAATCACTGCATTGCATCAAGAGGAGATTAATGGGATACAAATTATCCCACATTGGCCCTCTGGAATGTTCTTACACTTTCTCTAAAACACCTGCATTATGACATCCAAAACAGGATGCTAAACTTTGGCCTCATAAAACAAGGACAAGTTTGAGTTTCTGTGTTTTTCAGTCCAGGAATATATTTTTCTTGTGGATGAGCCTCTAATGAAATTCTGGTAACTACTACACATTGTCAGCACAATTTATTATTAAAAAACTTTTCTTTTTCCATTTTGCTTTTGAATATACAGTAATGGAGTATTTATTAATTTTTCAAGCCTCATCACTTTCCCAAGTGCTAAGAAGGGACTCAAACCTGAAATAAGATATCCAAATACAGAGAAGAACAGTCCTGTTTCTCAGGAGCTGCCAAGCAATCTAATTGTGCACCTTTACAACATATAAAGTAATTTATATTTCCAGGGAAAACAGGGAAGTTAGTACTTCCACGCTGGTTAGGTTTGTACCTTTGTAAGCTCAGCAGTACTTCATTGTCACCTCCAAGACCCAGTGTTGGAGGGTCTTGTCACAAGGAATTCTACTTTATCCTGAAAACATTGAAACTGCCTGCAGGAAACTTCCTTAACCTCTGAAATGGTGGTCAGGAGATGGAAGAGGTCTGCATCATTTGGTTGTTTTATGTTTGGTCTTTCTGTGTTCTTTGAAACCTAGCAAGGCAAATAATGGCCTTTTCTCTTAATATGTTCTACATGGCTACACCACATCTTTATTTTTATCTCATGTCGCACTTGACCGAAAGGTTCTTTGCAGTTAAAATAACATGATGGAGGCATGGAAATTATTTTTGTCTTGGTTTCTACTGGAAGCTCAAAAGAAACTTGTTTCTTCATGCAGAATTAGTATTCTTTTGCACACAGACATATACACTGCCCAGAGACAGGTTTACACATGTACACACACGCTCCAAAGACATGCAAGGACATACAGGTTGCTAAATTCACACAGGGAATATGCAATAATAAGATTTCCAAGTTAGTCACTTGAATTTGCCCATATAGCTTTAAATTTTACCTGGTTGCAAATATACATTGTAGTGGTCTTTAGTTAATGGACTCAGTTCTCTATTTCACCATCCCTTGATATAACTCAGTGCAGAAGAGGGGGGTGGTCACTTAATGAACAGTATTCAGCTGTTGGTCAGTGTGCATTCAGTGGCAGACCTGAGGCTTGCTCTTCAGACCCTTGTTAGAAGGCAGCAGCAGTTGTTTCACCTGGGCTCTTCCATTTAATTTCCCAAGCTGAGAAGTGTATAAGCACTTCCAAAATCTGAATAACACCTGAGCCAGAGAAAGTTTCATTATTGAAGCATACTTGTTCCACTGAAGCACAGGAAAATTAACACCTAACTGTCTGTTAATTTTGGATGCCCTCTCTGAGATATCAAGGACTGCATTTTTTTTCGGAGTAACTGCTATTAGGTATTCAGTACAAGGCATTTTTTATCAGCTCAGATTGTAGCTAAGAAGTGTTCAGCATTTTGTGTTTTAATCTTCAGATGCCTATAAAATTAAGAACATACAATTAATGACCACCCCTGAAAAATTTAAATTGCTTAACTAATATCCTAGGAAAGCTTTGGTGGAAGTCAGGGTAGAAGGTAATTCCTTCACCCTCTGGAGCAATATTCACTTTCTTAGTCATGAAATGATCTTTTCTTTTGCTGTAATTCCTTGCCTCATTTCTGGACCTCCTAACCTCAGACAAAAAAAAATCAGCAGTCTGCTTTGCTTTGTGGTCCTGCATCATCCTTAAAGGTTATCCATAGTTAAAACAAAGCACGCAAAATACACTTCCATGTGTTTTTAACTTCCTCAGTAAAATGTAATTTCCCTCCTCAGCCCACCACCACAGTCTTCTCATGTGCTTAATCTGCTTCCCTAGGGTCTTTACTCTACTTCACTCTCCACTTTATCCCAATCAGCTTGTCTTATCCACACCTTTTATCCTTCTCCCAGATTCTTGTCCAATGTATCTGTCTCTATTGCCCACTACCTATTTTCCCCCCTTTTAGCTACCGGTCCTAGTCTCCCTTACGCTCTTCTTGTGCAATTTCTGCATCTCTTATTTTTTACCCCACCTTGTCCTCAGCTCTTTGGCCATCCACTCACTCTTAGCTCTTCTGTCCCTGTGCTTTCTTGGGATCATGACTTTTCAGGGTTGTTTTGATTTCCTTTTCTCCCTGATTCCCCATCTGACTTCAGTCTTCCTCTTCCCCTCTGCCTGCTTTGCTCCCTCCCATCGCTGGAGGTGGTGGGATGGCCCTTGCCCATGCTGCTCCCTGGCAAGCTCTTCTGCTAGCATAGTACAAAGAAGCTTTAGTCTTTAAAAATGCATACTTGTAGTGGTGACAAGGATTTCCATATGGTGAAAACATTTGAGATGGACCTAAAGGCTTCTGGGTCTCAGAGCTGCTTATGGCAGCAAAAGTTATATACAGTGCTCTCCTTCTGACGAAATGCAATCCAAATACAAACCAGAAAGTAAAGAAGGAGGGACAGAAGGCTGAGATGTTTCTCTGTGAATCTGTCCAAGTTTCTGTGCCACTGCTTTAGCTTAGGTTGTTATGGGAAGTATTCTTGGAATTGTATTTGAAACAGTAACTGAGGGTAGGCTGAGCATAGTGAGCATGCCTGCAGCAGAGTTAAGAGAATATCTGCTGTGTGGGGTTCTGTGTTTTCTTCTTCTAAGTGAACTACACCTGGTGCACATGTGGCAAGTGTATTGTAAATGACAAATCAGAATATGAATGCTGCAAGGTTGCTGGTGAATAAAGCTTGAAAATCTAATTATACGTGTGTGTGTGTGTTTGTTTATTTGTGCACATTACATGGAAAAGAAAATCACTACTCTCTGATGTGTTTGTGCTAATAGAAAATGAAGCCATTTACACTCCATTGTTAATGTGATTTTATGGGATTTATTGACATGGCAAGTTTATTTTAGACAGATAAAAACCTTGGGGAGTAGGATTATAATAGCAACATTAATTTGTCTTCCTAGTGCTAAGAAAGAAAAAGCCCCAAACTTGCTAAGCTTTGTTTTACTTGCAGGGGTTCTGAAAAAAGCAGCTGTCACTTTTTGTAGTCTTATTTAGTATATGCCATAATTTTTCTTCTGGCTCCTAAATTGATACTGCAGTTACGCTGGGGGAAAAGGAATCTCTCCACCTGCTCCAAGGCCAGAACAAAGTACTTAATTTTGGAGACAAGCACTGAGAGCAAAAGGGAGTTTCTCTGCATGAATCTGCTTATTCTGCCACAGAAATGATGGCGGTGGCTTTCCGTCTCTAGTCTACTATTGCTAATACTGATTTCTGTAAGTTGATGGAGCATGGAGTACCTTATTACCAAATGCCATCATAGACATATTTTGCAACTGTTGCTGTGCCACATTTGTACGATGATGTGCTCTGAAGTGTTATGAGGGCCCGTAGCCAGCCTGAATGTAAAAACATTTGCTGAAGAATTATGAAGACAGCTATCATCATTCAAGGGTGAATTTTAATTTGAAATAATCTTTATCCTCAAATAAAATCTGTCTTTTGGGTCATTGCTTCTGAAAAATATTTGTTTTTCTTTTTTTCCTCCCTCTTTTTTTTTTTTTTAAACAGAAGCAAGAATGATTTAGATCTATTCTTGGCAGTTAATCATATTTGATAAGCCATTTAAATAATTCAGTAAGTCTTTTTTATGAGTTATGCATTGCTTGTTGTAAAGAGTGGCCTCAGAGTCTGCCCTTTCATCAGTGCAGGTATGAATAAAGCAGCAGACCAAAAAATGTTTCAGAGTTCTCAGCTGTACAGTTGTATTGAAGGTCTCTGCCAGGGTGACATCATGTACTAGCCCCTTTTGTGCATTGCTTTTCTTCTGAAGAAAATGTGCATATTTGGGCTAGATGCAAGCAGCAGCAGGCACCATACAGAGAGACAAGCGCTCTAACACTCACTGGCTGCTTACTCCAGGGATCAGCCTCTGACTCTCTCTGCCAAGTATTCTCTGAGCAGGTAAAGAGTGCCGGATGTGTGATTTTAGTATTTCCTATTGGCTGAGCTGCCTGATGGGTGCAGTCACTCCGTTTTAGTTTTCCTGCATAAAAGAGTTGGCAACTGGTCTTCCAAGAGACAGTTTTCTCTTGTTTGTCTCGATGTCAACTGAAACCAATTGGATAACTTTAAATCTTTTATAAAAACTACTCTCTAAGTAAAAGCTTTGCCTTAAAGTGTCCAGCTACCCACAAAAACCTAAAAATAATAAATTCTGTCTTGTTCAGAAATAGAGCTGTTCTCCCACTAGGAGTGCGTGGACTTGCTTCATTGCCTTTTTGGTTGCCCCCTCTGTTGACAGAAGTGAGGCCTGACGATGCTAAGTAACAGCTCAGGCATATTTGCGGAACTGAACTCCAAATTCTTGGAAACTGATCTGGCCACAGTTCTAGCCCACCTGTAGGGAATCGTCATCCTGACTCAGATTTAGTAATTTATTTAATGGTGTGCATAAGCAAGATACAACTTAGCAGGAAGCAGAGGTCTTCATCCAGTCCTATCTATCTGTGCTCTGTCTCCTACTAAAATCAACAGGAGAGCTCACGTCCTTGGAGGAAGGCACTTTTCCTCTGCTTCCGTGCTTTTTTGTGCTTTCATCAACAAATGGATTTTGAAGGCGGTGATAAAAGTTGCTTTAATATTATTTTTTTTTTTTTTTTAACAGAAAAGAGTAAGAACTGAGCTTGAGTTTCAGTCACTTTGATGGAGAGTCAAGAATTTGGATTTCAGTGGCCTGATCTATTTCAAGCTGTCATTGAGCATATTCACCCCACAAATTCTTATGTCTGCAGTAATTTTGTGGCTTTGTAGTGTTGTACAAAGTATGCAGGCTTCAGTTTGTTACTGGGTGTTGAAAAATGTTTTATGGTGTGCAATAATATGTAAGTAAGTAAAGTGGATTTCCTGTTAGGCTTTCTTTGCCCCAATTATATATTATGTGAAAAATGTGTCTACTGAATGAACCATGGTCAGGGTATCAGGAGACTTGGATGTGACTCCCAGGCCTGTCAAAATTTCCTGCATAATGACTAAGCAAGTCAATTAGGACTAGATCTATTGAGAGATTTAAGGAGATAACTCCAGGTGATCACAGTCCTTCCTTGGCTGCTGCTGAATCTTTAGTTCCATAATTGCTAATTTAGGTCATTCAGCCTTATGGCTTCTGAGAGCCTCTTTCCTGAGAAAATAGTATTTCCCATGGATATTCAGGAGCCAGGGAGTCAAAGCTGGGGCTGAGGATGTATGAAAACTTTAGCAGCAGGTTTATCTACATAATTTCCTCATTTGTAAGCTGTGAGGGGACACCACAAGCTGCGGTGTCTTCTCACCTCACAGGGATGCTGGAAGCATAAGAGAACATGAAGAAAACATAAGCATGAGACTCTCAAGGTGCTACTGAAATCCTTATGGATTTCAGTGGCTGTGATCCTTAAAAAGGTAGAATTTATTTTGCAAAATTGAAATAACCTTATTTACCAAGTCAGAGTTTGGCCAGGACAGTGGACTCATCTCTAATACTCTTGAGAGGATTGGTTTGGTACTCTTGTAATGCAAGTGCATAAGATGTCATATAGCCTTTCACCTGGAAAATAGCATTTTGATCCACATCCTGTGCTAAATTCATCCTGTGGTATTGAATCAGTGAGAGGAGACAGGCATTGCAAGTTACCATGGTACCTCCTTGGTGATTTCCACTTAGTGGTTCCCTTGAGGAGCAAGTCTGAATTTTTCACGACACTGCTTCCTGGGACAGTGTGTTTGTATTGTGTTCCTTCTTCTATTTTTGTTTTCATGTATAACACTGAAACTGGGGTTTTCAAAGCAAATATTTTTATCTGAAGACACAAACTTCATGTGTGAAGCGTTACAAGCTCAAACCAGGTGCTGAGGCTGTTGGCATTGCTGGGTCTGCAGAGCTGAGTAACGCAGTCACGGTTTGGCAGAATTTTGAGAAGCCAGCACCACAGAAGCTTCTTGACAGAGGGGTGGCCTGTATTTAGGAATGAATTAAAGTTTCATTCTTCGTATTAAAGGTGTCACAGAGGTTGCTCAGTGCTCTCTAGAGGAGACAGGTAGCTGAGCTGTTCAGAAGATAAAAGCTCGCTGCCAAATAATCTGTTGAGCAAATAACTGGCTGTGCCTTTGGAGTGCAATGATCCTGTCACTGCTCAGAGAAAACAGCACTGAAAATGTCTGACAACAGTTAAGTCTCGCAAACTTTAATTTCACAAGCTTGTTACTCAGAAACTTAATTAGGTATCATGGTGAAATGCATAAAGCTGCTTACTTCTGTACTCTTAAAGGCTTTTGTGACATTTTGCAACAATATAGAAATATGGGGCATCTCATAGCTACTGCATTTCAGAGTCTTGCCATGTTTTCAGAAATCACTAAGATGGTAATTGGAGATATTTTTTCTCTTAGCTGTAAAAATCTGTGTGTATTCCAGGTAAACAGGATTAGGTTTAATTAACTGCAGTTTTCTTCAGTGTGAATTAATTTGCTATCATACCTATGCTATGATTTAATTAATGTCTTAATGGATATTTATATTAATTTTTTTTGTCCCATCTGCCCTGCTTATTCTTGCAAATAAACATCCCTATTATAGTTAAATTAGTGAATGTATAAGAGCAGAATTGTCTTTCCTTCTGTGGTGCAGATTGATTTGAAACCCAGAAGTGACAGCAAAGGAAGAGCAGGCACCACTATGGTACAGCGAAGTGCAACTATGTTCAATTTGGGTTGAAGTGCACTTTTGAGATGTCCCTCCTGGTTGCCCCACTTACTGGGTTTTGGCTGGCATCATACAGTAGTTTTGCAGTGCATGAACTAGATGAACTGGATTATTTTCAGAATCTGAAAGACAAGCTGCAGCTTTCACCCCAGAGGGCCAGATTGGTGATAATCTGAAGTAAAATATCTAAACCTAAAATGTGGATGCTGTTAGTGTCAGGACCTCTGCTCCAACAGTTTCAGTCTACGGAGTGGTCTGCACTACTTGCTAATGTAGACTTCACTAAAAGGTAGTGCAAACTAAAGTATTTTTCTGTTGGTAATTTCCAGAAAATAGGGAACAGTTAACATTCCTCATCTATACAAAGACAGACCTCATGATTTGTATATTTTCAGTAGTTAGAGAAGAAATAGCATTCTTGTGCATTATTATTATTTAAATTACATCATTTGAATTACTGTGCAATTGAAAGATCAGAAATAAGCATGCCAGGAAATAGCTTAATATGCCATTCCAGCTTCACTCTGCTGCTAGATAATAAGTTTTTGATGGAAAATGTGGCCTATGTATTGTCTCCTTTATAGTCAGCACCTTTGACTTCTTAAATTTGAGTTTCCTCTGTTTCACTGTTCTGAAAAGAATGGAACCACTTGTCATGAAACATTAGAAAACATGCTTCAAACCAGCCCAGCATTGACTGCTTACAGCTGTCATAAACACACTGTGCTACACTAGCACATAAACACACGCTTATACAGACACAGGGCTGATGCAAACTGATTAGCAATATCCCTTCCAGTGTTGCTAATACATTTAGAGTCATGACTGCCAAACATTTCTCAGCTCATTTCTAAGATGATAACATAAATATTATGGCAAATATTTAATAATATTTAACAACATGTATTGTCACATTATTATAATATTATGTGATAATAATACAATATAATATTGTAAATATATTAATATTGCAGTGAGTAAAGTAAATGTTTTCTATTATAAATGGAACATGTTTTCCCTAGGAAGTTTTTCTCAAAAGTTTCAGTTCTTCCATTCTGTGACCGGGTGTCCATAATAGAGTAAAATGCAGAGATAGCATATAAATATACATCTTAATCTGCATGTTCAATTCCTAAGGCTACAAGTTCCAAACCAACCAGTTTTTCCAAGTGTTTTGGCCTTATAGATTCAGCTCTTTTGAGTTCTTGCATCTGCTCTGCCCCACTTGCATCAGCTGGGGCTGACTTCTGTCTCTGGCAGGATATACTGCAACTCAAGGAGGATTTTTGTTATGCTCACTCAAATGGCCATTTCTTCATAGCTCATGGTTTTTTTCTCTGTTCTCTTGGACCCTGCAGGAAAGCACCATAGTGAGACATGCCATGAATTATTTATTGGAATGACTGGATCAGGCATGTGGCAATGGTTTACTGTAAGTGCAAAACAGAGTGCAGCAAATAGAAACTGTTTTATGTGATTTTCTACTTATACAGGTTTTTCAATCTCTAAGAACCAAAATTGACAGTATATTCTGAAGTGGAAGCTGGAGTGTTTTCCTGTTTTCTGAGCTGGTATGAGCTTTATGGATTTTTAAAGCACAAGGCTTGGGAAACACTCTTGTTCTGCAGTGGCTGTCTTGATACAGCCAAGCTTTCAGCTGTGCTTAGGGCTTCCAGAAAAGCACATGGCTGAGAAAGAGGAAGACCTGCTAAGAGTTCTGGGAAGTTCAAGTATTCAGGGAAAG
>NW_009970716.1:4242658-4252538 GCF_000747805.2 Chaetura pelagica
GAAAGAGGCTCTGGACCTGGAACCTCCTCGGAGAGAAGGCCATTTGGGGTTACATGGTAGGACTTGCAGAAGAGGATGCTGGTTGTGGTTTGCAAGAGGTCAGTTTGTGCAAAGACAACAAATAAGGCCTAAAAGTATATACTGCTTGGAGAGTTCCTGAGAAACAGTGAAGCAGGTCAGATATACCACTGGAAGAGATGGCTTCCCATTGATTCAATAGACCAAGTTTCCAGCACTACATGGATGACATAATACTATTCTCCTGATATTAATCTGGAAGTGGTGGCAGAGAAGGACTCCTAAGCTTTAACAGAGACTACCAAGCCTTAGTATGACAGGAAAAAGGGAGCCTTGAAATATGGACTTACTGGGAAGAGCCAAGTTGTTCTGACTGTCTATAATGTTAATTATTCCTTGGAGAAAAGGGAAAGCATCTCTGAAGACACTGTAAATGCAGGTAGCACATAGATGTCATTTATTCATCGGGGGAAAAAAAAAAAAAAAAGGTCTATTTTTACTCTTGAGCAATCTTTTCACTTTTCTTCTTTCAAAGCACAATGACAGTTAATGATTAATAGGCACAGTTCTCAGTGCTGCCGGCAGGAAGCCAGCCTAAGTGTGAGGGAAGGCTAAATAACTGAAGGGAAAAGATGACAGAGACAACAATTAGTTCTTCTGGATAAGAAAGTCTTCATTGCTTGGCTATTTGCCTGAATAAAAGGGAAAATTTACCATTTGAGTAGTGCCATCTGTAGACTTCATGATGCACTTCCCATGGGGGAAAAAGAAGTAAACAGGGTCAGTGTTTCTCAATTGGTAGAAACGAGTGCAAAACCTCCTCATTTTTAATTGCATTGCAAGACATTAGCAGGCTTGCAACATAACCAGCTTGTCAGAAACACCTGGGCAGCATTCCAGAGAAGAACCTGAACGTGTTATAACAGCATGAATGATGTCACACTGGGCAGTTCCCTTCACAGAGTGACTCTGCTCCATGGACATCCTGGCAGCCACAGGAGACCCTGTATACTTGCAATGAAGGTCAGAAATTTTTAGTGCTGAGCAAATCAGAGTGGTAAAAGTTGAGGAGAAAACTAGCTCCAGTGTTCCCTAACAGGGTGATTAAATCCCAGAAGTATCAAAAAGAAACATAATTTTTTCAAAGAGCAAGCTTTAGTTTGCTTGCTGAACTGTCCGTTCTGGAGCAATGTGTCATGGAGGTAGGTGGAGAATATTAATTCTGATTCTTACCAGGAGAATAAAAGGATTTTTTCCAGCTTTTTTTTAGCAAACTGTGGACTACTTTATCATATTACACTTTGCATCATGGAGTTTCCTTTAATTTCTAGACATAATTTGATGAGTGCAGTATCACAGTCTATACTGTCTTCTATAGAAAAAGTTGTCTAGAGCCTAATTAGTCCTATTTGCACAAGCAATAGCAATAAGGCAGTTGTTAAATGCATTCATTTAAATGGTAATATAAAATTAGAGGAATCAGTGGCTTCTTCCAGCCCTTGACAGGATTGTATTTTGGACCAAGCTATCTGGACCTGTGAGGTGACTACAGCAGCAGCTGTATGCTATGCAGTGAAGACTGTTGACGTGGCACTTTGGGGCATGGTTTAGTGGGCATGGTGGTGTTGGGTTGACAGTTGGACTTGATGATCTCAGAGGTTTTTTCCAGCTTTAATGATTCCATGATTCTGTGAAAGAGAGTTACGTTGATGCCTCTATCTGTGGTGTGACAGCTGAGCATGCTGTAGCTGTGACATTCTAGGAAAAAGCCATGGTAGTATGGATAAGGAGACTCATTCAGCAAAGTAAATTTAAGATCCTTGACTGGCAGGATTTTCTGAAGGATTTGTGTTCACTACTATCCTGCCCTCTCAGTAAGATCTTGGTGCTAGTTGTAGGGTGCTGCTTGTATTAACTGCTTGTTTCGTTTCTTTTCTAAGAAGAGGATGGTTTTGCTCACAGTCTTCTTTTGATTTACTACTTTTGAAGAAGTGCATAGAATCTATCT
This sequence comes from Chaetura pelagica, assembly GCF_000747805.2. NCBI lineage: Eukaryota > Metazoa > Chordata > Aves > Apodiformes > Apodidae > Chaetura > Chaetura pelagica. The sequence continues at coordinate 4,244,685 of NW_009970716.1, forward strand.
ACATCAGATAGTCTCCGTGCAGTTGGGCAGTTAGGCAGGTGACTGCACAACCCTTGGTTGTGGGGAGGACTTCGTTGAACACAGCAAAGATTTCAGAAGTTTGTTGCATGTGTATGCCTTACCATAATTCAAGGGAGACCCCATAAAAATCTTTTTCCTCTCACTTTGTAATTGTATCTGTCACTTGGAGGTGGTGATGAGATAACACCTCTTCATGTTGAGATTCTCACTCTTGAACCATTTAATTAGGATCCTGATGCACGTGCTGCGTGGAAAATAAGAACTAGAATTCCTTATTAACACTTTTTCTTACAGTAATTCCTGACAGCATTTTAAAAAAATCTATAAAAGTACAAGGAGTGACAATAATGCTTTCAATCACCTCCCTCTCCCACCCAGGTAGGGAAGGGGAGAGATAAGAAGGAGGGAGACTTTCTGGATTGAAAACTAAACTAGACAGCTTTACTTAAATACTAATGATAAAAGAAAATACGTACAATTATATACAAACGTGTTCAGGAATGTACAAAACCCTGTCACCTCCCCTCACCCCCAGCAACTTCCATGGCACTCCACTGAGCTGGGAGCAGTTCTGAAATGTTCCGGAGCTGCCGGAGAGAGTGGCAAAGCAGACAGGAGCTGAGGGGAGAGTGATGAGGGTCAGGGATGCACAGGCCTGGGGATCAATGGTGATGGAGAGATGGAGTCCCCCCTGGATGCCAGCAATGAACAGAAGAGAAAGGAAGAAGCAGCAGGAAGGAATGGGCTTGACTTCCATGATCTCTGACCTTATACCAAGCTTATGTAGATATACGAAATGGAACATTTTGGTCAATTTTGCTGTCCCTCTAGACCACTCCTCCCAATGGGAGGGCTGCAGATACAACTGAGGCTGCAGAGCAAAGTGTCCTTGAAGTTTCAGCAGTAACAGAAACATTCCAGCATTATCAATACACTAGCTGCAAAACTTGCTGCTGGTTAAAAGAGAGCTCACTGAAGGAAAAAAAAATCAATACAAAGAAAATTGGCTTTATTCTGCTTCAAACCAGGACAAGCATGTACTTAATATCCTGGTGAAGAAGATATAGCTGCACAACTTATTTCTACACTGGCATTCAGCTGTTCACACACACTCACTATGCTTTCTTCAAGGAAAAAGTTTATGACTTTTTGTAACATGAAGTGGCTTTCCACAACCAAGTCATGTGTCTGCTTGAAGTAGTCCAGAAAGGTACTGAAATAACATAAAGGAGTGTAGTAAAGGTTAATGCCCCTTTCAAGAAGTTTTTAAATGAAAGGGAACCATAAATGTATTTTTTATTAGTTTCCTGAAGGAATCACACACAGTCCAAATCATAATAATACCAGGAACAAGGAAGACTAGAGGTAAGGGACTTTATTTGAGAGCAGAAAATACTAATGATTCATTGGACGTCAGTGAGAAGGAAAGATGCCAAAAGAGTGAAAAAGTACAAGTAAAGTAACAAATGAAGCAATGCAAGAGAGGTCATGGAGGAGGAAAGAGGCTGTGGCAGGAGAAATATGACTGAATGCACAGGAACAGGAAGAGCTCTGTGATTTAGACTCAGAAGCATTTTGTGAAATTACAGACAACTCTGGTACATGAATGAAAGGCAATGACATATTCTGTTGCTTATTTAAATATGAAACATCTATAATAGTATTTCCTGGAGGCATTTGGCCTGCAGAGACTTGGGATGTAGCAGCTACCTTCCCACAGTGACAGTGTAGAAAGCTGCAGAGAGGCCATGTCTTGATCCCACTGCTATCTTCCCTCTGGTAATGCTGAAATGATTTTCCATTCCCCGTTTAACAACCTTCCAGCAAAAGGCAGCTGCACTCCAGTACCCGAACAGTGCCTTGAGTAAGTCTCAGAGAGGTATTTCTGGAAGATGTGAGGCAGGAGAAGGGCTTCTGTAAAAAAAACTGCTTGGAGGATGGAGAGACCAGAGCCTGAGGGCTTAGTCTGAGACCAGCTGGGTACAAAAGAGGGTGCACATCTAGTCCTGATGGAGGGTGAGCTGGACACTTTTGTTGCACTGGGTTTTCTGAGACAAAACTAAGTGGAATATAATTATTTATTTTGAGTAAAATTTTTAATGTGTATACTGAGCGTGTATACTGAGTGTGTTGACAGCAGTTCTAATGCTGTGCCTTACAGAGCTACATTACAGAACGGAGGCTTCATTTTTATTCATCAAATAACACATTGTAAGTCTGCAGTTATTCTGAGTGAGATTGGGGGGAAAAAAAATCAATGTTTTATGTGCGTGTCTTATTTTTATTGCTGCATCGGTCATGTTTCTCCTCTAATCCTGATATTTCTTTCCACTATTTTAATATCTTTGAGTTTGATAAATTGTTTCTAAATGTAGAAATGATGCAAACAGCAAGAACTGTCTGTAAGACTGCTTAGATATTGCACTTTGTCAGGATAGTTTTCATTAAAACCCCACTATGTTTACAAAATACTGATAAGCCAATTTATTGTGTCTCCTAGGCACTATGTACTTCTCAACGGATATTTTCCTGAGCTCCTGTGGCTTCTGGAGTTCTGCTCTCATTTTGGCATGTGAGAAATTATGTGCCAACCACCTTGCTTAATCTTGTGAGAAAGTCTGTGCTAGATAAAGGTTCTAACAGATTTTAAATCCAACAGTCATATTTTAAACCCACATTTTAAATAGGTCAGCGCTCAGCTGGATCATCATGGCAATTTCAATGGCTTCCTCACTTGAAGCTGTCTAAATTAATACTTAAAGTGCATTGATATTCTTAACTTACTCTATTCTGTTTTGCTTTTCTGAGATAGGAAAGGTGCTGCAGGTACCTTCTACTTTCATTTTTCAGTTGGTTTGCAGAGAAGTTTGATCAACTTTTAGTCACTGAAGAGTATCTCCATCCAAAGAGTTCACTCGCTGACAGAAAGGTGAAAGAAATAATAAAGGAACCGTAATGTTTCTGTTCCACATTTGTGCTGCAAAGTGTAAAGGTCCTCTTAGTCTATCTGCTAGCAAGAATATCCTCAAGTTTTCTTAGAAGAAAAGGACAGTATTTTTCTCTGCTCAGTGGAAGCATCTATATTTCAAACTTTCTAGATTCAGAAATGTAGGCACAGCTGTAGGCTTTTCTGAAGATCAGGTGCTCATAGACAGGTATGCAGGTGTAGATTAGATGTTAATAAAAAAAAATAACAGGTGAACCTGGGTGCTTATGCTCTGTAAATGTATGGTGATGGGAAATTTAAGTTAAGGACTGGACCAGAAATATTTTAGTTTTAAAATTTTCCAAGTAATTAAAAAAGGAGAAAATAATATATTTTCAAAATTAAATATTCTTGCTATATATATCCTGGAGCTACTCTGAACCTGAAACAGTTGTCTAATTTGTGCTGGCCAATAAAAAGAATGCTGAATTCACTGAGCTGACATCTAAAATGCCAGGATTTGTGTTTTTATCTAGAGGTAAGGATTTCAGATTCCCAGCTCATCAAAACATCCACCCTAAAAGCATGGACCTTGAAAGAGCTGTGCTTCTGAGTCTGGGAAGGTCCTGGGGAAAGGCACGCCTGGACCATTGAGGGTTCCTGATTCCACTAGATTCCATGTCCAAGAGAACTCAGTCAGCATTTGGCAAAAGCTTGTCAAGTCTGAGATATTTTTAATAAAACAGTTTGTGTTCCACACATTGACATTTTCTGACAAGCATTCATCAGAACATTTCCAGCAAGTTTAGTTTATAATAGGAGCTGTAAGATTTCACCAAGCAATCCTACAATAGAATTTATTTGGGTCAAACTACAGCATGCATCTTCAGGGCTAAATTAATATCCTCTCTGCTATTAGTTCAGGCTGCTCACAGCTAGTTGAAGCACAAGAGGAGCTGATATTAAAAATTACTGGGCTAAAATGGACAGAGAAGTGGCAGTTTATGGTACAATTATCTTGATACTTAAGGAGGCACTGTTGCTACCTATTCAAGTTAAATATTTTACGTAAGTCTAGAAAGCCACTTTACCATGACTTTAGACTGTTTTGGATGCCTGTGTCTATTCAGAATCAAATGCAAATTTTATGAGAAAAGTAACCTTGAGATGTCCAACAAAAATATTCAGAATGTTCAAATATTTAGAATATAGTTTATGAACAAGTATGATGCTCTACTGAATGAATTATAAATTATTTGGGCAATAACTCAAACATGTTTCCTTAAGGCACCTAAATTCAGATTTATAAAAATACTTTTACAGTAGTCAGCTGTAGGTTTTCTAAGGAATTAAGATTAAGTTCCATATTGTGTTATCACTACCATATGGATTATCTTTATCTCACCCACAAAGACACCACAAATTGTTGGTGACAACATCCATAACTCCTGCTCTGATTCTGTGCTAGATTATTTTAAAACAGAGATAGCGATGCTTCAGAATTACTGTCCGTAGATGTGATTCTACTGTGGGAGCACAGCCTGACATAATAGCATAGTTACTTTACTACACTGCTAGAAGGATAAGATTTTAAACACCTGTTCAGATATGAGTGATACATTTACTTCTCATATCTCTACCCTGAAAACTAATTTTGCTCTGAAGATAGAAGTAGTTCCTCCTGCCAAACACCCTCATTTCCACCCAGGAACCTGCTGACCCCTCAAAAGCAATCCTTTCCTCTCTAACTCAAATCAGCTGGTTCCAGATGGAACAGGTCCATGCACTGGAGCAAGTTTTTGAAGAAGGTGATTTGACTAAAACTACACACATTCTCTGGTTGTCACTCTGAAATTGCCTCTCATATATCAATCTGATTAGAAAAAGATCCTTTCAGGGTAGTTGCAGCCTGCCTGTGTGGGCAGCTTCTTCAAGCTTTTTACAAGAAGTATGTCAGCTCTGTTAATAGGTTGTAGAACAGGGTGGAAAATGTTTATTTAGTATCCAGAGAACAAGTCACAGATATGATGGAGGCCAACTTCGAGGTGAAAAACAATCTGGTTTGATCTCAGCTATGCCATGTTTTTCATTGTGCGTTTGGATGGCTCCAAGTCTCGTGCGTGATAACGCTGTGTGCTCTGGTGGGTGCAGGTGAGTATAGAATTGTGATATAGACAATGCTCAGAGGCTGGCTGTGGGGAAGAGCATAGAATGCCCAGGCTAAGGAAAGCCTGCTTCCTGAACTTACCCTGAAGTAAGCTCTGCATGTAGTAGGCCAGATCAAGGAAATAATATGAAAATGCCTGCTAGGGTGTTATTCAGTATGTAGAAGTAATTCATACTCAAAAGTCCAGAAAGCAGAATTTAAGAGGCTACAGGAATTTCACTCTCCTAGGAATGTCTTTGCTGTTAGAAAATCAAACTCTTCATGTTGACACTCCACTTTCTTCTGTGATTCTGTACTGTAAATGCAATTTTGAGTGAGGATTTTGTTTAGAAGTCAGAAAGCTCTGAAAAAGATAGGGAAAAAAAGTCATTGGCAAGTTTGGCATTGTTAAGCTAAATGATAGTGTGCAGAGATTCTGTGAAAAATTACTTCCAGAGCTTAGTGGGCTGCTTAAATGAGGCCTGAAATAAAAAAGCAAAATTATTTGCACTATCAGCAGATTAATCAATTTCCTATTCTGTGGGACAGGCCTATAGTGGGAGTAATTCTTCAGTGTCAGTTTAGCAACAATATTTATATCTATCTGTACAGCTCTTCTGAGACAGAACTGGTAATACATCCCATTAAGGCCTTAAATACTTCTTTGGTACTAAAACATTTGTCTTTTTTCCATAAATATCTGGTGGTACTTATTCTAAACTAAAGAGAAGTGGGATATACTGCCTAATGTGACACACTGCGTTGGGAACTCAGAGCCAATGAGCAATGTCAGAGTATGCATTTTTCAAAGCAATTATTTTAATAAAGCTGACTTTAACACATTCTGTAGGCCTATAAAAAGACCTGTCAGCACTGCAGATGCCTGGCCTAAGTTTTTCATTGCTACAGTTGGCTTTAAAAGATATAATGGGTAATTAAAAACAATTTCTGAAACTTTCAGCACTGCTGGTCCCAGAAGAACAATGTGTGATACAAGCAGTTCTCAGGGCTTTTATCTACTCACCTTTTCTGTCTTGACCCAAACCCCCAGCTACACTGAACTCTGTATGAACTGGGCCTTTAGGATTATCTGAAAGGGATTTAAAAATGAACCAGGAACTGTGTCTACTTAGCTGTGGCTCTTCTGAAGAGAACCTGTGGGACTCATCTGACCTTATTTTGAGAGGCTCTCATTAAATTCAGTGAATGTTAGTTCTAAGTCTTAAAGTACCTTATCTCTTTCTCCTCTCAAAACTAGACAAAGCCTTGTTCCTCTACCCTGTCCTAGTATCCTAAAACCAGGAAAAGTAATGCAGATGGGTAAACAGGCTTTCTTGATGTTTCTTGGGATGGGTTTTGTCCGGTCAGGAGAAGGTATTTATGTCTCAGTCTTCTTAAGATAAAATACTGAGTGTCAGTAAAAGTAGCATCACTGTGGTAATTGTATTTACATGCTAATAAATGCATTGTGTATTTGCTTCACACTAAAATAGAGGTTTGATTTGAATTTAGTCTTCTTAGTATTGGTCAAAGGAATAAATGTGTCAGTTCTTCATCAAGCACAAATGCAACAGAAACAAAGTTAAATGGCATTTGAATTCACTGAGTTTGAATTAATCTCATTGGACTTTACCTGAAGAAAAAATACCTGAATTGTCTCACTGTCAGATTGCTGCCTTAAGTAAGGCGTGAGAACAAACTGAAACAAGGTCATGTATGTAAAATACAAGATAAATATTATTTCAAATGCCGATATTTATTGAGACCTTGCAGAGTAATTATTAGAATTAAATCAATGAAAAGGTATTTGATAGAAACAGCAACGGCAGCAACTCTTGCAGTGCTGCTATTGCTGCTTTGGGGGTTTTATCAATATTACAAAACTTTTATGAAAGCTTCAAAACTATTGCCAAGGAAGAGAAAAAGCTGGAGCACTTGAATTGTGCATTGAACAATTGGCATTGAACCAGAAATTTCGATTTATTTTCTTCTGGTTCAGTGCCACTTTTACAAAGCAATCTTACATTTCATTTAGGGGTGTCAACATGTATCAGTATGTGCTAAGCATGCTATATAAAAGTAATTTTAACTTGTAAGCTATTAAAGGTTAGTAGTAGAACGAAATGAAGAGGAATTTACCAATAACTTCATATTAGAGATTGTTTAAGTCTGAAATACTCCCTTTGTCTGATCTATCTGACACACTCTGTATACAAAACTTATGGGGTGTTTTAAAGTTGCTCACTATATATAATCTGTTTAGAATAGAAGACAGCACCTCAACTGGTGTTACTGTTTGACAGTCTAGGTATATTGCTGAATGGAAACTCATTAAGCTTATTTCTTTTGGAAATTCTGTAATCTTGGCCTTTGCGGAAGACTCTGTGTAACTGTAGGTATTTTTGTTCTAATGACACCAACATACATTAAAGCATACACTGGTGTGACATAAAGGATCTGTTACTGACAGCATACTTTCAAATTAATGAGTGTTCACCAAGAGGTGGCAGCCTTCACTCAATTCCCTCCCGACTTGTCCTCTGATGCAGGTTGACTGGATGTGTATCTGGCATTTACAAACATGTAGAACGGTTGGTTGATGTTAAGAGGTGAATCCTTAGGCTGCCTCAACACTGTTGGTATTCTATATTACTGATTTGTTAATAAAATAACTGAAAAAAGACTCAATGCATACAAAATTAGGTTAGTTTTGAAGAAGACAGCACTACTTCACCTTTGCTGCCATTTTCAGTTCCTGCTG
>NW_009970716.1:4253190-4268482 GCF_000747805.2 Chaetura pelagica
CCTGCTGAAATCAAGATTGGAAGGATTGTTCTATCAGGGAGAAATGTTTGCTTCTCACTGGAAGTTCTACAGTTCACCTTCTATAAAGAGTTTAGGTAGGATTTTTGTAGGTTAGTTTTCTAAGAGTCAGATGCCTAACTTAAACCAATCATAGGGGCTGCCATCTTTCATGACAAGAGAAAATGCCTCCACAGGATCTACATTTCATTCTGAGAGGTTTTAAGACATATGACTTAAATAGCTGGTTAAACATGCTCTTCTCTCCCTGCAGACTCTGGAGGAAGACTAGATTGCTACTTTAGATTACAGATTAATTTGAAGAATTAAGGTGAGATGTGCTGAATCTTTGTGTCCTTAAATTCTATTTGAAGGTAGGTATTAATTTTTGTAATTCTTCTAAGATCTTGTGAACACGTGTGGGAATGAAAAACACACAAACAAAATATCCCTGCTGATGTTTGCTGTCCTCTGTTTTTCTTAGAAAGAGATGATGAGATAAAAGCACATCCTAATTTTTTTGAACATTTTGCACCTTTGAGAATATGATGTTTAGTTATTTCATTAAGATTCTGGAAAATTTATAGTTAACTGAAGTTTCTAAAACATGATTAGGAACAAAGTGTATCTGAGGTAGGGCTATATCTTGTGAGACTTTGATTTCTTGTATTTTGCCTAATGAGGCACATAACAGCTTTGATTTTAGATTTTCTGACCTATAGGGATGAATATTGATAGAAACCAGATTGTGATATGATGCTCTGTTTGTGATTTAGTCTCCCATATGCCTTTGAAAGCAGATCAGTATTTTCCATCATCATTCCAGTTAATAGAATTCTGGAAAAACATATTTGAGAGTGATTTCTCCCTTGGTCATAACAGTTTGAAGAATTGACATTTGAAGAAATCCTTTGTTAACTGTAAGAGAAAGATCACAGATGAAACAATGGAAGGGCAGAGGAATTGGCACCAATAAACTAGGCGCAATGACTGTGAGAATAATGAAGCTGTGTGAGCTGCCAGCATCTCATCAGGCCACAACACTCAACTCCTGCTTCCCTGACCTACACTGGCACCCTGCTTTTGCACATTCCTAGCTTTCATATCATCATGGAGGTCCTTAGAAAGGTGATTTAAAACACAGGGTGCAGTCTGCAGTTTTTAACCTATCCTCCCATTCCCCAGTTTTAACACTAGCATCTTTGAGGATGTGATGGGGATGCTCCTCATAGTTTTCTTATTTCTAGGAATAAGATCTGCACTGTATGTTTGTACTAAGAAACTCTGAAGGATGTTTATTATGTTCTTGGTCTTATTTGTGCATTTCAGAGGCTTCTCATTCTGACTGGCGACAATATGTGCATGTCTTAGACTATTTAAATAACTGAATGTCTGGGTTGGAATAATCTGTGAAGGATGAAAAAGAGAGGAAGGTTAAGAGCTAAATGAGATCATTCAGAAGATTTACAATCATCTGTGAAAGATGTTTCCCTGCACTAAAGCCAATAAAGACAATGAATTTTCATGTTTGTCTTGTACTACAGAGGAAATTGAATCAGACATCTCCTGGGGATTCCTTTATTATTTGGTATTCACATGCTGGCACCCACATTTTTTCAGCTGCTGGCAATAAGATAATTTCAACGCACATATGGTAACTAGGCTTCCCACAAGTGAAGAAGCAAATTTTCCCAACAATCCCAAACGTATGTTATCTAATGAAAAGAGATCTGGCACTTAGATAAGGAATGTGTTCATTTCCTAGCTGTAGAGAAGTCCAATTTTGTCAGCTGCATGGGAGAGATTTGGGTTTTAGGATCACTTGTGGGCTGTGTTTTGTTCTCACTGCTGGGAGAAGGGGAATGGTTGTTGCCTGACACAAAGGCCTGATTTGCACTGCAGGGCTGTGACTAATGGCAAAAGGTGAAGGCTTCTCACCTGCACCAACAGCCCCACCAGCTCACCTGGCAAACCATGGCTGGTGCCAGTCCTGGAGGAGGCCCTGTATGGGCTGAGTTCACTGAACCAGCTGCTTAGGAAGGTAGTGGAGGTGCCATCCCTGGAGATGTTCAAAAAAGGGGTAGACATGGTGTTCTATAAGATGATTTAGTGGTTACAGGTTATTAGGTGGATGGTTGGACTTGATGATCTTGAAGGTCTTTTCCAACATTGATGATTCTATGATTCTGATTCCCTTCTCCTTCAGATAAGAGGAAGCAAGCCAGCATTGCCAGTTAGACCTTGCTGCAGAGGGAGAGTATGTACTTGTAAATCAAAAAGAACTAAAAAACCCATACAAAGCACCATTCTGCCTCTTTTTAGACATATGCCTGTTATTCTTATGCTGGTGTGTGGTTTTTTGGTTTTTTTGGGGTGGGTGGGGAGGGCACAAAATTAAAAGTGAGCATTTCAGTGCCTTGCTTCAGGTAGAGACCACAAAGTAATAATTCATCTGAAACTGTAACATACAGGTCCAACTAGAGTTAAATGTAGCTCAGGTAATCTGTTTTAGGAGATTAGTCTGGGTTGGGATTAATTTGCCCTAGTGCTAGTACCTCATGTTTTGGTAGTTAAGACTTATTCAGTCAATTCCCTTAATTCCCTTCTGGTATCTCAAGATTCATGAGCTATAAGCCTATCTTTCACTTTTCAGAATCTGCATAAGGTCTAAATCAGTAAAAGAAGACTATTCAGCAATTCCTAGCATATACAGAAGTGTCCTGTTTTCATTAGGAAGAGATAATGAGGGCTTTTTTGTTTTGTTTTGTTTTGTTCCCAGAAAGAATGTGAGATACTGTTTGGTTAAATAAAATGTGTTCCAGATTGCACAGGACTACCATTTTAAAAGGTCACTTAAGAACAGCTGAAAAAAACCCCAAGCTGCTACTTCATAAAAAAATGTTATTCAATACAAGCATTTTAAAAAAGCAATACCACTAGCTTTCTCAGTGAAATACCTATGGAAACCATAACTATGGAAGGTTTAATTAGAATTAGTGAAGTTACTGACTTTACAGCTCTTTCTAATCTGTGAAAAACAACTGAAGCTGCTTTGGACTCAAACGCATAGAGAAAAATAGAGTCATCCCTTCCTGCTGCCCCATGGAGCAGGTGTTCCCCATCTGGCACTAAGAAGGTGGGCTGGCACCCACAGCTACAAATGAGGAGAAGAAAGCTGTGTCTAACCTTTGTGTGGCATTCTGAGGATTGCCTTGTGCTCTTTGACTCTCTTGTAATAGCAATGGTACCTGGAGAACTGGTTTGCTGGCTCTGTTTGTGGGGTGTTTGTTTGTTTGTTTTATTAGGTGAAATGCAATGGGACATAAGTTTCTATCTGCTTCTTACTTGGATGTTGAAGGAGAAAAGGGTAAGTAGGAGCTTATTTTTCCAGGGGCTGGGGGAAGTCAAACAGAAGAGGCAGACAAAAGTTTTTAGGAAGGGGCTGTAGGTTTCTTATTGTTTCTTATCTCTTACAGCAAGGCTGATGGAACACTGGAACAGGCTGCCCAGGGAGGTTGTGGGGTCTCCATCTCTGGAGATATTAAAAACCCAGCTGGATAAAGTCCTGTGTAAAGTGCTCTAGGTTATCCTGCTTCAGTGGGAAAGTTGTACTAGATGATCTCTACAGGTCCCTTCCAACTCCAGCAATTCTTGATAAACCGTATGAGGTAGAATTAGAAAAAGCAATTAAAAGGACAGAGGGATCCCAAAGGTATTGGTTTATTTGTGGTTTTGTAATACACTTCAGCATATTCTGATTTTTATTCCTGGATGTAGGAGATGTATCTCAGGTATATTGCTCCTCCTTTATATAAATTGAGAGGCCCCATGTGACTCCATTAAGAGCAGTTAGGGAGGAATGTAATTACATGTGTAGTATATGAGAAAAGAAGCTCTAGCTTATCTGAGATAAAGTAGGTCTAATCTACTGGCTTGTGATGAGGAGCTTGCTGTGGAAATAAAGAAAGGAGGCCACAGTGGATACTTATAAAGAGGTTTCTGGGTAAAGTTTTTGTGATTTCTCACTTGAGACAAGTGCACTCCATAGTTCTTGTCTTCTTCAGGAAGACAACAAGGTTGTTCTAAAAAGGCAATATTCAAAGGCTGTGGAAGTGTTTTTCCTGTGTTGCAGGTGTTGCTGGGTGGTTATTGTTATTTTTCTTTCTTCCTTGCACAAGCTGGAGCCCTAACACTGTATTAATACTTGAATAGGCTCTCCTGAGGAGATGCTTTTTGCTAATGCACAGAATAAGCTTGTTTAATTATTGGGAACTCCTGTAAATTGCAGTGTATTGAGCAATCTTTTCTATATGCACATGCCCTGTGCATCGGTTTGCTGCTGGCGTGGTGAGATGACCTTGGATGTCACCACTCCTTCCTGCAGGAAGGGTTTGTGTGTGAGTGGATTTGGCTCTGTTGTGTGCTCACAGCTGCTTTGCATGTGACAGGAGAGAAATTGGATCCCTCATCCTAAGGAGAAGATGAGGGAGAGGAAGACTTGCTAAATTTTTAAGCCAGTCATTGACCACCGAGTTGTGCTGACCAGCTAATTATCCTCACCTGACCGTAAAAATGAAAATACTGTGTAATTCTCTTTGGCTGTTCTTTCAATCCATCGTGTTTTACTTTATATTGAAGTCTATTTTTCCTCCAAAACAGGTAAAAAATCCTTTTCTAGTGCAAGTGCTCTTGTCCTGTTTGCTCAGCCATACGCCCGACTGAATCTCATAACTGAGTACTGGAGGAGTGAACAGAGCTGGTGATTTAAATTTTGAAACAGGGAATAAAAACAACTTCTTGAAAAATGGCCTTTGTTTTTGTAGAAGATTCTTGTCTGTGATGTAACTGTGATTTTGGGTGAAAAATCACAGCTTTCATTGATTTTGGGTGAAAAATCTGTGCAGAGAAATCTCATGAAACTGCTTCTTGATGGAAGGAGAACTAGGGACCTACAAAAGCCTGAAATTGTCTGTGCAAGTATAATAGAAACATAAGCATGCATGGTAGCAATAATGAGTTTCAGGAGTTGCAAGCAGAACTTCCACCTCTGGCAAACCAACCCTTAATTGTTTATGTTGTCTGTGAATACCCTTCTGTTTTCTGTGTCTCTTCTATATCTGCAAAATAATTTCATGTGACCTACAGGTATTGGAGTTGATGAGAACTTGGCTTTCTTGCTGCATAGACTTTCAAGTGGCTGATACATGTGCTCTTGTTGTTATGTAGTGCATTGAAATTAGCCAGGTGCTGATGTAAAGATGAGCTGTTCCCAAGTGCTGTCATGTACTTGAGTGGAAGATGGAACAATTTCCCAAGGAGAGCAGGAGAGATGTCTTGGAGCAGATGTCACCCTGTTTATAAGGGTTAGATTATGCTAAAGCTGCCTTGCATTAAATTGTCTTTTGTTAAATTACCAATAAAACATTTAACTTAGCCTTTGTGCATATCTTTCTCTGAAATTGCAAAATACTCAAATGTCATCTATGAAAGCTTCTTATGATATAAATAATATGACCATCCTTTTTAAAATGAAGAGTGAACCATCCACAGTACTTCAGGGAAAATGGCAATTGTGACTTAATCTCTTATGTTACAGTATCTGATTTTTATGTGTAGTGATATTAATGGTAAAGAGCTTTGCCTCTGAATTTTCAGGAAAACAGTATGCTTTTGGAAGGCAATTAATACAAAAGATACTACTATATCAGGTCTTCTTCCTACCCCAAGATTTCTTTTAATAGAGTCTTATTTGCATGATTTTTAGACTTCAGAATAAAGTGGAAAAGTGTCTCCTATCTGGAGACAACAGGCATAAAAGTATTTTTGTTGTGTTTTTGGTCAGGGTAGACAATTGTATGGAGCCATCTTAGTTTTATTTATTAAAGTAGATGAAGTGAAAGCTCTTCAACTTGTATCTTGCTGTAGCTACTTACATGTCTTTATTGTACTTCAAATATATGTAACTGGATTGGAACACTGCTTTGTCTAGATCCTTTCTTAAATAGGATTTTTGTAAGGTGTAAATGTTAGACCTGACTTGTTTAATCTCTTTCTGGGGAATGATTTAGTCACTTCATGCATGCCTACTGTATATTTCCACCTCTTCTTGTATTTATTGAAAAGAATTTCAGGGGAATCAATGACTTTGGAGTGCTTTAAATGCAGTGTGGATTAACTGAAACAAAAATAATTTGAAGACTCAACTTTAATCAGTTAAGATCCTAAGATCTAAATTGAACTCTGCAGTTACCTACAGCATGAAAGCAAAATTAACTTCATACAGTCAGTTTGTGTAGCTCTTCCTAAACTGACAATTTTTGGGTAAATTTGAGTAAAACTAATGTCTTTCATACTTATACATCTCATTATTCTTGGGAATTTATTATTTAGTATCTCTAGGTGATAATTATGGATCTTATCTGTGGTGCCAGTTGATGCAGTATTCATACAAGACTTGAACAGACAGGATATGTCATCTTTGCAGGATGCTTGAGGAAGCCTCCTGGGCAAAAAAGTCCTGAGTATCTTCTTGATTTCTCCCATGTGAGTGCTCTAATGACCATCAGCTGTTGTGCAGTAGGAGTACAGAAATCCTTGGCTTATTTCCCCCCAAAATCATGTTAGTTGGAATGCTATATGAAAAAGAATTATATTTGGGGAAATATTCATTAGACCATGAGCATATGGATAGTGTTTTTTTTTGAACATTTGGAAAGACTTGAACTGTTTCTGAATTTTGATGCAAAGATGTATGATAGAGAGAAGACTTTTTAATCACAGGAACTGACATGCTGTGGATGCTACATTGTGCTGGTCACACAGTGTTCAATTTTTATCAGTTTGAAGGTTTTCCCAAAATGCTTAGAACAATAATATTTCAAAGCATTCCTGAGTCCTATTAATGAAGAAAATTGAAATAGGTCACAGTGACACTGACATTTGAAGAAAACTCAAGCTTGATTTTAAGAGGAGCCGTAAGGCTTTTTTTCCAGCCAGTCAAACTTGACCTTTCAGTCTGTCTTGTTTTGAACACAGTTTTTTTTTGTATATCTACATGTTCATATCAAACTAATGCTCCCAATGTCAGTTATGGAGCCAGGCATTAAGAACAGATACCAAATACTTTTTGGCAGCTAGCAAGCATTTTGCACAAGATGCAATCAGCTAATACACAGTAAAATCTCATTTTAGCGTAGCATCTGTTGAGTATCATATAAATGATAAGTAATGTGTATGTTGGGATAAGTAGTTTTAAAAATAGCTTCAGGAGTAGAATAAGCAGTTTTAACTTTTATTCTTTCTATGGGCTTAAGTTACCAGAGTTTGCTTTATTTCTGTCTCTGTTTAGGCTGCTTTTAGAGGGCCAAATAGTAGCCTGTGAAATATGGTGTAGCTGGGGAAAAAAACGGGTCCTCATCATGTAATGAAAATTGAGGAGTTATGCTGGACTTGTTAGAAATGTGCAAATAAGTTTGCAGTAACCATAGTGCTGATGGATATAAAGGTGCTGGTTCCAATATAATTTCCTTATTTGCTAAACATTGAATTAGCTAACGATGAAGCTACTCTGTCTTGAAAAAGATGGTTTTGTGCTAGTTGGGATAAAGCAGGTGTACACTTGCTTGTAGCAATCAAAGTATGACTTGGTGCACCTGGCATTGTGCCAAGTTCAATGGTGGAAATTCACTGATTTTGTGTAGTTTTGTACATGTTCTTAGAATTTTAGCTGTTAAGACCACGCTTCTGGGTGGAAAAATGTATGTTTATTTCAGATGTGAGCACTTTGATATTTAAATTAAGAGTAAAATGCCCATGTTGCTTTTAGTGGATCAATAATCTGCAGGTTATATCCAATTTCTGCTTAGATTTTTATGGTAAACTGTTGAAAGAAGTTTGCAAGAAGGTACCATGCATTTTGGGTGGTCCTTGTCCTTGTGTGTTCTTTTGTGCTTCTATGCAAGGTCTGGGCTCTATTTCTTGAGATGTAAACGCTTTTGCCCTTGCTGTGACTGTGTGCCTTGTCCTGTGCTGCAAATCCAGAACGTGTGTTACAAGATGTGTTTCTGTCACTTGCAAAGGAATACTCTGACTTCTTTAGATAGGTTTATTGTGTGTGCTCTTTCCTGATGGTTCTAGAGGAATTGCCTGCTGACATAATGAAATGTTCTATGTTCTTGTGAAGAGGCAGTTTATGGAAGCCCTCTGAGAAGTAGAACTGCCCTAAGCCTCAAGTTGTCTACTAACCTGGTATCCTGGGGAGAAGGGTGAGCAGAAAATCTTTTACCTTTTTGATGACTTTCCTGAGACTTAAAGTGACTCAAGTTTACTGAGCCAGCTCTCCTTTATCAAATAGAAATTGGTTGGGGGCCTAAAGCTTGCCTTTTTCTATCTTCTACAAACTTAAAACAGATGTTGAGAGTAAAATTTTAAGCATGCTGGTTTAGTTTTTCTTCCTCTTGGGGTATAGGTTGCTTTTAGTCATGGATGTATTTGAGTGAAATAGTCAGCTTCATGCTATACATGATAGTCCACTAACTATAGAGGGAGCAGAAGGCCATGCACCTAAAGCTGTTTCTATATATGCCAAGGAGTCAGACCCTCAGCAGCTGCTGCTGCTCTCTGACAGGTTATATGCAGGTGGGTTATTTTCTTTCATGTCCTGAAGTCACTAGAAGATTAATGGAGGATGCTCCTGTCTGTAGGGGAACCTATGAGCTAAATGAGACAGCTTTTGAGGTGAAAGATTACAGGTTTTGAATAGCTTTCAGGGTTAAGACTGAAAACAGCCTGAGTACAAAAGCATGTATGGTTTGTCAGTTGGGAAATGACACCTCTGAGTGAGAAATTAATTAGAAACAAGAACAGACTTGACAGAGTGGGTCGTATATGCACAATCCTGCCAGGGCCTCCAAATTAATCAAGGGAGATCTCTGTAGGTAGGATTTGAGAGGCCTGAGAGCCTTATAAATTTACTTTGTTGATCTAAACTGGAGCTGAAGTAGTAGCCCTCTGCCATTGCATGGATTAGTTTGGGAGTACCTGAGTTCATGGTCCTGGCTGGCTGGAAACACAATGAAGATGCATTGTTCAGCACATGGGAGGTGGGAGATCAAGAACAGCCCAGTTCTGTCACAACACAAATTTGGCAAGTGAACTTGGACTACCTGAGATGGTCTTGGAAGCCATGCTGAGCTCTGTGTAGCTAATAGCTAGTTCAAAGCCATCTGCCATGCTGATTGCAGATTTTTAATTCAGAGTATGCCTGCCTTGTTTTGACTGTATCAGAATGAAATGTCACCTGTGTTTTGCACATGACTTATGTGCACATCAAACACCAGGTTAATATATTGTGACCTACAGAGCTGAGGAGAAAGTAAATAAATATAAAAGAAAAACTGGTTCTTTATGTAGTTTGGGATGAGCACATTTGATTGGGGATATCCTCTTTTGAACAGGATATCAATCAAGAGGTCATTCATGTGGAATTGTTTGTGGGTAAATCTGCCCATAAACAAGGTCTAAGGAAGCAAGCTATTGATGTGGTCATACAAAGCACTTCATAGCTGTGAAAACAAATGCAGATTCTGTGAAAATGAGCGTGCTTGATATCAAAAAGGTTATGTGCTTATTTAATTGATGATACGAAAATAATAATAAAAAAAATGGACAAGAAGACACATCAAGCCAGAGATCTTAACTCCGGAGATCTGCAGTAATAAAAGTACATAGGCTCTATTGCATGAGTCATCATTTCACTGCCTTTTTGTTCAAGAGTTAAAAAGCTAGAATAATTATCAATGCATACGCTACCACACTGGCTTTGCAAGAAGAAAAAAGCTCTTTATAAAGACAATATGGTGGTAAATTTAAATGGAACTGTACAAAAGGAGAGCTAAATTAATCCTTTTTTTTTTTGTTGGCAGTAAACACTTGTATAAAATGAAACACTTGTTAAAAAAGTGCTAATTAGCGTTTCAGTTCCTCCTCATGAAAAGCAATCACTTACTGCTTCCAGTATACTATAATTAAACTGGTGAGAAGTACTTACACTCTTATTTAGTGAAATGCATATTTTTGACGTGTATTTGTCCAACTGGCAGTTGCTGTATTACTGTAGTCCAGAATAGTTCAAAAGTTATTTTTTAAAATAAATGTAACTTAATAGGTTGGATGAAAAGAAATATAAATTAAGAGCAAATGCTAATTAAAAAAATAAATCTGAGAGCCAATTAATATCACAACTAAATTTGCAATATGCTTCTAAGCAGATAAAGAATCAGTTGGCAGGCTAGTCTTGTCCCAGCAAGTTTACAACTAAGGCTACAGTCAAACTTCCATATTAATCCTTCCTCTTGCAATTAAAAAAACACCTGGTAGACATTAAGCAAGAGATGTGGAAAAATGCAGTATTTCTTCCACTGGTACTCTTTTTTTCTTATAGAAGAATTTGAAAAGCATGCAAGTTTAATCTTTAGTTTATATGAGACAGCAGTTGGATTCTGTATTTAAAATGGTTTCTAAGTGACTTAAGCTGTTCTTGATTTTTTTCTGCAGTGTCACCGTTTGACTCAGGTCAGACAACAATGCTCTCGATCCCCACCCCCCCCAGGTAGGGAAGGAGAGAGAGAAAAAGAGAGAGACTTGGCTGGATTGAAAACTAAACTACACAGCTTTAATTAAAACACTAATGAATGATACAAGAAAATATATACAGTTATATACAGATATATAAAGGTATGGGCAAAAGCCTCTCGCCTCCCCCCACCCCAGCAACTCCCACAGCACTTCCCTGAACTGGGAAGAGTCCTGAGGAATCCTGGAGCTGCTGCTGGAGAAAGCAGAGAGTTATGGGGGTCAGGAGATCTCGAGCCTAAGGGTCGACGGTGATGGACGAACAGAGTCCTCCCTGGACGCCGGCCATGGACGGAAGAGAAGGGGAGAAGGAGAAGGAAGGAAGTTGTCTTCTGTGATCTCTGACCTTCCTCTGAGCTTACGTAGATATATGGAATGGAATATCTTTGGCCAATTTTGCTGTCTGTCTAACTCAGCCTCCTACGGGGGGGGTCACAGATCTCCCCATAGTGTCTGAGCCGGCAGAGTGCAGGTGCAGCCTTGAAGCCTCAGTAGTTAGAAAAACATTCCACTGTCTTATCAGCCTAGCAGAACACACTGTTGCTAGTTACAAGAAAGCTTACTGAAGGAAAAAAAATCAGTAAAAAGAAAAATTGGCTTCATCCTGACTCAAACCAGGACATGCAGTTATTGAAAGGACATAGGAATTGACAATTGAAAACAGTGATGCCCTTATTCTAAGGAATGAAGCAATTTCTGGACTAACTTCAGTGACTACTAAATCAGTGCCCAAGAAGGGCATTTAAAGGTAATTTGGTTTCTTTTCCCTATTTTTCTCTAAAATAAATCCACCTTCTCAAAGACCTGTGAAGAACTAGATTCACACTATACATATTTATGCTTATTGGATGTCTTAAACTGGATCAATGAATTATTTTCTAAAAGGATTTGTTGATAACTTTAAGAAGCCGTTTTTCACAGATCATGTTATCTGCTGATGTGTGCATCTTCAAAACTGAATTGTGAAGCGAACTGGCTGAAGATTTATCCCTACAAAATAAATTAAGAGCTGTAATCCTGTAGTACTACTGAATAAGGAGTGTATGACTACCGATAACGAGCGTGGTGCTTCATATGTTGGTGCTTGGTAGTCATTTAGTTAGAAGTTAGGTATTTGCCACTGTTGCTTTGATTTGGTAAGCTTGCAGTCTGTCTGCACAGGCAGAAGTGGTACATGTGTTCGTGTGAGGTAACTTACACTGCATGAGAGTAAACCCAAACCAAATTTTATCATGACAATTCTGGAGTTTCTATAGTCAAAACTAGTGACAACATACCCCCACAACTACTGTCAAGTTCATCTTGATATCTAGACTCTCCCTTCATTGTAGGTTTCCTGCTGTGGTGAATTTATTTAATTCTGAGTCTGTACAGTACCTAGCATGGCTATGTCATGAATCATGTGAGGACTAATAAAATTAAGTAGCAATGACTAGCATTAATTCTCCTTGCCTGTACTGTACCCATGGCATTATGCAATGTTTTTTCCAAGAACTTATGTTTGACTTGGCTGTGATGAGCCCATTGTTAGGTATTTTTCGCTCTTGCAACTTGGTAGCAGTAGTATAACTCCAGCTGCTATTGTTATTTCTGTAAATGGCAGGTTTTGAAGAAGCTTCCTTGCTGCATTCTTGGGAAGTTGTGATCATGTGAGCTAGAAGACTGTACAAGTGTATGTCTGTAAGGAAAAACAACAAAATTCTTGAAGGTACTTCCAGTTGGCCTTTTTCTTTGAGTAAAATAAAAGTAACTAGTATAAAAGTCCAGTTAATTCAATGACAACAAACTTGGAGGTGTTTGGTTTTTTTTAATGGTTGGAGTATTCAGTAGGTCAACTGTAAAAGCCCTGGAACAAATGACAGTGTAAGAAGGATCAATAGTACAAAAAATATAGGGAAGTTATCAAATATTGATAATTGTATGTCCTATTTGTGGTATTCCTGAGATCTCAAAATGGGAATATGTCTTTTACATAAGTGTAATGGGTGCCTAAAGCCAAGCTGAGTTTGCAGAAAAATGTAAACAGCAAAGTTCCCATTTGAATGCAGGTTTTCATGCACTTGTGATTAACAAGTGGTCATGTGATGGAAAGGATATTGGGCAGCAAGAATAACACCCTGCTTTTCTGAAACGCATGAGCAAAATCCCAGTGTCAAGGTTCTAAAATCTAATGATATCACAGACGAGTTGTCTCAAAGGTAGTCACAAGTGCACCTTGACATGGAGGTGGATGAAGGCACAAACCTTAGCTGTGTGGAAGTCAAGTAAAAAGCAAATGGAGGAACAGATTCTTAGAAGCAATAAAAATGAAATTACCCAAAAGCAGTAGGCTTGCCTCTTCCTATTAAGTTTTTACTGTAGAAAATATGTTACGGCTCTGCTTGAGTCAGAGGTGCAAATTGCTTATAGGTTAAACTTTTAGTCCAGTAAAGGGATATTAAAGTAAGAGACAGTTTAAGCAGGAGGCAATTTGCCTGTTTTCAGTTGTCTTTCAGATATACTCCTTTAGGTCTTCATAAATGTATCAATAAAAGGGGTTGGGGGGTGAGGTGACTTGACTTGCTGTCTCCTGTATTTGTAGAAATTTGGGCCTTTTTGTTTTTCATTTAAAAACAAAACAACAGAAAAACAACAAAAAGAAAGTCCACAAAGGCTTTTGTACCTGAAACGCTTGTAGTTTCTATGAGTAGTTCTAGACCTGGGGACAGAGGTGGAAGGGGCATACTGTGACCAAGAATTTTTAAAGTTTGTGTCCAATAGTTTTTGTCTGTCTTTGGAGTTGCCCTGTTTTAAAAGTGTAAACATCCCTGAAATTCCCTGAGAGCTATTTCACGCTATATTCCAGCAAAAAAAGCAAGATAGACATGAGAGGCCATGTGTGAAGTGGTAGCTTCAGGCCTGCTGTATCTCTCAGTTGGTTTGCAGGTGCTTGGATGGTGTGTGCATAGGCTGTATTAACTGCAGTCTCTGATGTCCCTTCTGGCTGCCTCACTCTCTTATAGGCTCAGTAGAATTAGAAGACCTGCCAAAGGGGTGGGATTATTTCTCTAAAATGGGGAGCAAAGATAGCAAATCTATTTTCTTATGCTGAACTGAGGGAGAGGAGGCTGAAGGTTCACTCTTTGGACCTGTGTCTATCTTCTGTTGCTTCTGAATATCTTTGTTAGGTATGTTCATGAGCTTTTTTTTTCATCTGTGTTGAATGAATTTTGCAGGCAACTTTGTGCTTCAATAGTAATTTCTAGTTTTACTATGTTTGAAGAGGATAAAAATATTGAAACAAATTGTAAGAAGGTCCAAGTATTTATGACTTTAGGAATAAAATCTTCTCAATAGACTGTTAGAAGACATGCAGGCTGTCAGGTGTCTTAAAGCCCTTAAAACTGTTGTATCCCTAAGGTAAAAAGGCAGTATTTTGCAGTGTTAGACAAGTGATGTCAGCTTAATTGAAATGTCAAAGCATCTACGTGGTGTTTTAAAATACTTGAGTTGTAACCTGTTGTTGACAGTGTTGCAATAGACTTGCTGTGAGGTGACAAAGACAGATGATGGTAGTGATGCTGATATCAAAGAAATATTGCACGTGGCACAGATGGAAGACCAATTTTGACTAATGAAGAGGATCTGTATCTGAGAAACTAATTGGTATCTGAGCCTTTAAAATGTGACTGGATTACAAGTCTGGACTGCATGCTGAATCTCAAATGCTGATATGATTAGATTACAGAAAAAAAATAATCTTGTCACTCTTTCAGTTGGTTTTGTCTGAGTATGTATCACGTAAGATCACACTTCTAACACAATTTTATCTTGTATCATAACTGTATTATGCTACTTGCTGACACAGCTGGCATTTTCTTACCACATTTTATAGGTGTTCAATTTCCTGTATATGCAGGTATATCTAGTAGCATTTTTATAGCCTGAATTACCTTTGTTTTGTGCTTATTTCTGGCTTCTCCTTGGACCTTTTTCTAATAGTGTAATTATTGCCTTTAAAAATAGTATTCATTCTTAATACTGTGTTTCAAGGAAGTAAAAATTGAGCTCTGAGAACTGCACTGGTTATTTTTTTGGAGTTTAATACAAACTTAAAATCTGTTGATATAGAAAGTTAACTGACAGTTTATTACTATCTTGATGCTGAGAAAGTGACATTTGTGTTCTTTGACAAATCCTTTTCCAGGCAAGGAGGGAGCTGCAAATTAGGTCACAAAGTTTTATCAGAGAAGCTGCTTTATGGCTGTGGGATGAAATTTAGGGGTTTTGCCTTAAAAGATACCGTATAGTCTTGAAATACCTTTTAAGGGTGCTGAGAATCTTATTAATATTGAATTAGAAAATTGTCTCAGAAGAAATATGGTGAGCAATTTGTATTAAAGAACTGAGATTTAACTGAGAAATAATTTAATCCACTATTTCAAGTTCTCTTAAATCAACCACCTCTTCTATTTGTATCTTTCCTGCTCTCTGAAGAATTTTATCCTTACAGTCAGTTGGGGGGAAAAACCCACAACAAAACACCCAAACCCATGATGTGTATAGGTTGGAACAGCAACCTTTTCTTTTGTTAATTACCCTTCTTAATTTGCCACTGCTCTCAAAGAGTGGGTTTACTCAAAGTAAGTTTTCAAAAGCAAATACAGAGGGAATACATGAGGGA